>NC_140445.1:37420009-37950009 GCF_963576455.1 Neolamprologus multifasciatus | reverse complement strand
CGCTCTCGCACTGCAGGCTTACTTGTTGTTCCTAGAGTATTTAAAAGTAGAATGGGAGGCAGAGCCTTCGGTTTTCAGGTCCCTCTTCTGTGGAACCAGCTTCCAGTTTGGATTCGGGAGACAGACACTATCTCTACTTTTAAAATTAGGCTTAAAACTTTCTTTTTTGCTAAAGCATATAGTTAGGGCTGGACCAGGTGACCCTGAATCCTCCCTTAGTTATGCTGCAATAGACGAAGGCTGCTGGGGGATTCCCATGATGCATTGCATATTTCTTCTTCAGTCACCTTTCTCACTCAATATGTGTTAATAGACTTCTCTGCATTGAATCAGACTTGTTATTAATCTCTGGCTCTCTTCCACAGCATGTCTTTATCCTGTCTTCCTTCTCTCACCCCAAACAGTCTGGGTTTTTCTCTGTATGTACTATTCTAGGGTCTACCTTACAATATAAAGCACCTTGAGGCGACTGTTGTTGTGATTTGGCGCTGTATAAATAAAACTGAATATAATTGAATTGAATTTAGCCAAAGAGATCTCGTTTCATCGTATCTACTAATGGACATACTTCTATTATGCGTAATTTCCTCCAGGTGTCCTTAGCATACTTATGTCTGGCTTGAAGGTCTCTCTGCAGAAGAGAAGCTTTTCTTGGTCTTTCTCTGAGTCTTTGAAATCTTTTACTTCCTGCCTCTGGCAGACTTGTGCTGCAGTGTCTCTCTCTCCTCTATTTTAATGATACATCTCATTCCAGTTTTGACCTTTGGAAATGCTGTGATAACTTTGTACACCAGTGCCTGCTTTGTAAACTTTAACAATGTATTTTTTCTCAAATGTAAAATGATTTTATTTTGTTTATTACAGGGGTTTACAGAGGCCAAAACTATTTTGTATCAGGTTGTAAACATGCTTATTTCTGCTCTAAAGTTGGAGTTATACCCATCAAAGGAGTTGATGGGTATAACTACATTACAGGACATTACACATGACAGGATCACCACAATTTTCTGCCTCATAGCTTGATGCTCAACACTGGCTAACACAACATGCACTTCAAATACGATATCCAATTTTTTGTTGGTGGCTCATTGTTTGAATTCGAGAACTGAAGTAGTGTTTGAACCTGAAAATGTCTAATGACATCAGCTCTAAGAAGTGGATTGCTATGGTAGGTTCATTCATCCACCAGCACAGATAGATATGACAGTCTTTACCAAAACATCAGTATTTGATGCCTGGGCAGTGACGACACTATTGGCACCACTGGCTGTGTCCTCACTGACTGCTGTTCAAATAGCCCAACAATGACTGTGAAGAATTGTTCAGTTCACTTTAACCATAAAATGTCCTGTGGTCACTTCCTTTAGGTGTTTTGCGTTGTGGACCTCAGAATGTGACTCTTGACTACGACAGTTTCCTGTTAAAGTGGGAAGATGATCCTTCTTGCTCTGTGGTACGAGATGGGCTCGTGTACGAGCTGCAGCTTCTCATAGCAGACAAACCTGAACACAATGTAAGAGATTATTATGGGTAACTATAATCCTCACTTCTGTAGCCTCCAAACAAAAAGCTGTTGCTCTAATGTGTTTATGATAATGTTGTAGGGTGAAGTTGTTATGGCACCTGCACACTTAGGATCTACTCATTCCTGGAAATGGACTTCCCATTTACCATCGCAGTGTGCTCGCCATTCAGTCCGGCTCAGGTCCCAATACAACAAGCAATCAAGCCCATGGATGGAGAAGACGCTACCTGGTTAATATTAAGTTCAAATCATTTGATCTTTTTATGATTCTTAAACACTTTACAGTCTTGTTTATTCTAATCACTGTGCTTCTTCAGACCAGGGTGAAATACTGGTTCTCCCAAGAGACCAAATATTGGAGGTGGGCAGCACAGCCACATTCTGCTGCATGGTGCCAGACGGGGAAAGTATTAAAACAATGCTTCTATATGACTACAAAGGCACTAATGTAACAACTACAAAGATCAGTGAACATGTGCACTCCCTGACTGTTCACCTGGACCAACAATCAGAAAACTGGAGTGATGTAGAATGTGAAACAACCAAAGGAAACATCAACGGAGCCAGTTTTCATGCCAGCTGTAAGTATGATGTAGCATTTGAGATTGTGGTTTCTCAAATTGATCTTGTAAATAAATGTTGTTTTTTCTGTTTTTCCTGGTATTTGGCACAATCTTAGACCCTCCTGATGACAATGATCTTAAGTGTGAAACCCGGAATCTGGAATCAATCGATTGTTTTTGGAACGTAGGAAGGGCAGCAAACGAACATCCTGCAATGGAAAGAACATATCAGCTCCAAGGAAGGTATAATAAGACCCAACCACCCCTAATATATCTACAATCTCAAGGTGTGCACTTACTGGACACCTTGTTAAAAATCAATGCAGACCGTTTCAAATTTAGAAGAACAAAAAGTTGATGAACCGTACTTTTAGATGATCTAGATGATCTGTAGTCAGAAGTTACAAAAATGAGCACTTGCTATGCAACTTCAATTGCAGGATGGTTTATTGAAAAAAAAACCCTCAAAAAATAGTAGTCAGGAAGCAAAGTGCTCTACTGCGAGAGCATGCAGACTACAATGCAATCACAGACAGACAGGCTGCCCTGTTTACTACTTTTAGTTAGAGTTAGTTAGTTAGAGTGAAAATCTACAACATATCAGGCCTTGTCAAAACATTCCCTTTTAAAGTGCCCCACTCTCCGTTGTAAAATCCATGCATATCCAAGCATAAGCCACACACACACACGCAGAGATGGTTAACACATTATTTGAAAACTAAAATAAAGTGCCCAGAATAAACATAGTCCAAAAAACAAATTGATTAATTATGGAATAAACAGTAGTTATGCTTCTCACAGTATGTAATGCCATATAGGTCAAAAGTCAAAGTGAGTTACAAAGAGAACGTCCTTGATGAAATCACAGTGGAGTTGTTTTCAGGGCTATTCTTCTTTAATTTCACTTTATATGATTTGCAGTGAAAACTGCACACAGTACACCTACAAAGTAGTTTCAAGCAGTTGAGAGAAATGCTCTGATTTAAAAGACCATCAAAGCAAAAACATTTTGGGATCTATAAACTAAACTTTAAAGCACCAAACATTATTGATTAAGCAATAAGGAGTTCAGTCAATGACAAATTTGAAATGTACTCTTACTTTGCTTCCTAGTGAATGTGTAGTCCTGCTAGCCTCTGTATTTATTTACTTGTAAATATTTAAACAGTGTACATTTTTTACATTTTAGCTCATGCATCAATGGACGTTCAGGTAAATGCTCGCAAAAAGTGAAGGTGGATGCAGTTGAGAGGAACTGGACCTTAACAGCAACTAATCGGCTGGGAAAGCTCGAGATCCATGACAAGGCAAACCTGACCAAAAGAGGTAAAGCTTAAAAGAAAGAGGTTAAAATGACTATTTTTAATCCTTAAGATCAGCTGATTGTTGTGATCTCTTATTTCAGTTCGCATGGTCGCTCCAGACAAAGTAGCGGCTTCAACTGTGAACCCCAGAAACATCAGTCTGAAATGGAGCTGGACTGTGAAGAAGTACAGTAATCTCAACATCATATGCCAAGTAGATGTCAGCGATGGAAACTCTAATACCAAAGTGAGTAGATTTAAAAAAAAGAAACCTTAGGTATTGGCTTTTCAAAGTAAAAGTCTCCACTGAAGTCAGCTAACATAATTCTTGTCTTTGCAATGTTTCCAGACTGAAAACTTTGGAGTTGGCCTCACAACTGCAGTCATCAAGGACTTGATACCACACTGGAACTATGTTGTGAGGGTCCGATGTGGAACAGCACAGCATTTCTGGAAATGGGGTGACTGGAGCAAAAGTATCAAAATCTGCACAAAGGGTGATGGTAAGTGTTTTCTTTAAAAATCATAGGGTTTTAAATAAAACTGCATGATGAGATACAGACGAGTCCAATCTTTTATACAGTCTGAGTAAAGTCAGGTCTTATGAAAGTAAGAAAAAGTTGCTGCTTCTCAACTGATGTGACTTCAGTAAACATTTACCTGATCAGCTTTTGGTCTCAGTTGATTGATTAAAGTCTCTTACTGAAATAAATGTGGTGCTCATTTTGTAAATCATGGTCCCACTGGAGTCAAAAAACACAGCAATCTATCTTTTGATTGATTATGAACATTTCTAGAAGAAAAATATTTAATCCGTAAGGTTTGACTCCTGATTTTGTTTCTCTACACAGAAAGATTAGCTGGTTGCCTGAAGATCATAAAGATGTGTTTATGTTGTAATATTGATGGTCACTCTGTCTTTATACAGTCGCTCTTGGAGCTACCAGCCAGATTGAAAAGAACCTGAACATCAGTTCGTACACCTTCATGGTAAACGCACAAACAGCAGTTTCATCCAACACCGTTACCTTGAATCCATCGAGTAAGTTACTTTTTTCATCTTGAAGACTATTTTCTTTAATTAGACTGTCAGCATTTATCATTTTCTTTGATTTACTTGATGCGTTTCATTGTTTTCACCAGCTTACTTGACAGTGCTGACCTTGATAGCCCTGGGAGCAGTTTTTATTATTCTGTCCATCTGCACAATCCTCTGCTACAGACACCGGGTGTGGTAAGCAGTGCACATTTGCCTCTTTTGTCTCCAAATCTTTGTTTGGCATTTATTTTCATGCATTCTATCACCCAACAGCATCAAGCACAAAGAGAGCATTCGGCTAAACATGTCAGTTGTGGTCCGATTTGGGAGGGAACCACAAACTACAGAATCCAACATTGTTTAGGCAACATCACACACAGATTCAATATTAATTTTAGTGACCCCATATTGACATATCTGTAAGAGAATCAGGATATCTGTCAGGGAACTGTTGTTTCTTTTGTTAGCTGATATTTCTTGTGTGTTTCAGGTCAGTTTATGGATGCAACGAGGAGTGCAATAAATTACTTTCTGTCTGGCTGCTTAATGCTACTTCTATACTCCACACAACTGTACTACTCAGTTCTTTATTAGTTTCCTTGTATATTGCATTATCATGAGGTCATTTTCTCTGTTTTTCAGAATGAACATGTGTTTGATCATCATCACTTTGGTCAGAGTCACTACAGCGAGGTCATGGATGTTCCTGAACTGCATGATAATTTCTGACCACTAGAGCCTGTTGGTAGCCAGGACCTGATGTGTTGTACCTTCTCTCCATCTTCCAAAGATGACTACAATAGGCTTCTGCAGAAACCCCGCCATGCCCCACTTTACCCACAGAGGAGTAACCACACAGTCCCATTTCCTGTGTGTCCACATACATTTTATTAACACCAAGACATCTGCATAGCATCTGCATCTGGATTTGTGAACACATTTAAACTTTACACAGGAACTTTAGACATCATTAACTACAACATAGTTAATCAACTTCATTATCGTCTTCGGCTAGGGTTGGGGCTGGGTTTTGCTTCAGTCACATGAGCCAGTCAATGGCTCTCTTTCACAGCATGTCTTTGAGCTGTCTTCCTATCCTCACCCCAACAGATTGTGACAGATGATTGCCCCTCCTTGAGCCTGGTTCTGCTGGAGGTTTCTTCCTGTTAAAAGGGAGTGTTTTATTTCCATTGTTGCTCAAAGGGGGTTGTCTGATTGTTGGGGGGATTGTTGATCTTTACCTTACAATGTACTGGGCCTTGAGGCAGCAGTTCTGATTTGGCTCCATATAAATAAAATTTAATTTATTGATTAGATAGTTTGTATTCTTTAAATTTGTTTTTATTGTTACCTATTTATTGGTTTTATTGTTATGTATTATAAATGCTGCTACCAAGAGCTGCTTCTAACATCTGATGCTTAATGACAATAAAGGTTTCTGATTCTGAACTGAATTGATTAGTACCTTCTGAGGACCAAAGAGGCACATACTTGTTCAAAACCTGTAAAAGGTATACATTAGCACCCATTCTTTTATTTTTTTAGGTGCAAAATCAAAAGGTTGTACGTGGTTAAACAGACTGTTGCGACCAGCTGTTGCTCCCGATCCTTTGATTCTGACCTGGTAAGACACGAGACAGAATACTTCACTTCCCATGTTCCTCTTTATTTACACATGCGCATGGGGAGATGTGCACAGTGCTCCTGCAGATCTGAAGGACGCTCCTTCAGTCTGTTACATTTATACTCTAAGCCCACAATACATTTAGAACACATGTGACTATAATCACTGAGTCCATACACACTATCCTATGACCATTGGTATGTGCAGCTGTCTTGTCTCTTACCTACATATATCCTGGCTCCACATTCCTCCTGCTATTCTCAGAAATGAAAAATGTCACATTGCCCTGTTTATTTCCCTGTTTCCTGCTTAAGGCCAGGTCAGAAAGCGGTCACAGTGCAGATACATATGGACACATTCTGGCGCCTCTCTTCCTATGTTGTCTATCCCCACAGTTTCACATGAGCCATAGTTTTACATGATTTTCCCCCTTGCTCAAACTATTCATATTTTATTCTTCTGCTGCATCTCTGCAGACAGAGGCCTCTCTCTTTTTTTAAATCATGCAAGCCCTACGTATTATCCACACAGAAAAGGAAAAATTTGGTAAAATATTATTTTTTCTATGAGATTTGAATCCCTTCATGTTTGAAAACCACTCCTCTAAGACACTGTTGTACCTTCGTGGTCTGTTCGTTACACAGACTACTGTCCAGTCATTCCTGCCTCTCTTTAGGACACAAAGAGGAAAGGTTACTGCTCTTATGACAAAACGTATCCCTCAAGTTACCTTATTTTCTAACACCTCAGTCCCCCAACCCTAGAGACTCGTCAGAGACCATCTGGCGACCACTGGTTGCCACGTAAAAATGTGTGTTTCCTGACTGGCTTCAAATGGGCTCCGGAAGTCGCTAGTTTGAAACTGATGTAGTGCTTTGGTTACTAGCAGGTCTCTAAAAAACACTTGATAACTCCTCTTCGAGCAGTTGTGAAATTGTGAAGAGTGTGACAGAAACCAGAAACTGGTTGTGTTCACCTTCAAAGTAAAAGCTTTGCCTTACCATTGCAACCAACACATTTAAACGATGCAGCTTTTACTCTGAAAGGAATCTTCTGTGTTTACGGTTTTAGTGCCCTTACTCGGAAACTAAATGGAAAGAGTTTACAGAGAATTTTCCATGGAAACTACAGTCAACCGTAGCGATGGGAATTGGATCCAGTACTAACGATTCCTTGGAATCACTAGTCTGCCTGCCTATCGATCCTGTTTATTGGTTCTTGCACTCTCACTATGATCAGTTCGTGTGTCGACTGGCTCTGCCATCACTACAGAAACTAAACTGGTCATGTTGGAGCTTCCACAGCATGTCTTATCCTGTCTACCTTCTCTCACCCCACCCGGTCACAGCAGATGGTCACCCTCCCTGAGCCTGGTTCTGCCGGAAGTTTCTTCCTGTTAAAAGGGAGTTTTTCCTTCCCACTGTCGCCAAAGTGCTTGCTCATAGGGAGTCATATGATTGTTGGGCTTTTCTCTGTATTATTGTAGGGTCTGTCTTACATTATAAAGTGCATTGAGGTGACTGTTGTTGTGATTTGGTGCTGAGTAAATAAAACTGAATTGAAATTGAATTGAACAAGTATTGCACACCAGAGTGAAGATCTTAGAACTGACTGACTGATCATTAATGTTTAGCCTATGTTAGTGAAATATTTGATGAGAGGTATTTTCCTTTGATCTGTGTTCCTTTGAGTGAACACCGGGCGCTGTCACTTGGTGTTCGCTCGCTCTGCGGTAGAGTATCACTTCCTGTTCCTGCTCAAACACAGTGGTGTTTCTGAGTAGCTTATTTGCTTAGCAATTTAATTAACAACTTTTAAATACATTCTTTTTTCAGAGTATAATCTTCACGTGCTTCATCCGAAGCACACTTTCTGTGTACTCACTACCTAATTTATAGCCAAAGTATTCACTCACTGTCTCTGTACTGTTTCGCTAGCTTAGCTTAGCTCGTAGCCGACTCGTTAGCACCATGGCTACTTCACCTGTCCCTCCTGCACTTTCTTGCTCATTGTGTCAGATGTTTAATTACTCCTCGGCCTCCTTTAGCAGTAATGATATCTGTAACAAATGTAGCATATTTGCAGCTCTGGAGGCCAGGATTACTGAATTGGAGACTCGGCGTCGCACCCTTCATTCACCCGTAGCTAGCCAGGCCCCTGTAGCTGGTGCAGCCGAAGATAGCATAGGCCCCGCTAGCTGTTCCCCGGCAGACCCCAAGCAGCTGGGGAAAGAGGGCGGCTGGGTGACGGTGAGGAGGAAGCATAGTCCTAAACAGAAGCCCCAGGTACACCACCAACCCGTTCATGTGTCTAACCGTTTTTCCCCACTCGGTGACACACCCGCCGGGGGTCAAACTCTGGTAATTGGTGATTCTGTTCTCAGACATGTGAAGCTAGAGACACCGGCAACCATAGTCAATTGTCTTCCAGGGGCCAGAGCAGGCAACATTGAAGGAAATTTAAAACTGCTGGTTAAGGGTAAACATAAATTCAGTAAAATCATAATTCACGTCGGCAGTAAATACACACGGTTACACCAATCGGAGGTCACTAAAATCAATATTGAATCGTTGTGCAACTTTGCCAAAACAATGTCAGACTCTGTAGTTTTCTCTGGTCCCCTCCCCAATCAGACCAGGAGTGACATGTTTAGCCGCATGTTCTCCTTAAATTGCTGGCTGTCTGAGTGGTGTCCCAGAAACGATGTGGGCTTCATAGATAATTGGCAAACCTTCTGGAGGAAACCTGGTCTTGTTAGGAGAGACGGCATCCATCCCACTTTGGATGGAGCAGCTCTCATTTCTAGAAATATGGACAAATTTATTAAACCCCCCAAAATATGACTATCCAGAGTTGGGACCAGGAAGCAGAGTTGCAGTCTTACACGCCTCTCTGCAGCTTCTCTCCTCCTGCTACCCCCCCAAAAACCCATCTCCATTGAGACTGTGTCAGCTTCCAAAAAGACAAAAAACAAACTAAAAACCAGCAACAAACAACTTAAACATAAACAATTACAAAGAAAGAACAATACAGTATCCACATCTGAACCAAAGAGTAAAACAGTGAAATGTGGATGATTAAATATTAGGTCTCTCTCCTCCAAGTCTCTGTTAGTACATGACTTAATAATTGATCAACAAATCGATTTACTCTGCCTTACAGAAACCTGGTTGCAGCAGGATGATTATGTTAGTTTAAATGAATCAACACCCCGAGTCATTCTAACTACCAGAAATCTCAAAGCACAGGTCGAGGGGGCGGTGTGGCAGCAATTTTTCACACCAGTCTATTAATTAATGAAAGACCAAGACAGACTTTTAATTCATTTGAAAGCCTGATGCTTAACATTGTCCACCCCAGCTGTGAAACTCAGAAACCAGTCTTACTTGTTATCATCTATCGTCCACCTGGGCCTTACACAGAGTTTCTGTCTGATTTCTCAGACTTTATATCTAATTTAGTTCTGAGCTCAGATAAAATAATTATTGTGGGTGATTTTAACATCCATGTAGATGCTAAAAATGACAGCCTCAACATGGCATTTAATCTGTTATTAGACTCAATTGGTTTCTCTCAAAATGTAAAAGAACCCACCCACCACTTTAATCACACTCTAGATCTTGTTTTAACATATGGCATAGAAACTGAACATTTAACAGTGTTTCCTGAAAACCCTCTCCTGTCTGATCATTTCCTGATAACATTTACATTTACAATAATTGATTACACAGCAGTGGCGAATAGACTTTATCAAAGTAGATGTCTTTCTGAAAGCGCTGTAACTAAGTTTAAGAATATAATCCACCCACTGTTATCATCGTCAATGCCCTGTACCAACACAGAGCAGAGCAGCTATCTGAACGCTACCCCAACAGAGGTCGATTATCTTGTTAATAATTTCACCTCCTCACTACGTACGACTCTGGATACTGTAGCTCCAGTGAAAACTAAGGTCTCTAATCAGAAGTACCTGACCCCGTGGTATAATTCTCAAACACGTACCCTAAAGCAGATGACTCGTAATCTGGAGAGGAAATGGCGTGTCACAAATTTAGAGGATCATCATTTAGCCTGGGGAAATAGTTTGTTGCTTTATAAGAAAGCCCTCCGCAAAGCCAGAACATCTTACTATTCGTCACTGATTGAAGAAAATAAGAACAACCCCAGGTTTCTCTTCAGCACTGTAGCCAGGCTGACAAAAAGTCAGAGCTCTATCGAGCCAACCATCCCTTTAACGTTAACTAGTAATGAGTTCATGAACTTCTTCACAAATAAAATTTTTATCATTAGAGAAAAAATTACCAATAATCATCCCACAGATGTAATATTATCTACAGCTACTCTTAGTACCATTGATGTTAAGTTAGACTCTTTTTCTCCAATTGATCTTTCTGAGTTAACTTCAATAATTACTTCCTCCAAACCATCAACGTGTCTTTTAGACCCCATTCCTACAAAACTGCTCAAAGAAGTCCTGCCATTAATTAATTCTTCGATCTTAAATATGATCAACGTATCTCTAATAATCGGCTATGTACCACAGGCCTTCAGGCTGGCTGTAGTTAAACCTTTACTCAAAAAGCCATCTCTAGACCCAGCAGTCTTAGCTAATTATAGGCCAATCTCCAACCTTCCTTTCATATCAAAAATCCTTGAAAGAGTAGTTGTCAAACAACTAACAGATCATCTGCAGAGGAATGGTTTATTTGAAGAGTTTCAGTCAGGTTTCAGAGTTCATCACAGCACAGAAACAGATTTAGTGAAGGTTACAAAGGATCTTCTTATGGCCTCTGACAGTGGACTCATCTCTGTGCTTGTCCTGCTAGACCTCAGTGCAGCATTCGATACTGTTGACCATAATATCCTAATAGAGCGAGTAGAACATGCTGTAGGTATTACAGGTACTGCACTGCAGTGGTTTGTATCATATCTATCTAACAGACTCCAATTTGTGCATGTAAATGGAGAGTCCTCTTCACACACTGAGGTTAATTATGGAGTTCCACAGGGTTCAGTGCTAGGACCAATTCTGTTTACATTATACATGCTTCCCTTAGGCAGCATCATTAGAAGACATAGCATACATTTTCACTGCTATGCAGATGACACCTAGCTCTATCAATCTATGAAGCCAGATAACACACACCAATTAGTTAAACTGCAGGAATGTCTTAAAGACATAAAGACCTGGATGGCTGCTAACTTTCCGCTTCTTAATTCAGATAAAACTGAGGTTATTGTACTCGGCGCTGAAAAGCTTAGAAATATGGTATCTAACCAGATTCTTACTCTGGATGGCCTCCAGTAACACTGGGAGGAACCTTGGAGTCATTTTTGACCAGGATATGTCCTTCAACGCACATATTAAACAAATATGTAAGACTGCGTTCTTCCATTTACGCCATTTCCATCTCTAAAATTAGAAATATCCTGTCTCAGAGTGACGCTGAAAAACTAGTTCATGCATTTATTACTTCCAGGCTGGACTACTGCAATTCATTATTATCAGGATGTCCAAAAAACTCCCTGAAAAGCCTTCAGCTAATCCAAAATGCTGCAGCAAGAGTACTGACAGGGACTAGAAAGAGAGAGCATATTTCTCCTGTTTTGGCTTCCCTTCATTGGCTTCCTGTTAAATCCAGAATTTAATTCAAAATCCTGCTCCTCACATACAAGGTCTTAAATAATCAGGCCCCATCTTATCTTAATGACCTTTGTAGTACCATATCACCCTATTAGAGCACTTCGCTCTTGCTCTGCAGGCCTACTTGTTGTTCCGAGAGTATTTAAAAGTAGAATGGGAGGGAGAGCCTTCAGTTTTCAGGCCCCTCTTCTGTGGAACCAGCTTCCAGTTTGGATTCGGGAGACAGACACTATCTCTACTTTTAAGATTAGGCTTAAAACTTTCTTTTTTACTAAAGCATATAGTTAGGGCTGGACCAGGTGACCCTGAATCCTCCCTTAGTTATGCTGCAATAGATGTAGGCTGCCGGGGGATTCCCATGATGCATTGAGTTTTTCCTTTCTAGTCACCTTTCTCACTCACTATGTATTAATAGACTTCTCTGCATTGAATCATATCTGTTATTAACCTCTGTCTCTCTTCCACAGCATGTCTTTTATCCTGTCTTCCTTCTCTCACCCCAACCGGTCGCAGCAGATGGCTGCCCCTCCCTGAGCCTGGTTCTGCCGGAGGTTTCTTCCTGTTAAAAGAGAGTTTTTCCTTCCCACTGTTGCCAAAGTGCTTGCACATAGGGGGTCATATGATTGTTGGGTTTTTCTCTGTATCTATGAAGCGCCTTGAGGCGACTTTTGTTGTGATTTGGCGCTATATAAATAAAATTGAATTGAATTGAATTGATTTGTTTATAAGAACCAAGAACTTACCTTTGATTCAATGCTGTAAACCAATAAAACAATAAACTTCCAAAGTGTTTTATGTGATGCTTTGATTGTGTCTGGTTACTGCCAGAAACTTGGTTGTTGGTTTCCAGAGAAACAGTAAAGCACCATGAAGACTGTGTGACCTGTGGTGTTGATTTTGGCATGAGTAATGAACACTAGAGGGAGCCAGCTCTGCATTAATGATGAGCTGTCACACGTTGCATGCCAGGAGTGTAAAGTACATTTACACAGCTATTATACTTAGGTGTACTTTTTGAGGCGTTTCTACTTCTCCTGCATGTCCTGATTCGTTGTGCTTTTAATTATATTAGAATTATCAGCAACAGCTACAGACTACTTTGACTCCAGCAGAGTAGTTGAGGCACCCTTTCAGCTCCTCCTACTAATATTAGTTTAACTGCCCATTAGCAAGTTCCTTCCTCAACCACATGCTTTTAGTTGCCATCAACACGCTTCTGGTAAAATTCTGGCTGGATTTGACCTTCTTGGCAGAACTGATGAAGTTCATTTAAATTTACTGGTTTCCTGGATAAAGACTGGATCACATAGTTTTTAGTAGGGTTGCGGTTGGGTTTTGGGAAAGTTACTCCTGAAGCTTATTGTTGGCTTGACTTATTCCAAAATACCAAAATAAGTGCTGACGTATATTTGGGATTACCCAACTCTGTCCAAGTTTTAACTGTGTGAAACTTAATGGTTGAATCTACTAATTCTAGATAAAGATGTTCAAGGTAAAGTTGGAGAATTTTTTAAGGGCTCATTTACGGCTTTTCAAAACATTTTCTGCTTAAGCGTCTCTGATTTGCAAAACTAATTTTTATTCCAAAATTTAGACATATATATAATGATTCCTGAATTTCTTTAGCTCCATATATCAAACGCTTTTCTAAATATTTCTGTTTCAAAGAAGTCCAGTCTAACAGACTTTTGAGCCCTTAATTTTTTTGCACAAATCTAAGGCAATCTAACCTCACTAACTGCATGGACTATGGGGGGAAGCTCCAGCAAACTCCACACAGAAAGGCCCTGCCCAGATGGAGGAGTCAAACTCAGGACCTTCTTGCTGTAAGGCAACAGTGCTAACCACTGTGTCACTGTGCTGTCCAGAATAAATATTCATATTTTGAGCCCACAGTATGCCTCAAGGTCATGAAACTCTGTCACACCCAGTGGTTGTCCACTCAATCCTCTGGCCAAACTTTATTGTTTCTCTGAAACACCAAGTAAAAAATCCTGGAAACGCCCCCCCCCACCCACCCAAAGAGCTGTAAATGAGCAGCAAAGGCTATATTTAAAGTCACTTTTGGTAAATTACTCTGTTAAGAATTTTTAAAAAAAAAAAAATCTGTTTATCAACTGAATTGTATTAATTTGTACCACATGATGGTGGAGTAAGTATATGTGATAAAAAATAAATGTAATAATTTAAAAGGACATGCCCGACAATATCTGTGTACACAGTCTTACAGAAGGATAACTACAAAAAGCAACTTAATGTTCTTATATGCCGAAATCTGAGAAAACTGTTTAAAGCTGTGTGTCATTGGTGAGAACACCTTAGAATAGGATTGTTGTGTTTTCATAATTCTGTGGACAGGAGATAACAAGAAAGAAAAAATTCCCAACAGCTGACATCACACATGAAGACGTGGCTAAATACACGTCTAGTAAAACCAGTGACTCAGTGCGGCTCTCAGTGCAGCTGCAGATCAGCTTGTAGCTCAGTTTAAAGTCAACACTGCAATTATAAACTCACATACTCACTTGCCTTCTCTGGAATTTCTGGAGTGCTGTGTGGTTCCGAAATGAAAATTCAGTGGAAACAGGGAGTGGACGGAATTCTTTAGATGTTTAGTGGGAAAAGGAAAGCCTGAACCTTTTCTTTGTTGTCTTTGTATGAAAACAAAACTAAGCCTGTCATTACGATCTGGTTCAAATGACTGATAAAGGAGGAATTTCATTAGATAACTGACTCGGGTAATTTTCCCTCTCACAGTCACTCATGACAACTAAAAAGTGGCTTTGTGCATGGACTAAGAAGTGTGTGTATGTGTGTAAACAGTAGTTTTTGTTGTGTTATTATCTTATTATTACCATATTAGAGACAAAAAAAAAAAATCACAAAATGAAATTTTATTTAATGATTTATGGTTTTATTTTCCTGTTTAAAAATCCCCCCTTATTTAATTAAATGCTTTATGTATTCATAGTGTCTTCTTCCAGTCATTTTCTGTATACGGAACATTAAAGCCACGACCCTGAATTGGATAAGCAGGAAAGGATGGATGAATGGAAGAAATTAAGTGCCTGACCACCTGAACGAGTTGCTTGACCGTGGAAACTCATGCCATGAAGCCCCTGGCTCCGGGTTTCTGTGCTGATGTTAATGTCAGCAAGTTTTGCAGCTCTGCAGTCACTGAGTAAGCAGAGCATTGGTGATTTTTAGGCACTTCAGCAACTTCCTGTGGCTCATAAATACTTCTGCTTTGCAGTAACACCACATACTCCTTAGTATTCAACAGGGAGGAAACTGACATGTTGCAACAGTAGCATCCTATATTAGACCAATTCAGTGAGCTCTTTCACAAATGTCTGTGAAGGCAAACTACATGGCTAGGTGATTTGATTTCATACACATGTGACAATAAGACTGAAAAAACCTGAAGCACCATTTATGCAGTCTATGTGAGTCCTACTGTACTGTTAAGAGCTCATTCCAGGCACATCCCAACACTTTTATTTACTGTCCAAATTTACTGGCTCCAAATGACATGTTCAACCAATGTCCACACTCCAGGAAGCAGAGGGCAGGGTGAGGCAGAAAGGATTTTACTCAGAATTGGGGAGGGGAGTCAGTTTTATTGCTGTCAGGGGATGAGTTGGAGGAAAGCCAAACAAAAGGAGTACATAAAAGCTTGTAACAGCCTCTTAATAAGAAGTATTGTTTAATGTAGCACTTATTGTGCTTCCTTATCTTCAATTTTCCTTGTATTCCTTTCTTCCTGTTCCTCCCTTTCATTACTGGAAAAACTGCAGCATACTGACTGATAGGTGAACTGACAGAAATCTCATCCTTAACCAAGATCCGAGAAGCCTCTGTTTAAGAGATTTAATCCGGGCATTTTGTTTTTGTTTACCTGGAAAAAAACCCTCCCTGCTTCTGTTCTGAACCACTGATAACAAGTGTTTTCCTTAGTCTGATGGCTGATTCTCTCTCTCTCTGACTAGTGTTTTTCTAAAAAGTCAGTTTCAAGTCTGAAAACAATCTTAGAGCAAGTGAGGAATGTCTGACCTTGCTGCTGTGAGTCACAGTTACGAGAACGCGACTGCTCGGTTTCCTGTACTGGAGCTCACATGGATTTCACAATCATGAACTGAAATCATTTTCCAAAGCTTACATGAGAAGGGAGAGCGACTCCAGGGAGTTATCTAACACTGCCACTGTGACTTTTTTCTTCAGAGTCTTCAAATAAAACTCACAAAAGTGTTTTGTGTGTGAAGGTTTTTTGTTTCTATAAAGAAAGCCTCAGGAACCTGCTTTACAACCATTTGTAAATGTTTATCACCACAGCTATGGCAACCATTTGACTCAATCCATGAAGTTTTTTTTCTACAAAGAAATAAACACGGCAAGATTATCATGATCGCATGGTTTTTACTGCTGTCACTCTCCACAATGAGCACACAAGATGGACAAGAAAACAGTGAGTATTTCATCGTCTAACCCATAATAGTCTGCAGGTATGAAAAGTACCTGAATGTAAAGTAATCTTGATTGAAGATGTTGTGTTTCAGCTGCTCCAATGAGTAAATGCTCTCAGGTGTGCATGCAGGATATTTTTTATGTGCAGTTTTTCCTGTTCTTATAACAAACACAAGGTGTGTCAGGGGATCATGCTTTCCACACACTACAGATTTCAGTGAGCATTAGCTGCTAATTGCTAACCACCAGTTTAAATTTGATTACACTTTGCCTTATTAGAAGTATTGCTATTTTGACTGTGAGCTACCTGCTAGGCTTTACTGCTGCTAATTTGTGTGGATTTCTTGACCCAGTTTGTTTTTAAATGCAAATATCTGACAATTATACATTTTTCTGCAGGTGTAATTGAACAGAATCTAAATTCTAGACGTCCATGTGTGCCCAAATATGGTCACTTTGAAAAACCAAGAGGTTGATGACTAGATGAACTGTCTTTAAAGCAAGAATTCACAAACCAGCATCATGGCAGTGGTTATGATGTTTGCCCCTGAAGCTCTGCTGCTATGATGGCTGAAAACCCAACAGTTAGCTCTATGTCTTCAACATCTACAATAATGCATGATTGATTTCCTTTTTATCTTGCTTTATGTCCACATACTTTATGCAGACAGTCAGCTTCTAACTTCCCATCTTCCCTTGCGAAACTTCTTAAATGCTTCCTTCCAACTTTCTCAACAGTCATTGTGTAAAAATAGAGAAGAGCCCTCAAGTGGCCAGTTAGTGAACTGGCTTTTAAACTATTTGTGCCCTCTGAGGTTCCCCCAGAAAATTTTTTTTTTTTTTTTTTTTTTTTTTTTTAAAAGAGCGATGGGTGGGTGACAGAACATAAAATTGATCACTGACAGAAGAGTGGCTTTTACAGGTGAAATGTAAATGTTGTTTACAGGCAGATTATAATAGAACAATACAGAAGAAAGGAAACAAAAATTATCTAAAAAATTACAAATATGCATAACAAAATATTACAGAATAATAGAAACGCATTAAAGGAATGTGGAATGTATTAAACAGTATAATTAGACAGGGTAGGCTGCAATATTTGATCTAAGTATTTATGAAGGGAGCACAAAGGAAATGAAACATGTAGTTTGTGGCTGGATCAATGGTGACCCCCCTCAAAAAAAAAAAAAAAAAAAAAAAAAAAAAAGGAAATATCTTGGAATCAGAAAGGTTTGGGGAAATTTCAGGAGACAGGTAAGACAGCTGGACAGGGCCCAGCAGCAGGACCTGTATCTGTTTCTTTCTGCAAGGATGAGCTCTGTCAGAGCTCCACAAAATGACCTCCAGCATGCCACTGCTGTAATAATAATAATAATAATAATAATAATGTTATTTTTAAAGCGCCGTTCAAGACACCCAAGGACACTGTACCATAGATAAAAACACATAATATAACAATGACACAATGAAGAACAATAAAACAAAAGCACAGGATAAAATGAACAAACAGTGGATTCACAGCAAATATGCAGATTTGAACTGATGGGTTTTGAGTTGAGATTTAAACTGGGCGAGAGAACCAATGTTTCTTATATCTGGAGGTAGAGCTCCACAGCCTGGGAGCAGAGCAGCTAGAAGCTCTGCTTCCCATGGCGGTGAGGCGGAAAGAAGGCACAGAAAGCTGGACAGAAGAAGGTCGAAGTAAGCGGGCAGGAATGGTAGTGCTTAACAGGTCAGAAAGGTTAGGAGGTGCGAGGTTATGAATGGCCTTGAAGGTGAGCAGAAGAAGTTTGTATATTATCTGCAATTTCACTGGGAGCCAGTGAAGTTCCTGAAGAACAGGGGTGATGTGCTGGTAGGACGGGGTTCTGGTGATAATGCGAGCAGCAGAGTTCTGAACCAGATGAAGCTTATGGAGGGATTTTTGTGGGGAGACCATGCAAAAGAGAATTGCAGTAGTCAATACGGGAGGTAACAAGACTGTGGACAAGAATGGAGGTAGACTGGGTGGAAAGAGAAGGATGTAACCTGTTAATGTTGCGTAGATGGAAATAGGCAGAACAGGTGAGATTATTGATGTGAGACTTGTAGGAAAGTGAACTGTCTAATGTGACACCAAGGCTCTTAACCTGAGAAGAAGGGAAAACTGTGCAGTTATCGATAGTGAGTGAGAAATGGTTCACCTTCAAAAAGGTTGGATTTGGTGCCAATAAGGAGGATTTCAATTTTATCCTCATTGAGCTTTAGAAAATTAGAGGTAAACTAGGATTTTAATTCGGATAGACATTCTGTAAGGGAAGAAGGTGGGAGGGAGGAATCAGATCTGCAGGAGAGATGTAACTGGGTGTCATCAGCAAAACAGTGAAAGTGAAGATCAAATTTGCGGAAAATGGTACCTAGAGGGAGGATGTATATTATGAAGAGAAGAGGGCCTAAGACTGAGCCTTAGGGTACACCAGAAGTGACCGGGAATAGACGAGAGCAGAATGATTTCAGCGGGAGCGGTCAAGGAGATATGATTGAAACCAGGGGTTCAATCATATCTGTGTGTCAGAGATGCCAAGAGAGGAAAGTCTGAAAGTGAGTGAAAGATGGTGTCGAAGGCTGAGCTCAGGTCTAAAAGTATGAAAATGACCAGAGTCAGCTCTGATTAGAAGATTATTAGTGACTTTAAGTAAAGCAGTTTCTGTACTGTGACATGAACGAAAACCAGATTAAAAATCTCTCGTAGATGTTATATATTAACCAAGTGTGAATGAAGTTGAACTGCAACTACTTATTAGATTAGAAATCAGACTTAGGTTGTTAAAGTTGTTAGGGTCTAAAGAAGGTTTGTTCAGTATGGGAGTGACAGAAGCAATCTTGAATAAGGAGGAAACGATACCGGTGGTGAGTGAAGAGTGGATGATAGCAGAGATGAGTGGGAGTAAGGAAGAGAGGCAGTGAATCTTTCTCATCAAACAATCAGAAACTGACTTCATTAGGGTGGTTATCCATTGTCACGTCCGAGTGGCATCTGCCATAGATTGCCAGTGATGGACATTCTGACAACCTGTTCTTTTCACAGATGAAAGCAGGTTGAGCCTCAGCACGGAGAACAGATAAATCTACTTGAATTAGCTGAGGCAAGAGAGAACTAGTGTCCTATTTGGACCCATTTGCTAGTCAAAATGGGCCTGAAACGTATAATAAGGAGTCTTAATACAACTTAAACAGTTGCCGCAAAAAAAAAAAAAAAAAAAAAAAATTGTATGAGGCCATAAACATGTTTTGCTGTAAAGCTGGGCATTTGAACAGGGTGACACATCTATGGGAATTGACTCACCTTTTAAGGATGTGAAGAAATGAAGAAGAATGAAGAATAGATGAACTCCATTTTTGGCAACAAAGTCTTTACCAAAACATCAGTATTTGATGCCTGGGCAGTGACGACACTATTGGCACCACTGGCTGTGTCCTCACTGACTGCTGTTCAAATAGCCCAACGATGACTGTGAAGAATTGTTCAGTTCACTTTAACCATAAAATGTCCTGTGGTCACTTCCTTTAGGTGTTTTGCGTTGTGGACCTCAGAATGTGACTCTTGACTACGACAGTTTCCTGTTAAAGTGGGAATATGATCCTTCTTGCTCTGTGGTACGAGATGGGCTCGTGTACGAGCTGCAGCTTCTCATAGCAGACAAACCTGAACACAATGTAAGAGATTATTATGGGTAACTATAATCCTCACTTCTGTAGCCTCCAAACAAAAAGCTGTTGCTCTAATGTGTTTATGATAATGTTGTAGGGTGAAGTTTTTGTGGCACCTGCACACTTAGGATCTACTCATTCCTGGAAATGGATTTCCCATTTACCATCGCAGTGTGCTCGCCATTCAGTCCGGCTCAGGTCCCAGTACAACAAGCAATCAAGCCCATGGATGGAGAAGACGCTACCTGGTTAATATTAAGTTCAAATCATTTGATCTTTTTATGATTCTTAAACACTTTACAGTCTTGTTTATTCTAATCACTGTGCTTCTTCAGACCAGGGTGAAATACTGGTTCTCCCAAGAGACCAAATATTGGAGGTGGGCAGCACAGCCACATTCTGCTGCATGGTGCCAGACGGGGAAAGTATTAAAACAATGCTTCTATATGACTACAAAGGCACTAATGTAACAACTACAAAGATCAGTGAACATGTGCACTCCCTGACTGTTCACCTGGACCAAGAATCAGAAAACTGGAGTGAAGTAATATGTGAAACAACCAAAGGAAACATCAACAGAGTCAGTTTTCATGCCAGCTGTAAGTATGATGTAGCATTTGAGATTGTGGTTTCTCAAATTGATCTTGTAAATAAATGTTGGTTTTTCTGTTTTTCCTGGTATTTGGCACAATCTTAGACCCTCCTGATGACAGTGATCTTAAGTGTGAAACCCGGAATCTGGAATCAATCGATTGTTTTTGGAACGTAGGAAGGGCAGCAAACGAACATCCTGCAATGGAAAGAACATATCAGCTCCAAGGAAGGTATAATAAGACCCAACCACCCCTAATATATCTACAATCTCAAGGTGTGCACTTACTGGACACCTTGTTAAAAATCAATGCAGACCGTTTCAAATTTAGAAGAACAAAAAGTTGATGAACCGTACTTTTAGATGATCTAGATGATCTGTAGTCAGAAGTTACAAAAATGAGCACTTGCTATGCAACTTCAATTGCAGGATGGTTTATTGAAAAAAAAACCCTCAAAAAATAGTAGTCAGGAAGCAAAGTGCTCTACTGCGAGAGCATGCAGACTACAATGCAATCACAGACAGACAGGCTGCCCTGTTTACTACTTTTAGTTAGAGTTAGTTAGTTAGAGTAAAAATCTACAACATATCAGGCCTTGTCAAAACATTCCCTTTTAAAGTGCCCCACTCTCCGTTGTAAAATCCATGCATATCCAAGCATAAGCCACACACACACACGCAGAGATGGTTAACACATTATTTGAAAACTAAAATAAAGTGCCCAGAATAAACATAGTCCAAAAAACAAATTGATTAATTATGGAATAAACAGTAGTTATGCTTCTCACAGTATGTAATGCCATATAGGTCAAAAGTCAAAGTGAGTCACAAAGAGAACGTCCTTGATGAAATCATAGTGGAGTTGTTTTTCAGGGCTATTCTTCTTTAATTTCACTTTATATGATTTGCAGTGAAAACTGCACACAGTACACCTACAAAGTAGTTTCAAGCAGTTGAGAGAAATGCTCTGATTTAAAAGACCATCGAAGCAAAAACATTTTGGGATCTATAAACTAAACTTTAAAGCACCAAACATTATTGATTAAGCAATAAGGAGTTCAGTCAATGACAAATTTGAAATGTACTCTTACTTTGCTTCTTAGTGAATGTGTAGTCCTGCTAGCCTCTGTATTTATTTACTTGTAAATATTTAAACAGTGTACATTTTTTACATTTTAGCTCATGCATCAATGGACGTTCAGGTAAATGCTCGCAAAAAGTAAAGGTGGATGCAGTTGAGAGGAACTGGACCTTAACAGCAACTAATCGGCTGGGAAAGCTTGAGATCCATGACAAGGCAAACCTGACCAAAAGAGGTAAAGCTTAAAAGAAAGAGGTTAAAATGACTATTTTTAATCCTTAAGATCAGCTGATTGTTGTGATCTCTTATTTCAGTTCGCATGGTCGCTCCAGAAGAAGTAGCGGCTTCAACTGTGAACCCCAGAAACATCAATCTGAAATGGAGCTGGACTGTGAAGAAGTACAGTAATCTCAACCTCACATGCCAAGTAGATGTCAGCGATGGAAACTCTAATACCAAAGTGAGTAGATTAAAAAAAAGAAACCTTAGGTATTGGCTTTTCAAAGTAAAAGTCTCCACTGAAGTCAGCTAACATAATTCTTGTCTTTGCAATGTTTCCAGACTGAAAACTTTGGAGTTGGCCTCACAACTGCAGTCATCAAGGACTTGATACCACACTGGGACTATGACGTGAGGGTCCGATGTGGAACAGCACAGCATTTCTGGAAATGGGGTAACTGGAGCAAAAGTGTAAAAATCCACACAAAGGGTGATGGTAAGTTGTTTTTTTGTTGTTTTTTAAGAGAAAAGACTTTAAAAATGTGTGAATGTAACAGATGTTGTTTGTCTGGTTGCACCACAGTTCCAGATGCTCTTGATGTGTGGATGAAGGTGAAGGAAGACCAGACTGTAATCTCCTGGAAGGTGAGTCCAAGTTGGCTTTTACAAGGCTTTTATGAGGCCTCAAGACAGCCTCAAGTGGTCTTTAGAAAAACTAGAGCTTTTGGTACTTGCATGTTGGATTCATTTTTTGCCTCACAACTTGATGCAATAAAAACATATCTTTAATAAACCTATTTGAAAAAATATCAGTGCAACATCTTATACAGTTAGAAAGTGATGTTTCAGAGGACACTGTTACCATTTCAGGTCTTGATGTTACTTCTCCACAGGTGCCACTGACCAATCAGAGCCATGGAGAAATCTTTGACTACAAAGTGTCCTGGGCAAAGACCAAAGACAAAAATCAGTCAAACCAAACCAACGTGTCCAGAAGCAATCACAGTCTTACACTCACGCTGGACCCCAGTGAGGAGCACATGGTCACTGTCACGGCTAGAAACATAAACGGCAGCTCATCACCATCGACCATCATCATTCCCCGCCGCAATCTAGGTATGAAGCTAACAGAGCACCACACATTACAGATAAGCTCACTTTGATTTCCATTTGGGGAAGAGGTTTGATTTTATCTAATCTGTGCAGAAGCCTGTAAGCAAAGGGTTTTCCAAACTAATGCAGAAAAGGAATAGCAGTTTTCATGATCACATGATTGGGATTATATGTATTATAAGTATACAAATTTATAATTGTTGTGTTTATATTCTATATATCCATTCTATATATCATGATGAGTATGTACATTTTTGCACATTTTATTGGTCTGCGAAGGGAAGCCAAATGCCTTAAAAGTGCATTAAACTGCTTTTGAAACCCATGGAAAATTTTCAAGGTTTAACTATATATACTGATTTAACCTCTTCCTTTTTTACATGGAGTATGTTGTAAAATCTAATTTTAAAGAGTATTTTTCAGATAAGTCCAAGGTGAAGACCTCCTGGATCAGTGGCAGCAATGGTAGCTTCTTCCTGTCCTGGCCTGATAGTGTTAACGCCAGCTGTGGCTACATAGTGGACTGGTGTCCAATCTTCGGTAATTGCTCCTTCGAGTGGATGAAAGTGTCTCCCAACAGAACTCGTACCACAATTTTTTCAAGTACGTTCTCATCTTTGCCTACAAAACTGTTGCAGATCATATTTGCATCTGTTTCAGCACAGCTCCTTTTGTTGTTCCAGAGAACTTTGAAGATGGTCGGAGATACCTGCTGTCCATATACGCCTGCACTGAGGGAGCTGCGGTGCTACTACAGAGAAGAGAGGGCTACATCAGAGAGACCAGTAAGACTGATTCAGTGATTTCTCACAAAATGTGATGGTTCAATCAGCAGTGTATTTCATGCATGTCACATCTTTCCAGAAATAGGAGGCGAGCTGTTTAAACTCAAATACAAACAGGAAGACTCGGCTGTTGAGGTATCCTGGGAGCCCACACCTCTGGAAAAGCAGACTGCTTCCATCCATGGATATATTCTCTACTACCAGGACAAGAGCGGGAATGTTTTTAACGTGAGCACAGGTACAGTATGAAGGCATACTCCCTCAGGCCAGCTAAGATTTCAGTCTGGACATTAAGCACAGGATCAGCACTTTTTCATAGATGCTCTGTTAGCTGATTTTAATCCATCGTTAGTGTTTACCTCCTGGCATATGATGATTTTATTGGGTTAATTTGACCATGATCCCACACTTTTCCATTATCTTGGACTTAGAAACTGTTAATAATGCCAGATCTAACAAATGGAAATAACAACCCCTTGTGGCACAAACGTAAAAGAAACCATGCCTGTTTTATGGTTGTAATTGGATGAAATATTAAGGGCTATAACTCTTCAAATTGGTGGCAGAAAATATCAGATTCGTTTGAAAGTCTTTTATACTAAAACTTGTCAAAAATTACGTCTTCAACTGATTTGGTGTAGATCAAGTTTTTTCTTGCATCTTTTGTAGTATTAAGGTGTTAACTGAAACATGTTGCCGACGTGTCGTTTACAAATTGATTGTCACTCGGACGATGACACACTTAATCACACTATTAAGTTTTTCTTCTGATAACAAAGTCTTGGTTTTGTTTCTCCACACACAAAAATTAGCTTGTGACTGAGATGAATCAAGTAAGTCTCCAGTGTTGCCCGATGATCGTAAACATATATTTATGTTGTAATAATGGCGGTCACTCTGTGTTGATTTAGATGATCCTGGAGCCACCAGCCTCACTGCAAAGAACCTGAACATCAGTACGTACACCTTCACGGTGACAGCATCAACAGCATTTGGACTTTGTGGTAATACATCCATCAATGTCACCTTGAATCCCCCGGGTAGGTTAATTATTTTCCCATGTGGACTATTTTCTTTAGTAAGACTGTCAACATTTGTCATTTTCTTTGATTTACTTGATGAGATTTATTGTTTTCACCAGCTGATCAACTGATAATGCTGATCTTGACATCCCTGGGAGCAGTTTTTCTTATTCTGTCTGTCAGCACAATTATCTGCTACAGACACTGGGCATGGTAAGCAATGCACATTTATTTTCTGTGAAATATTGTCCACTTTTGCTTCCAATCATTGTTTTTGTTTAAATTTTGATGCATTCTTTGACCCAACAGCATCAAGCACAAAGTCTATCCTCCAATCCCAAAGCCAGTGCTGACCGACCAGTGGCTGACATTACCAGTAAGTTGAGATGGCCAGTACTATATCATGTAGCATTGGCCAGCTAATGATGCATCTATACATCAGGATAGTCTACTATTCAGTTATTTGTTGATTTCCTTGTATAGTGCATTATCCTAATCTCTATGCACCAAGATATCTTTCCTGTGAATGTGATGTCATTTTCTCTGTTTTTGAGGGTGAACATACGAGTCATCGTCTTCATTTTGATCAGAGTCACTACAGAGAGGTCTGGGATGTTCCTGAACTACATAATCAATTCAGACTACCACAGCCTGTTGTTGACCAGGACTACAAGCCTTTTACCTTCTCTCAGACTCCCAAAGGTTACTACAATAAGCCTCTGAAGAAATCCCAGCCATGTCTCACTTTACCCACTACAGGCCTCACATCTCAGCCAGGCTTGCCATCTTTCCCAATCAATGGCGTATTTCCTAATCCGTCGTACAACCCATCGTACAACCTGGTAATGCAAAGTGTGGACCGGGAATTCAAATCAGGGCCCGAGGTCCATGAAGGAATACCTTTCATCAGAAGCTTTAGTGGATACTAGCCTCAGAGTCTTGATGAGACCTTTACCACAACTGAGTTAGAGGAGTACCCAAACAGTCCCATATCCTGTGTGTCCACGTACATTTTGCTACCACAGAAGACATCCAACTAACTGCTGCATATGTGAACATATTTAAGCCTAATTCAGGCACTTTATGCATCGTTAACTACTGCATAGTTGGTTAGCTTCATCCACCAGGTCATCAGCAACTCAGCTAAGGTGTTGAGTTTAGTTTCATTCACACACTAAACAGGCACATTTTCAGAAAATAGAAGATGTTTCCTTTCAAATGAGATCCTAGGAGTACATTTTGGCATTAAAGCTTTTCTGTTTAGATGCTCACACACTCACACCTGAATTATAATCCTAGTGGTTTGTTGTTAGCCAATTATGTTAGTGGACCAGAGCGTTAGTGGTTTTCAAAGACTTTGTGCCCTGCAAATTTATTTTGTTTGTCACCACATCAGTGACACATACAGTATGAATGGCGAGTTTGAAAACCACTGCTCTAAGATGCTGCTGTTGAACCTTTGGGGTCTGTTTGTTTCGGACACTACTGTGTCATTCCTGTGGCTGGTTCACATCAAGCTCTCTTTAAGACATGAAAAGGACAGGTTTCTCTTGTTGGTGTCCAAGTGGCACCATATGGGCATTATTTGAATTTAGTCTGGAAACGCTGCTCTCATAACGGGACATTGTATCCCTCAAGGTACTTAATTTTTAAGGGCTCTGTCCCACAATACTAGGGACACATCAGAGTACAACCACTGGTCGCTATGGAAAAATGTGTGCTCCCTGACTGTCAGTTGACAAGAAATCGGTTGCCAGAAGTTTGCATGGAACTTATCTAGAAATAACTTGTTAACTGCTCTCTGAACTGTAATGAAACCGTGAAAACTGTGCCACAAACTGGAAATGGAGATTCTTCACCTTCTAAGTAAAGGCTTTGTCTTACTAATGTGATCATCACATTTAACATTTTACTTTATAAGGGAACATTTTTCTGTTTCTGTTTACTCAGAGAGTAAATGGTGAGTGTTTGCAGCCAGCTCAGCATCTTCCATGCAAATTATGAGAGACTGCAAAAACCTGCACTTGATTTAAGTTTGTGACATTCAGTGACCTTTGTCAGTGAATACATAGTTTTTCCTAGAGGTTCCTAGGGCATTGCTAACCAATCTCTAAGAAATTCTAAAAATTTCTTTAAATGTAGACGTTCCACTGAGTCAGACATTTGCGAGAAGCCCCTCTAAAGCCTGAATTATTTTTCTGTGTTGAATCTCTGCAAACCTGACAGCAAAGTCTGTACAAGTTACAGTTGTTTGCATTTTTACTTTAATGACGTGTCTGAATCTCTGTGCCATCACCACGGAAACTCAACTCATCATATTGAAGCAAATAAATAATGAACAATGAAGAGAGGACTTCAGTAACGACCGGTTGATTATGTGTGTCCTACCTTATTAAAAAATGTGAATATTTCCTGTAGCTGTTGAGAGGTCTTTGCTGTTGATCACTGTCTGTAAGAACCAAGAAATCACCTTTGAACCAATGCTGTAAACTAATAAAACAAGAAGCTTCAAACAAGAAGTGTTTTTTTAATGCTTTGATTGTGTCTGGTTACCTTCAAAGTCTGTTCATTTGGAGAGAAACAGTACAGCACCAGGAAGACTGTGTGACCTGTCGTGTTGATGATTGCATTGTTACGTCCCTCTGCAGCCCCTAATCTCCTCAATGTGTTCAGCTGGTGCTAATTGGCCACACCTAGTCAGGTGTGGATAAAAGCATACCTGAGGCAAGCTTCCAGGGTGCTCACTTGTCTTTGCCGTGGTGGCACCAGCCATTTTAGCCAACCTGGTATACCATTTTAAGAAAAAACTCTTCTCACTAACACTATGGTATTTGTCTCCTTTTTTGTGTTGCGGCTTTTGAGCTGGGTTGTAACATGCATGTGTATCAAACACTATATAAGGATATAATTAAGCGTATTTCTGAGGTACCTCTACTCTTAGTGCATGTCCTGATTCTTTCCACTTTTATTATCACTTATTTTATCACCAATAGCTAAAGGCACAAATTGCTTTAATTACAGCAGAGTAGCTAAGGCACCCAACACTTGTTAGCTGTTGTCAGGGGGTATATAAAAAGGCTAACAAAGAAAAACAATCTCAATAAAATTAGTTGCCTTTCATGTGTCTTCCGGAAATGCTGGAATGTGTCATTTACCAGTACTGTATACAATTACATTTACCACTTATTGGGCGATGTACCACATGTCATGATCCCTGTGTCTGCCCGGCCGGCCCCGTGAGGTTACATTTGTTATGGTTGTTTTCTCTCCCCCTTGTCACTCTGCCTGGGCGGAGTGACAAGGGGGAGAGATATTTTAGCCCATTCAGTTGAGGCCACTAAAGGGAAACTATCATCTGAAATTTAAATTTTTTTGGTGTTTCTATTCATGACCATTAGAGATAAATATCATTAAATAATTTTCAGCCCACAAACTTCTTATTAATCATTCTTACAACTGAGCCAGATATATTGTTAATGAACAGACTAAATATTCATTTTTTTGAGCCCCTACTATTCCTCAAGATCATAAAAGGCTGGCATGCCCATTAAGTGTCCCCTGGCCATACTTCATTGTTGTTGTGCAACACCTTTTAGAAAATCCTGGAAACACACCAATAAAAAAAGTTGTAAGCAAAATACCCCTTTAAAAGCACTTTTAGTGTTAACAGAAAACAAAGTTTAAAACCATCCCAAAGTAACTGAAGTCTACAGCTAAGTCAAGCTGTGACACCACTTTGATGTTGCAGCAAATAAATGTTGGCTAAAAATAAATGTTTAAAGTTAAAGATCAGCAACACATATCTGAAAACATCTGTGTACAGCCATATATTACATTCTATTCTGCTTATCGAAGTCATAGGGGGGCATGAGCCTATCCTAGTTGCTACAGGGCGGGAGGCAGCGCACACACTGGACAGGTTGCCAGTCTGTCAAAGGGCTAAGGCTACGTACACCGGTATTTTTGAAAACTGAGATTTTCCGATTTAGTTTAAAAAAATAATCCCGTCCACATGTAAAGGCAGAAATGAAGGAAAACGCTGCTAGGAACATGCCAAAGCAACAGGTGGCGATATATTCCTAACCATGTAGAAATGTTGGCCAATCAGAAGTCTAGAAGCCTCTGTGGGAAATAGTAAACAAAGCTGGGGCATAGAAGCAGAACAGAGTTGTATGTGTGGAGGGACAGTAACTGTGTGTGTATATGTAAGCATTTAAACACTGCAGAGAGTACAATTAACAGTAACAGTATTGTAGAAATTCATTTCACTGAAACGATAATGTGGCGCACACCTTTGACCCTGCGTTTTCTCCGTTTTTGTCGTCCACATGTGAATGCAAAAACTGAGTTTTAGAAAATATCCACCCTGGCCGGAGTTTTTAAAAATCTCAGTTTTCAGTGACCGAAAACGCCGTTTACGTGTGGGCGAAAGGTGCAAACGCATAGAAAAATCTGCGTTTTCAAAAATACCCGGGTACGTGTGGACATAGCCTAAGACAGAAAGAGAGACAACCATAAACACTCACATTCACACCTGCGGGTCATTTAGAATAACCACTAAACCCGACCATATCCACCCTTTGAACTGTAGAAGGAAGCTGGCGTACGAGAGAGTACCCACTGCGATCCATCAGTGCTAGCCACATGCCACTATGCCCCCGTGTGTGTGCAATTACAGGTAAACAGTTGCTCACTGGCCATGAAACTTCAGCTAAAACTGACAGGAAAAAAAAAAGCAACTTTAATGGTCTGAAATGCTGAAATCTGAGGAGGCTCGTACTGTGTGTTTTTCTGTGGTGTATTTCCAGTAATGTTTGTATATGCACAATATTTTAACATATCTGAATAATATCAGCACTAAATAATAAACTGGATCTTTGTCAGTTAAATATTTGTCAGTATTATACACTTTTATCCCAGAGTTACCCCCAAAACTGGCCAGTGTTCATCTGTAGTTCGAGACAGCAAAATTGCTCCCGACCTGATCCACCCTGAAGCTCTTTGTTGGACCGGGTAGGCTGTCATTCCACTGTTTACAATAATAAATAAATAAATTTTTATTTATATAGCACCTTTCAAGACAGAATCACAAAGTGCTGCACATAAGATTACAAGTCATAAAAAGATTTAAAAAGAGAAAATAAAACAGGCAAACAAATTAACCAAAAGCAGTTTTACTGGATGGGCTGATGATGTGTCAGTGAGACTCACTTCTGACAGATGATATTAATACTGAAGTTAGTTGTTGAGAATATCCTGAACTTTTCTGTCAGAAAGAACTGCTGTTTTTATCTGTTAGCTGCGGTTAGCCAACAGCAGAGAAATTATCTATGGATCTTTGTTACACTCTTGTGAATAAACTCTTATGCAATGTAAGTATGTAATCAAACTAAAAAAAAGTTAATTCACTGTTTAGGCAGTGATTTTGAAGGACAAAAGTGATGGCCTACAAGAGCTGCTCAGGCATAGAAACCCACACCGTGAAGTTTCTGCTCAGTTTTATTGAAATGTAGCATTAAGATTCTGTGTAGTTTTGTTAAAGATAAACAGGTTAGCTTGCATTAATGTGGTGAGCTCACAGTAAAGCTCTGTTGGACTGGTGCACAGTGGCTGTGGTACTCATGGTCAGATTTAGGTTACGTCAAGTGTAGAAGAGAATTTGCTTAATTTGCTGAATTCTAACTTAATTATTAACTTCTCAATATGTTCCCTTTGCTGAGCCACTACAGAGATCATAGTGTTCCCCACCTGCTGAATCCTACTGTAAACCCTAACTGTTCTCATTTGACTGTTTTGGTATGGAGGCAAAGTCACCCTCTACCATGTAGGCAACAGAGAGTAGGATTTGTTTCCTTGTGTCCTACATACCAGATTTGAATTAGAATTTAGATTAGAAGATTTTTTTTATTCTAGATATGTTAAAATATAATTTTACTGTTACATTACTATACAAGGTTCAGTTGAAGCGAGCGAACACCAAGGCTGTCACTTGGTGTTCGCTCGCTCGCTCTGTGGTATAGTATCGCTTCCTGTTCCTGCTCAAACACAGTGGTGTTTCTGAGTAGCTTATTTGCTTAGCAGTTTAATTAACAACTTTTAAATACATTCTTTTTTCACAGTATAATCTTCACGTGCTTCATCCGAAGCACACTTTCTGTGTACTCACTACCTAATTTATAGTATTCACTCACTGTCTCTGTACTGTTTCGCTAGCTTAGCTCGTAGCCGACCCGTTAGCACCATGGCTACTTCACCTGTCCCTTCTGCACTTTCTTGCTCATTGTGTCAGATGTTTAGTTACTCCTCGGCCTCCTTTAGCAGTAATGATATCTGTAACAAATGTAGCATATTTGCAGCTCTGGAGGCCAGGATTACTGAATTGGAGACTCGGCTTTGCACCCTGCTCTCACCCTTAGCTAGCCAGGCCCCTGTAGCTGGTGCAGCCGAAGATAGCGTAGGCCCCGCTAGCTGTTCCCCGGCAGACCCCAAGCAGCTGGGGAAAGGCTGGGTAACGGTGAGAAGGAAGCGTAGTCCTAAACAGAAGCCCCAGGTACACCACCAACCCGTTCGTGTGTCTAACCGTTTTTCCCCACTCGGTGACACACCCGCCGGGGGTCAAACTCTGGTAATTGGTGACTCTGTTCTCAGACATGTGAAGCTAGAGACACCGGCAACCATAGTCAATTGTCTTCCAGGGGCCAGAGCAGGCGACATTGAAGGAAATTTAAAACTGCTGGCTAAGGGTAAACGTAAATTCAATAAAATCATAATTCACGTCGGCAGTAATGACACCCGGTTACGCCAATCGGAGGTCACTAAAATCAATATTGAATCGGTGTGTAACTTTGCCAAAACAATGTCGGACTCTGTAGTTTTCTCTGGTCCCCTCCCCAATCAGACCAGGAGTGACATGTTTAGCCGCATGTTCTCCTTAAATTGCTGGCTGTCTGAGTGGTGTCCCAGAAACGATGTGGACTTCATAGATAATTGGCAAACCTTCTGGAGGAAACCTGGTCTTGTTAGGAGAGATGGCATCCATCCCACTTTGGATGGAGCAGCTCTCATTTCTAGAAATATCGACAAATTTATTAAACCCCTCAAAACATGACTATCCAGAGTTGGGACCAGGAAGCAGAGTTGCAGTCTTACACGCCTCTCTGCAGCTTCTCTCCTCCTGCTACCCCCCCAAAAACCCATCTCCATAGAGACTGTGTCTGCTTCCAAAAAGACAAAAAACAAACTAAAAACCAGCAACAAACAACTTAAACAATCACAAAGAAAGAACAATACAGTATCCACATCTGAACCAAAGAGTAAAACAGTGAAATGTGGATTATTAAATATTAGGTCTCTCTCCTCCAAGTCTCTGTTAGTACATGACTTAATAATTGATCAACAAATTGATTTACTCTGCCTTACAGAAACCTGGTTGCAGCAGGATGATTATGTTAGTTTAAATGAATCAACACCCCCGAGTCATTCTAACTACCAGAAATCTCGAAGCACAGGTCGAGGGGGTCGTGTGGCAGCAATTTTTCACACCAGTCTATTAATTAATGAAAGACCAAGACAGACTTTTAATTCATTTGAAAGCCTGATGCTTAGCATTGTCCACCCCAGCTGTGAAACTCAGAAACCAGTCTTACTTGTTATCATCTATCGTCCACCTGGGCCTTACACAGAGTTTCTGTCTGATTTCTCAGACTTTATATCTAATTTAGTTCTGAGCTCAGATAAAATAATTATTGTGGGTGATTTTAACATCCATGTAGATGCTAAAAATGACAGCCTCAACATGGCATTTAATCTGTTGTTAGACTCAATTGGTTTCTCTCAAAATGTAAAAGAACCCACCCACCACTTTAATCACACTCTAGATCTTGTTTTAACATATGGCATAGAAACTGAACATTTAACAGTGTTTCCTGAAAACCCTCTCCTGTCTGATCATTTCTTGATAACATTTACATTTACAATAATTGATTACGCAGCAGTGGAGAGTGGACTTTATCAAAGTAGATGTCTTTCTGAAAGCGCTGTAACTAAGTTTAAGAATATAATCCAGCCACTGTTATCATCGTCAATGCCCTGTACCAACACAGAGCAGAGCAGCTATCTGAACGCTACCCCAACAGAGGTCGATTATCTTGTTAATAATTTCACCTCCTCACTACGTACGACTCTGGATACTGTAGCTCCAGTGAAAACTAAGGTCTCTAATCAGAAGTACCTGACCCCGTGGTATAATTCTCAAACACGTACCCTAAAGCAGATGACTCGTAATCTGGAGAGGAAATGGCGTGTCACAAATTTAGAGGATCATCATTTAGCCTGGAGAAATAGTTTGTTGCTTTATAAGAAAGCCCTCCGCGAAGCCAGAACAGCTTACTACTCATCACTGATTGAAGAAAATAAGAACAACCCCAGGTTTCTCTTCAGCACTGTAGCCAGGCTGACAAAAAGTCAGAGCTCTGTTGAGCCAACCATCCCTTTAACGTTAACTAGTGATGACTTCATGAACTTCTTCACAAATAAAATTTTTATCATTAGAGAAAAAATTACCAATAATCATCCCACAGATGTAATATTATCTACAGCTACTCTTAGTTCCATTGATGTTAAGTTAGACTCTTTTTTTCCAATCGATCTTTCTGAGTTAACTTCAATAATTACTTCCTCCAAACCATCAACGTGTCTTTTAGACCCCATTCCTACAAAACTGCTCAAAGAAGTCCTGCCATTGATTAATTCTTCGATCTTATATATGATCAACCTATCTCTAATAATCGGCTATGTACCACAGGCCTTCAAGGTGGCTGCAGTTAAACCTTTACTCAAAAAGCCATCTCTAGACCCAGCAGTCTTAGCTAATTATAGGCCAATCTCCAACCTTCCTTTCATATCAAAAATCCTTGAAAGAGTAGTTGTCAAACAGCTAACAGATCATCTGCAGAGGAATGGTTTATTTGAAGAGTTTCAGTCAGGTTTCAGAGTTCATCACAGCACAGAAACAGCTTTATTGAAGGTTACAAATGATCTTCTTATGGCCTCTGACAGTGGACTCATCTCTGTGCTTGTCCTTCTTGACCTTAGTGCAGCATTCGATACTGTTGACCATAATATTCTATTAGAGCGATTAGAACATGCTGTAGGTATTACAGGTATTGCACTGCAGTGGTTTGTATCATATCTATCTAATAGACTCCAATTTGTGCATGTAAATGGAGAGTCCTCTTCACACACTGAGGTTAATTATGGAGTTCCACAGGGTTCGGTGCTAGGACCAATTCTGTTTACATTATACATGCTTCCCCTAGGCAGCATCATTAGAAGACATAGCATACATTTTCACTGCTATGCAGATGACACCCAGCTCTATCTGTCCATGAAGCCAGATAACACACACCAATTAGTTAAACTGCAGGAATGTCTTAAAGACATAAAGACTTGGATGGCCACTAACTTTCTGCTTCTTAACTCAGATAAAACTGAGGTCATTGTACTCGGCGCTGAAAAGCTTAGAAATATGGTATCTAACCAGATTCTTACTCTGGATGGCATTACCTTGGCCTCCAGTAACACTGTGAGGAACCTTGGAGTCATTTTTGACCAGGATATGTCCTTCAACGCACATATTAAACAAATATGTAAGACTGCGTTCTTCCATTTGCGCAACATCTCTAAAATTAGAAATATCCTGTCTCAGAGTGACGCTGAAAAACTAGTTCATGCATTTATTACTTCCAGGCTGGACTACTGCAATTCATTATTATCAGGATGTCCAAAAAACTCACTGAAAAGCCTTCAGTTAATCCAAAATGCTGCAGCAAGAGTACTGACAGGGACTAGAAGGAGAGAGCATATTTCTCCTGTTTTGGCTTCCCTTCATTGGCTTCCTGTTAAATCCAGAATTGAATTCAAAATCCTGCTCCTCACATACAAGGTCTTAAATAATCAGGCCCCATCTTATCTTAATGACCTTGTAGTACCATATCACCCTATTAGAGCACTTCGCTCCCGCTCTGCAGGCCTACTTGTTGTTCCTAGAGTATTTAAAAGTAGAATGGGAGGGAGAGCCTTCAGTTTTCAGGCCCCTCTTCTGTGGAACCAGCTTCCAGTTTGGATTCAGGAGACAGACACTATCTCTACTTTTAAGATTAGGCTTAAAACCTTCCTTTTTGCTAAAGCATATAGTTAGGGCTGGACCAGGTGACCCTGAATCCTCCCTTAGTTATGCTGCAATAGATGTAGGCTGCCGGGGGATTCCCATGATGCATTGAGTTTTTCCTTTCCAGTCACCTTTCTCACTCACTATGTATTAACAGACCTCTCTGTATTGAATCGTATCTGTTATTAATCTCTGTCTCTCTTCCACAGCATGTCTTTATCCTGTCTTCCTTCTCTCACCCCAACCGGTCGCAGCAGATGGCCACCCCTCCCTGAGCCTGGTTCTGCCGGAGGTTTCTTCCTGTTAAAAGGGAGTTTTTCCTTCCCACTGTCGCCAAAGTGCTTGCTCATAGGGGGTCATATGATTGTTGGGCTTTTCTCTGTATCTATGAAGCGCCTTGAGGCGACATTTGTTGTGATTTGGCGCTATATAAATAAAATTGAATTGAAGTTGTACACAAATGGTTAGTAGAATTGTCCTTTAAGGAGCTACTTTCTACTTTCTTTGAGTACATTTCAGAGTAGGCACTTTTTCACTTGTACTTAAGTAAAGAAGTTTCTTCAATAATTCAGTTTTTACTGGAGTGTTTTTAACACAGTTTATTTCTACTTAAGTAAAGAAAGTCTGTACTTTGGAGAGAAAGTACAGACTTATAATATTAATATTATTATTAATAATATTAATATTATTAATATTAATATTAATAATATTAATAATATTAATAATATTAATATTGATAATATTAATAATAATAATAAGTGGGTTTTGGTGCTTATTTACTTTGTGCAAGAACTCAGAGAAGTATTTGGATTTGATGCTGGAGCGCTGAGTTATTAACTTCATAAAAAGCAGTGTGCCCTAAAAGTAATGTCACAACTGCAGCACCAGTATAAAGGGTCAAGTGAGCTTAATCATTAGTTCTTCAGACTTTTTCATGGTCTTCTAGCATTTTCCTTTGGACATTGTCTGCTTTTGCTCTCACTTTCAGTCCAGTCATCGTACCTGTTTTCAGAGAAATGTTTTCAATTCAATTCAATTCAATTTTATTTATATAGCGCCAAATCACAACAAATGTCGCCTCAAGGCGCTTCATAGATACAGAGAAAAGCCCAACAATCATATGACCCCCTATGAGCAAGCACTTTGGCGACAGTGGGAAGGAAAAACTCCCTTTTAACAGGAAGAAACCTCCGGCAGAACCAGGCTCAGGGAGGGGCGGCCATCTGCTGCGACCGGTTGGGGTGAGAGAAGGAAGACAGGATAAAGACATGCTGTGGAAGAGAGACAGAGATTAATAACAGATACGATTCAATACAGAGAGGTCTGTTAATACATAGTGAGTGAGAAAGGTGACTGGAAAGGAAAAACTCAATGCATCATGGGAATCCCCCGGCAGCCTACATCTATTGCAGCATAACTAAGGGAGGATTCAGGGTCACCTGGTCCAGCCCTAACTATATGCTTTAGCAAAAAGGAAGGTTTTAAGCCTAATCTTAAAAGTAGAGATAGTGTCTGTCTCCTGAATCCAAACTGGAAGCTGGTTCCACAGAAGAGGGGCCTGAAAACTGAAGGCTCTCCCTCCCATTCTACTTTTAAATACTCTAGGAACAACAAGTAGGCCTGCAGAGCGGGAGCGAAGTGCTCTAATAGGGTGATATGGTACTACAAGGTCATTAAGATAAGATGGGGCCTGATTATTTAAGACCTTGTATGTGAGGAGCAGGATTTTGAATTCAATTCTGGATTTAACAGGAAGCCAATGAAGGGAAGCCAAAACAGGAGAAATATGCTCTCTCCTTCTAGTCCCTGTCAGTACTCTTGCTGCAGCATTTTGGATTAACTGAAGGCTTTTCAGTGAGTTTTTTGGACATCCTGATAATAATGAATTGCAGTAGTCCAGCCTGGAAGTAATAAATGCATGAACTAGTTTTTCAGCGTCACTCTGAGACAGGATATTTCTAATTTTAGAGATGTTGCGCAAATGGAAGAACGCAGTCTTACATATTTGTTTAATATGTGCGTTGAAGGACATATCCTGGTCAAAAATGACTCCAAGGTTCCTCACAGTGTTACTGGAGGCCAAGGTAATGCCATCCAGAGTAAGAATCTGGTTAGATACCATATTTCTAAGCTTTTCAGCGCCGAGTACAATGACCTCAGTTTTATCTGAGTTAAGAAGCAGAAAGTTAGTGGCCATCCAAGTCTTTATGTCTTTAAGACATTCCTGCAGTTTAACTAATTGGTGTGTGTTATCTGGCTTCATGGACAGATAGAGCTGGGTGTCATCTGCATAGCAGTGAAAATGTATGCTATGTCTTCTAATGATGCTGCCTAGGGGAAGCATGTATAATGTAAACAGAATTGGTCCTAGCACCGAACCCTGTGGAACTCCATAATTAACCTCAGTGTGTGAAGAGGACTCTCCATTTACATGCACAAATTGGAGTCTATTAGATAGATATGATACAAACCACTGCAGTGCAATACCTGTAATACCTACAGCATGTTCTAATCGCTCTAATAGAATATTATGGTCAACAGTATCGAATGCTGCACTAAGGTCAAGAAGGACAAGCACAGAGATGAGTCCACTGTCAGAGGCCATAAGAAGATCATTTGTAACCTTCAATAAAGCTGTTTCTGTGCTGTGATGAACTCTGAAACCTGACTGAAACTCTTCAAATAAACCATTCCTCTGCAGATGATCTGTTAGCTGTTTGACAACTACTCTTTCAAGGATTTTTGATATGAAAGGAAGGTTGGAGATTGGCCTATAATTAGCTAAGACTGCTGGGTCTAGAGATGGCTTTTTGAGTAAAGGTTTAACTGCAGCCACCTTGAAGGCCTGTGGTACATAGCCGATTATTAGAGATAGGTTGATCATATATAAGATCGAAGAATTAATCAATGGCAGGACTTCTTTGAGCAGTTTTGTAGGAATGGGGTCTAAAAGACACGTTGATGGTTTGGAGGAAGTAATTATTGAAGTTAACTCAGAAAGATCGATTGGAAAAAAAGAGTCTAACTTAACATCAATGGAACTAAGAGTAGCTGTAGATAATATTACATCTGTGGGATGATTATTGGTAATTTTTTCTCTAATGATAAAAATTTTATTTGTGAAGAAGTTCATGAAGTCATCACTAGTTAACGTTAAAGGGATGGTTGGCTCAACAGAGCTCTGACTTTTTGTCAGCCTGGCTACAGTGCTGAAGAGAAACCTGGGGTTGTTCTTATTTTCTTCAATCAGTGATGAGTAGTAAGCTGTTCTGGCTTCGCGGAGGGCTTTCTTATAAAGCAACAAACTATTTCTCCAGGCTAAATGATGATCCTCTAAATTTGTGACACGCCATTTCCTCTCCAGATTACGAGTCATCTGCTTTAGGGTACGTGTTTGAGAATTATACCACGGGGTCAGGTACTTCTGATTAGAGACCTTAGTTTTCACTGGAGCTACAGTATCCAGAGTCGTACGTAGTGAGGAGGTGAAATTATTAACAAGATAATCGACCTCTGTTGGGGTAGCGTTCAGATAGCTGCTCTGCTCTGTGTTGGTACAGGGCATTGACGATGATAACAGTGGCTGGATTATATTCTTAAACTTAGTTACAGCGCTTTCAGAAAGACATCTACTTTGATAAAGTCCACTCTCCACTGCTGCGTAATCAATTATTGTAAATGTAAATGTTATCAAGAAATGATCAGACAGGAGAGGGTTTTCAGGAAACACTGTTAAATGTTCAGTTTCTATGCCATATGTTAAAACAAGATCTAGAGTGTGATTAAAGTGGTGGGTGGGTTCTTTTACATTTTGAGAGAAACCAATTGAGTCTAACAACAGATTAAATGCCATGTTGAGGCTGTCATTTTTAGCATCTACATGGATGTTAAAATCACCCACAATAATTATTTTATCTGAGCTCAGAACTAAATTAGATATAAAGTCTGAGAAATCAGACAGAAACTCTGTGTAAGGCCCAGGTGGACGATAGATGATAACAAGTAAGACTGGTTTCTGAGTTTCACAGCTGGGGTGGACAATGCTAAGCATCAGGCTTTCAAATGAATTAAAAGTCTGTCTTGGTCTTTCATTAATTAATAGACTGGTGTGAAAAATTGCTGCCACACCACCCCCTCGACCTGTGCTTCGAGATTTCTGGTAGTTAGAATGACTCGGGGGTGTTGATTCATTTAAACTAACATAATCATCCTGCTGCAACCAGGTTTCTGTAAGGCAGAGTAAATCAATTTGTTGATCAATTATTAAGTCATGTACTAACAGAGACTTGGAGGAGAGAGACCTAATATTTAATAATCCACATTTCACTGTTTTACTCTTTGGTTCAGATGTGGATTTGTTCTTTCTTTGTGATTGTTTAAGTTGTTTGTTTTTTGTCTTTTTGGAAGCAGACACAGTCTCTATGGAGATGGGTTTTTGGGGGGGTAGCAGGAGGAGAGAAGCTGCAGAGAGGCGTGTAAGACTGCAACTCTGCTTCCTGGTCCCAACTCTGGATAGTCATGTTTTGAGGGGTTTAATAAATTTGTTGATATTTCTAGAAATGAGAGCTGCTCCATCCAAAGTGGGATGGATGCCATCTCTCCTAACAAGACCAGGTTTCCTCCAGAAGGTTTGCCAATTATCTATGAAGCCCACATCGTTTCTGGGACACCACTCAGACAGCCAGCAATTTAAGGAGAACATGCGGCTAAACATGTCACTCCTGGTCTGATTGGGGAGGGGACCAGAGAAAACTACAGAGTCCGACATTGTTTTGGCAAAGTTACACACCGATTCAATATTGATTTTAGTGACCTCCGATTGGCGTAACCGGGTGTCATTACTGCCGACGTGAATTATGATTTTATTGAATTTACGTTTACCCTTAGCCAGCAGTTTTAAATTTCCTTCAATGTCGCCTGCTCTGGCCCCTGGAAGACAATTGACTATGGTTGCCGGTGTCTCTAGCTTCACATGTCTGAGAACAGAGTCACCAATTACCAGAGTTTGACCCCCGGCGGGTGTGTCACCGAGTGGGGAAAAACGGTTAGACACATGAACGGGTTGGTGGTGTACCTGGGGCTTCTGTTTAGGACTACGCTTCCTTCTCACCGTTACCCAGCCTTTCCCCAGCTGCTTGGGGTCTGCCGGGGAACAGCTAGCGGGGCCTACGCTATCTTCGGCTGCACCAGCTACAGGGGCCTGGCTAGCTAAGGGTGAGAGCAGGGTGCAAAGCCGAGTCTCCAATTCAGTAATCCTGGCCTCCAGAGCTGCAAATATGCTACATTTGTTACAGATATCATTACTGCTAAAGGAGGCCGAGGAGTAACTAAACATCTGACACAATGAGCAAGAAAGTGCAGAAGGGACAGGTGAAGTAGCCATGGTGCTAACGGGTCGGCTACGAGCTAAGCTAGCGAAACAGTACAGAGACAGTGAGTGAATACTATAAATTAGGTAGTGAGTACACAGAAAGTGTGCTTCGGATGAAGCACGTGAAGATTATACTGTGAAAAAAGAATGTATTTAAAAGTTGTTAATTAAACTGCTAAGCAAATAAGCTACTCAGAAACACCACTGTGTTTGAGCAGGAACAGGAAGCGATACTATACCACAGAGCGAGCGAGCGAACACCAAGTGACAGCGCCACCGACAGGAGACAGGAGGACGCTCCCGAGAACGCTCTCGTTTTACCACTTAACATTGAACTATGAATCATTCATGCATAAAAAAACCCACTTAACTAGAAGGATGAACCAGTGTAGTGTCTACACAGAGAACTTAGCAAAGAATCAATTTTAAATTAAATCTTTTCAATAACTGGTCTGAAAATCAGAGCCAGCAGGTCCTGTCATTATGCCAAGTTTGGAATTAACATGTTTTTCAGAATCTAAGGCCCGATTCTCCCTGACCGATGTTTTTCTGGAGCATCAGAGCATGTCTGAGCTTGCTGCTGTGAGTCACATTTACGAGAACATAATGCTCCATTTCCTGTGGTGGGGTCCACATGGATTTCACAATCAAATGGATTTCCATATTGTATATGTGAAGGGAGGGAAGCTACAGGAAGTAACCTGACACCAACATTGTGACTCTTCTCTGTTTGAGTCTTTGTTCTCGGATTCTTCAAATAAAACCCAAACTTCCCCATGAACATGCTTTTGTTTCTATGAAAGAAGCCTCAGGAATCTGCTTTTCAACCACTCTGACGAGCTGATGTTTATCACCGCAACTACTCGGCTGAATTCTTGAAGGTTTTTTCTATCTAACTAAACAAACAGCTCTAAACGAGGACTATCGGGATTATTATTATCATGATCACATGGTTGTTATTGCTCTCACTCTTCAGAGAAAGCACAGAAGATGGACAAGAAGACGGTGAGTATGTCATCCTCTAACCTCTGTGACAATCTGTAGGTACGAAAAGTATCTGATATTTTTAGTAAAGAAGTCTCCATTGTGTATTCTGTAGTTGTGTATACAGGATATTTTTTTATGTGCAGATTCTTACTGGTCATAAAACAAACAAATACAGTGCGTGTCAGCAAGATAAAGTTACAGCATGCGAGGGTAGAGGTGTGGTCATAGGTGGCCCAAAAACTCATCTTTGTGGATGTGAAAGAATATGTGCATCATTTCTTTTTAAACATTTTGTGTGTGTATAAATGATAGTTTGTTCTTAATTCCTATTCTTAATCAAATTGATAATTCAAATTTGTTTCGCATAAATGTTCAAAGTTTGCAATTTTTCAGAACCAAGGTCATTGTAACTGGCAGACTGGTGCAGACAAGTCTGCAAGCTATCTTCTTTACCTCCACTAATTTGTGTGGATTTCTTGTTCCTGTCTGTCAGTTTTTGAGCATTTTAAATGCGAATATCTGACAAATAATATCACTTCCTGTGTGGTTAATTCTCTTGACAGAAGCAAAAAACTCTGTTTCAGCTTTGTAGAGAAAAATATTAGTGTATTATTGAGAAATATATAGCAGACATCCATGTTTGGACACATATGTTCAATGACTTGGTGAAGTGGCTTTGAAAAAAGACTTTACAAACCAGCAGCGCATCATCTTTGCCCATAAATCACACATCAGTTAGCTGTACAACATCACATGACTGCACAGTGGCTTTTCTTTTTCATCTTGCTTTTTAAAAAAAATCATAATCAGTACAGAAAACCACCTGTTATTCCCCGAAACTAAAGTGTTCCTTTGCTATTCCTCATCAGTCAAGTCTAAAAATAGAGCAGAGCTTTCAAATGTCTACTTAGTAAGTTGTTTTTATATTTACTCTCAGCTCCTCCCAAAAAATGATACAGGCACTACGATTTAACCACTGATTTTGGACTCTGCATTTTTAAGCCTCAGTGTTTTAGTGTCCTAGTCGCCCCATCTGGCAGACATAATGGACGTGCCTATAATACTATACTTGTTCATGACACTGTTTGTGTCTGCTAGATACCAGAGGCCATTAACAAAATATCAGTGTGAGTCTGTGTACTCACTGACAGCCTAACTATGTCTTTTTTTTATCTCAGGAATTGTTCAGTGTTCCACTTTAACCATAAAATGTCCTGTGGTCACTTCCTTTAGGTGTTTTGCGTTGTGGACCTCAGAATGTGACTCTTGACTACGACAGTTTCCTGTTAAAGTGGGAAGATGATCCTTCTTGCTCTGTGATACGAGATGGGCTCGTGTACGAGCTGCAGCTTCTCATAGCAGACAAACCTGAACACAATGTAAGAGATTATTATGGGTAACTATAATCCTCACTTCTGTAGCCTCCAAACAAAAAGCTGTTGCTCTAATGTGTTTATGATAATGTTGTAGGGTGAAGTTGTTGTGGCACCTGCACAGATAGGATCTACTCATTCCTGGAAATGGACTTCCCATTTACCATCGCAGTGTGCTCGCCATTCAGTCCGGCTCAGGTCCCAATACAACAAGCAATCAAGCCCATGGATGGAGAAGACGCTACCTGGTTAATATTGAATTAAGATCATTTGATCTTTTTATGATTCTTAAACACTTTACAGTCTTGTTTATTCTAATCACTGTGCTTCTTCAGACCAGGGTGAAATACTGGTTCTCCCAAGAGACCAAATGTTCGAGGTGGGCAGCACAGCCACATTCTGCTGCATGGTGCCAGACGGGGAAAGTATTAAAACAATACTTCTACTCAACTACAAAGGCACTAATGTAACAACTACAAAGATCAGTGAACATGTGCACTCCCTGACTGTTCACCTGGACCAACAATCAGAAAACTGGAGGGAAGTAATATGTGAAACAACCAAAGGAGACATCAACGGAACCAGTTTTCATGCTGGATGTAAGTATGACACAAAGTACTGAGAAAAAGGAATTACTGTACACACAACGCAGGCCAGGAAGCTTTTGATAGCATTTTGTCTTAATAAACAAAACCATCCCTTAAAAACTGTATTTTGTATTTACTCTTTTTTTGTCTATTGTTAACATTTGTTTGATGATTTGAAACATTTAAATTTGGCACAATGAGGCCAAATACTTTTTCACTGCACTGTAGCATTTGAGGGCGGTTTGTGTTTTTGTCAAATGTACCTTGTAATTAAATGCTGGTTCTTCTTTTTTGTTTTCTTGAAATTTCCCTTAAATTTAGACCCCCCTAGTGACAGTAGTCTTCAGTGTGAAACCCAGGATCTGGAATACATCAATTGTTTTTGGAATATAACAAGGAAAATAGAGGATGTTGAAAAAGTGAGAAGAAAATACCTGCTCCAGGGAAGGTAAAAGGAAATACACAACACCTCTGATGTAACAATGAGCTCCAGTATGGGACTAAAGAAAGGCTCTAAGGATCTGAGTGTCAGAATAAGTAAATTAAATGTAATCTGACTACTGATTTCAGAAAAATATTTCTTTCCCATAAACTTCCAGTTGGTTCACTCTTCTATAACAATGCGCAGTATGAATCAGCGCTATTATACAGTCACTCCCTGCTTTACATGTAAATGTCTTTGTTGTACTAGATTTCATTTCATTTTCTCTTTCTGAATAATTGATGAAGCAACCTCTGTTGGAGTAGATTAGATAAAAACTTTATTAATCCCTCGGGTGGGTTCCTCTGGGAAATTTGTTTTCCAAAAGCACAGCACCGACAGAAGTTACAGAGTTAAGAATATTTTATATATATATATATATATATATATATATATATATATATATACAAAGGGGATAAATAGAATAAATAGGAATAAAAATAAAAATAAAAATACAAGTGAATTGCACATTTCAAGTATGGAGTCTATTGCACCGCTGATTATTAACAAAAAGTATTGCACAAAAGGTAATTGCACAGTGAAGTGGAGAGGCACTACAGCTTAGTTGTTCCCCCCTCCTTTGTCCTCCTGTTTCCTGTGAGGTAGACGGGAATATGTGAATGGCCGCAGTTGGGACCACTGAAAATCTCTTATGTTTATAGTATGTTTGTTATATACATCGGTTAGTTTGTCTTTTTCTCTTTCTCTCACTATGAAAGCTAATGGGCTAAATGGATACCACGCTCAGGCACAGTAGTATCGAGTACTGCATCATCCTTTGTGTTTACTTTGTGGTAAACAGAGAAGCAAACAGAGGCCTTTGTGGTAAAGATTTAAGCTACTTATGCTTTTGCACTACAGCATTGGGAAAATGCTCACAAAACCTGCCGGTGGAGGCTAGTGAGAGAAAGGGCCTTTATTTGCTTCCATAAAAAATTAGCAGTCCTGCTGGGTTCTTCGATTTTTTTGTTGTTAATATTTAAGCAGTGTATATTTTTACATTTTAGCCCATGCGACATTGGACCAATACAACAATTGGGTAATTGTTCGCAAAAAGTGGAGCTGGATGCTGCTGAGAGGAACTGGACCTTAACAGTAACTAATCCTCTGGGAAAGCTTGAGCTCCATGACAGGGCAGACCTGACCAAAAGAGGTAAAACTTTGGAAAAAATTAGGGAAAAATGACTATTCTTAATCCTTAAGATCAGCTGATTGTTATGATCTCTTGTTTCAGTTCGCATGGTCGCTCCAAAAGAAGTAGCGGCTTCAACTGTGAACCCCAGAAACATCAGTCTGAAATGGAGCTGGACTGTGAAGAAGTACAGTAATCTCAACCTCACATGCCAAGTAGATGTCAGCGATGGAAACTCTAATACCATAGTGAATAGATTAAAAAGGAAGCTAAGGTATTGGCTTTTCAAAGTAAAAGTCTTCACTGAAGTCAGCTAACATAATTTTTGTCCTTGTAGGTTTACCAGTCTGAAAACTTTGGAGTTGGCCTCACAACTGCAGTCATCAAGGACTTGATACCACACTGGGACTATGACGTGAGGGTCCGATGTGGAACAGCACAGCATTTCTGGAAATGGGGTAACTGGAGCAAAAGTGTAAAAATCCACACAAAGGGTGATGGTAAGTTGTTTTTTTGTTGTTTTTTAAGAGAAAAGACTTTAAAAATGTGTGAATGTAACAGATGTTGTTTGTCTGGTTGCACCACAGTTCCAGATGCTCTTGATGTGTGGATGAAGGTGAAGGAAGACCAGACTGTAATCTCCTGGAAGGTGAGTCCAAGTTGGCTTTTACAAGGCTTTTATGAGGCCTCAAGACAGCCTCAAGTGGTCTTTAGAAAAACTAGAGCTTTTGGTACTTGCATGTTGGATTCATTTTTTGCCTCACAACTTGATGCAATAAAAACATATCTTTAATAAACCTATTTGAAAAAATATCAGTGCAACATCTTATACAGTTAGAAAGTGATGTTTCAGAGGACACTGTTACCATTTCAGGTCTTGATGTTACTTCTCCACAGGTGCCACTGACCAATCAGAGCCATGGAGAAATCTTTGACTACAAAGTGTCCTGGGCAAAGACCAAAGACAAAAATCAGTCAAACCAAACCAACGTGTCCAGAAGCAATCACAGTCTTACACTCACGCTGGACCCCAGTGAGGAGCACATGGTCACTGTCACGGCTAGAAACATAAACGGCAGCTCATCACCATCGACCATCATCATTCCCCGCCGCAATCTAGGTATGAAGCTAACAGAGCACCACACATTACAGATAAGCTCACTTTGATTTCCATTTGGGGAAGAGGTTTGATTTTATCTAATCTGTGCAGAAGCCTGTAAGCAAAGGGTTTTCCAAACTAATGCAGAAAAGGAATAGCAGTTTTCATGATCACATGATTGGGATTATATGTATTATAAGTATACAAATTTATAATTGTTGTGTTTATATTCTATATATCCATTCTATATATCATGATGAGTATGTACATTTTTGCACATTTTATTGGTCTGCGAAGGGAAGCCAAATGCCTTAAAAGTGCATTAAACTGCTTTTGAAACCCATGGAAAATTTTCAAGGTTTAACTATATATACTGATTTAACCTCTTCCTTTTTTACATGGAGTATGTTGTAAAATCTAATTTTAAAGAGTATTTTTCAGATAAGTCCGAGGTGAAGACCTCCTGGATCAGTGGCAGCAATGGTAGCTTCTTCCTGTCCTGGCCTGATAGTCCTAACGCCAGCTGTGGCTACATAGTGGACTGGTGTCCAATCTTCGGTAATTGCTCCTTTGAGTGGATGAAAGTGTCTCCCAACAGAACTCATACCACAATTTTTTCAAGTACGTTCTCATCTTTGCCTACAAAACTGTTTAGATCATATTTGCATCTGTTTCAGCACAGCTCCTTTTGTTGTTCCAGAGAACTTTGAAGATGGTCGGAGATACCTGCTGTCCATATACGCCTGCACTGAGGGAGCTGCGGTGCTACTACAGAGAAGAGAGGGCTACATCAGAGAGACCAGTAAGACTGATTCAGTGATTTCTCACAAAATGTGATGGTTCAATCAGCAGTGTATTTCATGCATGTCACATCTTTCCAGAAATAGGAGGCGAGCTGTTTAAACTCAAATACAAACAGGAAGACTCGGCTGTTGAGGTATCCTGGGAGCCCATACCTCTGGAAAAGCAGACTGCTTCCATCCATGGATATATTCTCTACTACCAGGACAAGAGCGGGAATGTTTTTAACGTGAGCACAGGTACAGTATGAAGGCATACTCCCTCAGGCCAGCTAAGATTTCAGTCTGGACATTAAGCACAGGATCAGCTTCATGTTTACTTCCTGCCATACGATGAGCTTTCTCTCCACCTACGAGGATCCTCAGCATGAACTGTTATTCTTCTCAGCATCTGTTTTACTGTCAGCGGTGCCTCAAAATGTGTTTGAGTTTGGGAAATGAAAGAGTGTTTGGATGGAACATAGACTTATATAATGCCCCCTTGTGGTGCAAGTTTAAAAGAAACCAAGTCCCCCTTTTTTGTGGTGTCAGTCTGTCGATTTAAGCAAAGTATGACTGAAATTGGATAAATTAACTAAGAATTATAACAGTTTAACTTGGTTGCAGAAAAGATCAGATTGGGGGGGAAGTGTCTGACACAAAAAAGTTTTAATATATATTATCTTAGCCAAATCCTTTTGTTCTTTATTGCACACTTAACTGCAATATTTTGCTGAGTTTGTAAGTAAATGTATCGCTGGCACTAGTAGGACGGCACACTTAAAGCCTTTACACACTGGACGCGCAAAGGTTGTGCAAATATTTTGTGTGTTATAAATATTTTTCAGATTTACCTATTCTTAATACAGTTGTTCACACCAACAATGTAATTTTGCTCAGTGAATTTATGGCTTTTCTTTTTTTGAACCATGAACCATTTTTCTGATTCTATGGATGCAAAGACACAGATCTGACCAATTAGACCACTGTATTTAGTGCGCTGTAGCTCAAAACAAATATCACACCGTGATCCTTAAGTATGTTCAAATGCGGCTGTGATACAACCTCCTGGTTTAAACCAGAATCTTTTCTTCTTTTTCTGGTTCAAAGTTTCAGGACCAGCTATCATCACTTCATGTTTTGATTGCTTCTACAGTGTGATTTTTAAAGGACATATTTTTCAGAAAAACACAAAGCTTTCTGTGTGTATATACACAATACGAGTTCACATCTGAAATATTTAGAATTTTGCGCCGTTTTCTTGCAAAACTATTAAGTTTCTCTTCTGATAACAAAGTCCTGGTTTTGTTTCTCCACACACAAAGATTAGCTTGTGACTGAGATTAATAAAGTAAGTCTCCAGTGTTGCCTGATGATGTAAACATGTATTTATGTTGTAATAATGGCGGTCACTCTGTGTTGATTTAGATGATCCTGGAGCCACCAGCCTCACTGCAAAGAACCTGAACATCAGTACGTACACCTTCACGGTGACAGCATCAACAGCATTTGGACTTTGTGGTAATACATCCATCAATGTCACCTTGAATCCCCCGGGTAGGTTAATTATTTCCCCATGTAGACTATTTTCTTTAGTAAGACTGTCAACATTTGTCATTTTCTTTGATTTACTTGATGTGATTCATTGTTTTCACCAGCTGATAACTTCATAGTGCTGATCTTGACATCCCTGGGAGCAGTTTTTCTTATTCTGTCTGTCAGCACAATCATCTGCTACAGACACTGGGCATGGTAAGCAATGCATATACATTTTCTGTGAAATATTGTCCACTTTTGCTTCCAATCATTGTTTTTGTTTAAATTTTGATGCATTCTTTGACCCAACAGCATCAAGAACAAAGTCTGTCCTCCAATCCCAAAGCCAGTGCTGACTGAAAAGTGGCTGACATCACCGGTAAGTTTTTTTTGGTTCCTAAATCTAACCAATTAGTTTCTGGTGCCAAACTTAAGTTCAACTTAACTCTCAGATATATTTCAGATGTAGAGTTGGGCGCATTAACAGGGTATTCAAATGTTTGCACACTGACTCACTTTTTGCTGATTCACTTTTAGAGCCATTTGAAGTGTTTTGGACATTATAGCATTAGCTAGCTAATGCTAAATCTGTTCACTACACATTTGTACTATTCTGTTATTTATTGGTTCCCTTGTATAGTGCATCATCATAATCGATATGAATCCAGATGTCTTTCCTGTGAATGTGAGGTCATTTTCTTTGTTTTTCAGGATGAACATACAGTTCGTCATCTTCCGTTTGATCAGAGTCACTACAGAGAGGTCTGGGATGTTCCTGAACTACATAATCAATTCAGACCACCACAGCCTGTTGTTGGCCAGGACTACAAGCCTTTTACCTTCTCTCAGACTCCCAAAGGTTACTACAATAAGCCTCTGAAGAAACTCCAGCCATCCCATACTTTACCCACTACAGGCCTCACATCTCAGCCAGGCTTGCCATCTTTTCCAATTACTGATGTATTTCCTAACCCTTCATATAACCTGATAGTACAGGGTGAGGACCAGGAGTCACAATCACATCCCGAGATCCAGGAAGGGATGCCTATAACTGATAGTGAATGCCAGCCACAGAGTCCTGAAGAGAGCTTTACCACAGCTGAGTTAGAGGAGGAACCAGACAGTCCCATTTTCTGTGTGTCCACATACATATTGTTACCACAGAAAACTTCCAAATAGCGGCTGCATGGTGAACACATTTAAGCCTTGCACACGTACTTGAAGAGACCTTAACTACTGCATATAACACAAGCTGCCCTCATCCACACAGTGACCTGGTAGATGTTCAAAGAGCTCTACTGTTTTCATGTTTAGCTTCAATTAAAAGCATGCAATACATTTTAGTTCAGTTCTGTACATTGGTGGTGTTGTGGTACTCGTTAGCACTGTCACCTTGTTGCAGGAAGGTTGTGCGTTCAAATCACCTGTCAACCATTTCTCACGACAGGAAAATATGTGATTCCTTACTGGTTACAGCTGTGTCACTTTGGCCAGTGGTCAGTTGTGGATTTAAAGAGATGACAGCAGGCTAGAATAAAACGTAACACCAACACACTAACCAACACCTACAACTGCAGCTGGCTTCCTTTTATACGCACTTCATGTGAGACCACCCAGATCTGGGGTAAGAAACAAATGAAAAAAATACACATCCACATACAATTCAATTCAATTTTATTTATATAGCGCCAAATCACAACAAAAGTTGCCTCAAGGTGCTTCATAGGTACAGAGAAAAACTCAATCATATGACCCCCTATGAGCAAGCACTTTGGCGACAGTGGGAAGGAAAAACTCCCTTTTAACAGGAAGAAACCTCCAGCAGAACCAGGCTCAGGGAGGGGCGGCCATCTGCTGCGACCGGTTGGGGTGAGAGAAGGAAAACAGGATAAAGACATGCTGTGGAAGAGAGACAGAGATTAATAACAGATACGATTCAATACAGAGAGGTCTGTTAACACATAGTGAGTGAGAAAGGTGACTGGAAAGGAAAAACTCAATGCATCATGGGAATCCTCGGCAGCCTACGTCTATTGCAGCATAACTAAGGGAGGGTTCAGGGTCACCTGGTCCAGCCCTAACTATATGCTTTAGCAAAAAGGAAAGTTTTAAGCCTAATCTTAAAAGTAGAGATAGTGTCTGTCTCCCGAATCCAAACTGGAAGCTGGTTCCACAGAAGAGGGGCCTGAAAACTGAAGGCTCTCCCTCCCATTCTACTTTTAAATACTCTAGGAACAACAAGTAGGCCTGCAGAGCAGGAGCGAAGTGCTCTAATAGGGTGATATGGTACTACAAGGTCATTAAGATAAGATGGGGCCTGATTATTTAAGACCTTGTATGTGAGGAGCAGGATTTTGAATTCAATTCTGGATTTAACAGGAAGCCAATGAAGGGAAACCAAAACAGGAGAAATATGCTCTCTCTTTCTACTCCCTGTCAGTACTCTTGCTGCAGCATTTTCGATTAGCTGAAGGCTTTTCAGGGAGTTTTTAGGACATCCTGATAATAATGAATTACAGTAGTCCAGCCTGGAAGTAATAAATGCATGAACTAGTTTTTCAGCGTCACTAAGAGACAGGATATATCTAACTTTAGAGATGTTGCGTAAATGGAAGAAAGCAGTCTTACATATTTGTTTAATACGTGCGTCGAAGGACATACACAAATATCAAACCAAAATATAATACAAAGAAGACATATTTACACATAAACAAACTCCAATAACAGCTTCAACAACATTTGTGCTTTATTCAGTGATGTATATTGGAAACACCCTAACCTAAACTCCCCTATTGTGGCACATTGGTTTACCCCAGAGGAAGCAACTAGGAAAAGTTGAGGACTGCTAACACACATCAACCTAAATAGCAATCACTCATACACTGATAAAAAATACAGGTAATGGTAATGAAATCCCTGGTCTGCGTTACAGGCTGGTTGGAGTGACTAATAGAAGTTACTAGGGTGAAATTGGTCACGATAAGCTATACAGTGCTGCATCAAAAATCTTGCAATTGCAGGTTGCCAGCAGTTTGCATGGAAGATACTGCCTTGCCTGCAGACATTCAATAACTACCCTCTGAGCTCGAGTTAAACTGTGAAAAGTGTGATGCTAAAAACTGACTCTTTGCCTTTAAAGTAAAAGTTGTGCCTTACATTGCAAATAACACATTTCCAACTGTGTAACTTTTACTTTGAAGAGTAGAGCAAATATGTTTTTAGACAAGTCAGTATCTTCCATGCAAACCGCAGGTGACTGCAGCACTCTGCTGTCTATCTGGGTTTACAGAAACCTGTCAGTGAATACACATTTCTCCCTGTCATCCAGAGATTTCCATGAGGTCCCCACTTGGCCTCTAGAACAGTCTAAAGTTTGCTTTTTGTTCATTTTGTTTGTTGGACAATTAAAAGCCAACGGTGTAAATAAAGAAAATATATGTAGAAATTTCACTCAGACATTTGAGAAAAGCCTTTCTAAAGCCTGATTTATTTTCATGTGAATCCTGTGAAGTCTGTACAAATGTCAGCTGTTTGCATTTTCAATTTAGTGCTGTTGTCTGAATCAGACTGCCATCACCACAGAAACTGAGCTGATCATGTTGGAGCGAAGAGAAAATGAACAATAGAGGATCTCAGAACTGACAAACTGATTTATGTGTGTTTTATGTATTTATGAGTGCCCTACCTTATTGAAAAAACGTGAATAGTTCCATGTAGCTTTGAGAAGTCTTTGCTGTTGATCTGTGTTTATAAGAACCAAGAAATTACGATTGATTCAATGCTATAAACCAATAAAACAAGACGCTTCAAGTGTTTTAATGTGATTCGATTTTGCCTGGTTACCTTCAAAGGGTTTTGGTTTAGAGAGAAACATTACGGCACCATGATGATCTGCTGTGGTGATGTTTGCATGAATAGTGAACACTAGATGGAGCCAGCACTGCAGTACTGATGATAATGAGCTGTCACACATTACATGTCTGGGGTGCAAAGTATACAAGTGCATTTACACAGCAGTTGTACTTTGGTGTATTTCTGCAGTACCTCTACTCCTCCTGCATGTCCTGATTGACTTTTATTTCAGTAGATTTATCATCAGGAGCTGCAAGCACAAACTACTCTATCTACAACTGAGTAGTTGAGGCACCTTTTCACATTTTGATGACTCGTTAGCTGATCTCAGAGGGCAAATCTTAAATAACAAGGCAAAAAAGAAAAACAACCTAAAGTCGAAATTCAATTGGCTATACTTGATGTGCATCATAAAAAGAAAAACTTGTTTCTACCCTTCCTGAAATGACACATATTAGTGTCTCCACAAAACCCTCATAGGTGGTAAAAGATGTACAACCTAAACAAGCAGAAAACCACCACTGAAGTGCCAACAGCTACAGTGCTCACTCGAGAGTGGCCCCAAAAATGAGTCTGGACTTTAAGAGATCTTCCCAATTTTAAACAAATCCCTTTCAAAACAACTAGCTGTAGTCTATCATGATCACTAATGAGAACTTAATAGACCTTAGTCTTGCCATGTAAAAATGCATTGTATAACCTTCAGTACCACAAGAGGGAGCTGTCAGCTGAATGTTTGTTTTGGGATTATTATACATGACCATTCAATGTAAATTTAATAAAATGTGTCTCTTGGTACAAATTTTCTGCTCACGTCAGTGAATGTGCAGTTTCTGACTGGAATTTTGGTGGTTTTCAGCACACAGACTTTTTGTTCTTATTTCTTAAAACTTTCTTGTTGAATATTCACTGTTTAAGCTCCTAGTATACCTCAATAACATGAAAGTCTGTCACATTGGTTTTGAAATCAGGGCAACTTTAATTTTTTTGCGTAACAACATTTAGATAATCTTGTGTCATGAGTGAGCAGCTAATGATCCCTTTATGGGCACTTTAGATAAATAATCTTGTTTAAAATGTTTAAAACCTCCCCAGTGTAACTGAAGCGATCAGAATGTAAAGAAATTGTCATGGCTGTGTGCTGTGCAGGCAGGCAGGATTGAACCCAAAGGCAGGACTCGCAGAGGCAGAGGTGAACTGAAGATACTCAGTTTATTATGGGAAAATAAGAAGAACAGAAAACTAACAGGCAAGCAAGCAAACAGAACACACAGCAAGAACAAGGGTGAGCAGACATTAACTAAACGACAGAGAGCAAAGGAAAACACAGGGCTTATATACACTGGAGAGTAATCAGGGAATGGGAAACAGGAGGCAGACACAGCTGGGAGAAATTAGACTAACGAGACAGGGGAGAAGTAAAACTGAACACACTGCCATCAGGCTAGGACTATCAAAATAAAACAGAAAACACGAAACAAATCACAAAGACGCAGACTTGACACTGAGAGGCAGACTGAAAGAATATAACACATGGAACCCAGGGACGACAGAGACTTAAAGAGGAATTGACATCAAACTAAACTCATGACCAGAACCAAACTGAAACATCGATTTATAATACTCATCAAAACAGGAAAGCTAAAGAATCAGACATAAACATCAAAACATAAGAAACAGAAAATGCTAGGTCAAAATGACCCAGAACCGTGACAGAAATGACCACAATCTGCATATCAACTGAAGTCAACCTGAGACTTGAGTTTTCATAAAGTCAAAAAAAATGAGCTAAATCCTACAGAAGAGTAACTCCAAAAACCAACTTAAAGGGTCTTAAATGCTGAAATCTGAGGAGACTCTTGTGATCACTGAGAACTCTACAGGATATTCTTCAGGAAATAAGAAAAGCAAAACATTTCCCAACAGCTGACATATCTTCAAAGTGTGTGGGGTTCACCACCACAACCATAACTGTAATCTCACATCCTGACCAACAGCATTTTTCCCTGATCGGGAATTTCTAGAAAGCGTGTGTGAGTGTGTGAACAGGAAAGACTGAACTTTCTCTTTGTGGTCTGTGTAAGCAACAAAGCCCTCAACCATGCTCTGGTTTAAATGACTGACACAGGAGGAATTTATTGAGATAATGTGAAATAAATCACATGACTCGGGTGTTTTTCCACAGAATTCCCCGTCGTTGCAAGTCATGCCAAGCTAAAAATATCATTTGCAAGGATCATTTGTGTGTCGTTCCCAATCACTCACACTTTGTTATAATCCCACGAAGAGCAGACAGTGGAAAATTTAATAGTGAGGAAATTTTAACAACTGGACTTGTTGCACATGCAGGTGGCATCCGATCATGGTACCACCCTGGAATTCACTGAACTCTTGAGAGCGACCCATTCTTTGACAAATGTTTGTAGAAGCAGTCTATATGCTTGATTTCATACACCTGTACGTATGGAAGTGATTGGAACACCTGATTTCCCTGAACTGGATAGAGACAGGAAACAGAGACCGTCTCTACTTTTAAGATTAGGCTTGACACTTCCCTTTTTTTTATAAAGCTTATATGGCTTAGGGCTGGATCAGGTGATCCTGAACCCTCCATTAATTACGCTGCAATAGATCTATGCTGCTGTGGGATTCCCATGATGCACTGAGTGTTTCCTCTTCAGTCACCTTTATTACTCACTGTGTTTGTGCACCTCTCTGTATTCAATCATTAGTTATTATTAATCTCTGGCTCTCTTCCACAGCACGTCTTTTTCCTGTCCTCCCTCACTGAGCCTTGTTCTGCTGGAGGTTTCTGTTTCTGTTAAAAGGGAGTTTTTCTTTCCCGCTGCCACCAAAGCACTTGCTCAAAGGGGGTCACATGATAGTTGAGGCTGAGGCAGCTGTTGTTGTGATTTGGCACTATAAAAAATGAAAGTGAGTGACTTTTTGCAATACAGTGCTTAAACAAGTGTTAAAATAAATGCTTTAAAACAGCATCTTTTGTTTCTGTATTTTTGATTTATTTTTAGTTGTTGGTGACTTTGAGTTAGGAGTGGACTTTCTACATTAAATACAAAGTTCATAATAAAGAATTTATTAAATATGGTGTGTATGTCTGGATGGATGGATAGATAGATAGATAGATAGATAGATAGATAGATAGATAGATAGATAGATAGATAGATAGATAGATAGATAGATAGCCACAGCTATCACAACAACTCAGCTTGATTCATGACAGTTTTTTCTGTCAAGAAATAAACAGTTCTACACAAGAGGATCATCACGTTTATTATGATAATGATTGTATGGTTGTTATTGCTCTCACTCTTCGGAAAAAGTACACAAGATGGACAAGAAAACGGTGAGTATGTCGTCATCTTACCTTTGATAATCTACAGGTATGAAAGGTATCTGATATGTTTAATAAAGTCAAGAAATCTTGATTTCAGATGCTGTGTTTCAGCTGCCTGTGCATACAAGATCATTTTTATGTGGAGTCTTTTTTACTGGTCACATCAACAAGCTTAATTTACATCAGCAGGCAACAGTGGAGGTGCAACTCATTTTCAGGAACTATAATAATAACTAGAGTGTGTCTACATCATCTTGTTGATTGAGTGATTTGAGATTATTTGATTATAAGTGGGTGTTAGTAGTAATACACTTGCACTTTTTTTGCCCCCCCCCCCCCCACCCCCCACCCCACCCCGTTTGGTCGGATTCGTGCGTGTGCGCATGCGCGTTCAGATGTGCTCGGCGCATGCGCGTTCAGGTGTGAAAACACACCCTCTGGGCGGTAACGACTCCTCCTAGTGGGATGGCTTAGGTTATATAGGTATAAAAGTGATCCTTTCACATTCTAAGACCATCACCGCCACGGCCTAAGGAGCACAGACACATCGCGCTAAGGACCCCACCGACTCATCGACCTAAGGAGCACAGAATACCATCTGTATCAACCATGACACCCAGCCAGGACATCGCCCATGCCACAGCCGCTCTAGGTATGTCTACAGGAGTATGCAGCCGGGGTCCTCAACGTAAAAAGCAACGCTGTGAAAATGCCGTAGATGGGACTGTATTTAAGTTAGAATATCGCGGCGCTGAAGGGTATGTGTATACCATTAAATATACCGAAGGGACAGTTGTGCTTAGTGTAGATTGTGGCGAGGGATTGTTTTGGGGGGAACCCCAAAGCATCTCTACCAAAAACTGGAAGCTCTTCCGGACCGTAGTGTGTGCGGACCTGGACAATGTGGGCTTCCCAGAGGTGCTGTATGTTTCCCAGTGGAACAGTGCATCAGGCCCTGAGCTTTACAGGGTTGAGGCTGATCGTTTCAATCGCAACCCTGAAGACTTTATTTTTCTCAGTGTATGTGATGACAGGGATAGTCTTATTGCTTCCAGAGGGCTTGAAAACTGGAGGTTAAATCCTTACCCTCTAAACCTTGAAGAGCGCACAAGATGGTTTAAGGACTTGTTTTTTATACAGTGGTGCGACTGGAGAGGTTTGTCGCATCTGTTTAGCCAGATTGATGACGCGATCAAGAGGGACAGACTCAACACTGCGTACGAGAGTATTAGAAAACGCCTTGTTTTTGACGATCTGGCGAGTTGTTCGAAGACTGGTTTGCCTGCTACCCTGTGCAAACCTAAAATCATAAGACCTTCCGACAACTAAACCATAAACTGGTAGGTTTAATGTGCGGGGTGTGTGTGGGGTTGCGTGTGTATCTATGTGACAAATTAAGAGCTTGTGGTTTTCATTTTACAGAGAATGACTCGCCGTCATGGGACCTGTCAGAGTCACCATCAATAGGGCTGCTAATCCCGACCCCCCAGACTCCACCACCCTCACCATCATGCTTGCAGGACCCCCTCATATCAGACCTGTGGGAGGAAACTGTAATCGACATCAAACTCGCAACTCTCCACCTGTTGATGTTGGCGCTGAATGAGTTTCTACAAGAGACATGTTACGGATGCCAAACAGGCCACCCCAGTCAGGTGCAACACAGCTGCTTGCAGGAATTGTCTGAGTATTTCTTCGACACCTACTATGACGATGTGATGATAAGGCTCAAGACTGACCGATTCATCCCAGCCATCCGGCTGTTTGTACGCTCAAACACCACAGATGGGACTGGAACACAAATCCGCAGAGTTGCAGAACACCTCATGTGTGAACTGAGATCAGAGCGAAATATAGTATGCGCCATTAATGACAACATTGTGGACCTGCTAGAAGCAAGTACTTGCGCCCGACGTGTTAAACCAGCCATGCTCCGCATGATTGGAAACTACTGGGGTGGGAGACACCTGGTTTAATGTGCGCTGTTCAAGTATCCATTGTCTGTGATTGTGTCTGTGTGAAAATTAAATAAAAAGACGTGTTAACACCAACTTCTTAGTCATTTGTGGTTTGCACAGTCATGGAAAGCACATTGCATAAAATATATCATGATCCAGCCCATCCTGCGGGGTTGGCCAGTTTAAATAAGCTACGTATAGCGGCAGGGGAGGCATCAGGTGTAACACCTCCAATATCTCAGGTCAAACATTATTTAGAACAAGACGACACTTACACACTCCATAAACCTGTGAGGATCCATTTCCCCAGAAATAGAGTATTGGTGACAGGGGTCGACAAACAGTTTCAAGCCGATCTGGTTGACATGTGTGAATATGTGGCAGATAATGATAATGTGAGATATCTGCTAACATGTATAGATGTATTCTCAAAATACGCATGGGTTAGATGCCTAACAAACAAGACAGCGAATGTTGTATCAGCTGCTTTTGAGGATATACTTAGTGAGGGTAGGATCCCTGTGAAACTACAAACAGATGAAGGCAAAGAGTTTTATAATACAACCTTTAAACAGCTAATGAAGCGATATAATATCAAGCATTTCTCAACAGCTAGCGAGGTTAAATGCAGTATTGTCGAGAGATTCAATCGTACCTTCAAGGGCAGAATGTGGAAGTACTTAACATCAGCCAACTCCCGGAGATATGTAGATGTCATACCAGATCTCACACAAGCATATAACAATGCTTATCACAGATCTATCCAAATGGCTCCGGCAGAGGTGAATAAGGATAATGAGAAGTCGGTCTTTAACGCGCTGTACAAAACGAGGCCTCAGAAGGAACTGTGCTTTAAATTTAATATTGGTGACACTGTACGAATATCAAAACTGAGAGGAAAGTTTCGAAAAGGATACGAGCAGACCTACACCGATGAGATTTTCACAGTCAAGGAACGTATAGGGAGACAGCCCCCAGTGTACAGACTAGCGGATCTAGCAGGAGAGGTATTGAAAGGGTCATTTTATGAGCCTGAGATACAACGTGTGGTTGTTGATGAAAACAAAACATTTAAAATTGAAAACATATTGGCTAGAAAAAAAGTGGGTCGGAAAAAGCATGTGCTAGTGAAATGGCTAGGATGGCCCGACAGCTTTAATTCGTGGATTCCAGAGAAAGACATCGTTGAGGCGTAATTAACTCAGATGACGCAGCTCTACACACATTCATTTAACACTGAGCATAGACTGAGAAAGCATGAATAAAAAGAACAACAACAATGCAGGCTTCTATGTAAGCCTCTTCTCGAATGCTTCGGCGCATGTTTACCCGGGTAATAAGATATCTAATTTTAGAACAAAGCTAGCAAAACCTATCGTTTTGGATCAGCCGTATGAGGTTGCTGTTATAGAGATACAGTACCCACGCATATGGATGTCTTTTCCACAATCAGATTCGCAAGTGGAAATTCATGACCCAGTCAAAGATGGAACCATCGCCGTAACCATGATCGAACTGTCTGTGGGTCATTATGCATCTGTGGAACAGATAATAAAAGAATTTAATTTTAAATGTCAGCAGTACCAAACCACTGGAGACCTTAAAATGCAATACAACACAGTTACTAACCATGCCTGTGTTATGGGACCTAGGGGCACTATTCTCACATTTAGAGGGAGACTGGCGGAAATCCTAGGATTCAAAACAGGAGAGCCGTTTGTACTTCATTATAAAAACACATATGCCCCGCACCCCGCAGACATATACGGGGGAAAATATAACATCTTTATTTATGCAGATATCGTTGATTACCAGCTTGTGGGTGACGCCCACGCGAGGCTATTAAGAGCTATAAATATCACGGACGATGACCGCCGCTTGCCTATTCTACAATTTGACAGCCCACACTACACACCTGTGTCAAAGACATTGATCGACGACATAGAAATTGATTTGAAAGACGATCGAAATCAACACATACCCTTTTTATACGGCAAGGTGTTTGTCAAGTTACACTTCCGACCGATAACCCACCATTTTTGAAAAAAAGGATGGCCGTCTACAACACTGATGACTCAAAATATGTAAAATACTACTTATCACAGGCTGGTGGAGAGCTCGGAGGGTATGTTGGGACCAGTACGCAATATGGGTCAGGGCTGGGTGGGTTGTTCCGCAGCTTGTTTAGATTTGCTGTACCACTGTTTAAAAAAGGAGTTAGCATAGTCAAACCACACCTAAAAACAGCCGCATCGGGCATAGTGTCTGATGTCATAACCAACATAACCAGACCCTCAACCACTAAGCAGGACGGTAGCGGATTGTATGTGTATACGCCCAGACCATCTAAGACCCCACCCCCAGGGCAGCCGTTGTCTAAAAAGCGTAAAACCACAAAACCTAGTAGGAGAGCTAGCAAACGGACACCGCCACGCAGAGTGAAAAGACCCAGAACCAGTCGTTCAAAAACTGCAGCGTTTGACATATTCTAAATGGCACTGTTACACAGTCATTCTGGAGAATGTGTAAAAACAGAGCTGGACCTGTTTACTGTTCCCTACACACAGACTAGCATTGAGAAAAGTACATTTATCGAAATCCCACCTGTATCTGCAATCACTGATGGAGGGCCGATCGAGTTTTACATCTCATCGTGCGGTGAAGATTACCTGGATCTAAATGACTGATATATCTACACACGTGTGAGAATCACAAACGCTGATGGCTCAAACCTGGCTAGGGATGCTAATGTAGGATTTATTAATTATCCTGGATGCAGCATATTTAGTCAAGTTGATGTTAATTTGGGAGACCGGCTCATTAGTCAATCATCCAACACATATCCATACAGAGGTGTGATAGAATGTCTTATCAATTATAATAAGGACACTTTAGACACACAGTTCAGCACCGGGTTATTCTGTAAGGATACATCATCACACATGAATGACACATCTATAGAAGGAGAGAACCAGGGCCTGGTGACCAGAGGTGGTTACACAGCAAATAGCAGTATTGTTGAATTGATTGCACCAGTACATGCAGACCTGTTTTTTCAAGAAAAACTGTTACTTAATGGAATCGACCTGTCACTGAAATTTGTGCGCTCTAAAGACGAATTTGCTCTCATGACAGCGGATGCCAATGCATACAGAGTTAAAATTGTCTCAGCCAGTCTCTTTGTCAAGAAAGTTAGTGTATCACCGACCGTCAGACTTGCACACAGCAAGGCATTGCACCATGCAAACGCAAAATACACGGTAGACAGAGTGTCTATAAAGACGTTCTCCATACCTGCAGGGGCTAGAATATCAACAAATGACAATTTATTTATGGGTAGGATACCTAAATTTGTGATCATTGCATTTATAGACAATGAAGCATACACTGGCTCCTACCAGCGTAATCCATTTCATTTTGAAAACTGCGATATAGAATTTATGTCTTTATATGCTGATAGTCAGGCTTATCCTGCTAAACCATTCCAGCCCAATTTCCAGAGAAAACACTATACCAGAGAATTTTACCAGCTGATACAAACCACAGGAAGACATTTAAAGGACAGATCCTTAGCTATTACACGTGCTGACTTTGGTAACGGCTACACTTTATTCTGTTTCAATCTGGAAGCTGACGAAGGACATTCAGGGAATGTGTCGTTAATTAAAACTGGGAACGTGAGATTGGAAACCCGTTTCAGAAATCCACTACCCCGTACAGTGAACCTCTTGTGTTATTCGGTATTTGATTCAGTCATTGAAATATCTAACATGAGACAGGTGCTCTTGGACTACTATTGAGACAAAAACGGTCATGAACACTATAGAACTATCAGCCGTGATCGGCAGCATTATCAATAAAAACACACATTTCCTAGGCGTGTTAGCCTATGATCAGCTAACCACTGAACGGCTTCAAAGACTCCCTGCTATGGGTATTGTAAACACCCACCCTTCTACGATGCCCGGGGAACATTGGCTTGCTGTTTATATTTCGAGAGACAGACGCGGTTATTTTTTTGATAGTTTTGGTCACTCGTTAGACAGTTTTCCCCCAGCAATAAAGATGTTTCTTCTAAAAAACTGTTCCACTGTTTTATATTCAGGAAAACAAGTGCAGAACGACTTCTCCATCACATGCGGTCAACATTGTGTATTTTTTTTATATCATGTGCAAAATGGTGTATCTTATGAGCGTCTGCTTAACATGTATGGGTCTGATTTAATTTGTAATGATGCTATGGTGTGTCGATTTGTCAACAACATACAACCTGTTGCTGTATGCAGTGATTACGTGTGTGTGCAATGCGGATACTGACATGTACTAATGAGAATAATAAAAACAACATGAGAGCATGATAATCGAGTCAATGGTATTTATTATCAAATCTCGTATATAAATATATAGATTTACAACATACATTGTTTAAACATAAATAAAAGAAATCAAACATTAACCAGTAATAAAAGAAAAACATATATTTAACAGTAATAAAGACATAATATATTTAACAGCAATAAAATAAAACAAAACAAAAACAATTTAGCAGTAATAAGTGAAAAAAAAACATTACAGTAGAAAAACACCAAACAGCAAATATTTTTAGCAGAAAAACAATTTCAGGTGCAATAAGAAAAAACCTGAATTCAAAAATCCAACCACTCTACAGGACCCCCCTTTAATTTGTTTTTTTTATTCTTTATTTTTTTTAGTGTACTATGTCGCAGCGGTCCGCCAGGGGTGATCTTTTTTGGTGTGTGTTTTAAAAAACCAGGGTCTTCAGACAGTGTGTGATCGGTTTTATACATGGCGACGGTCTTACGTATGCCTGTGTTAGATATGGCTGATAATGGTACGTTTAAATCTGAGACAGCTTTTAAAAACTCTGTCCAGCCGATAGGTCTCAAACCCTCAGAGGGTGTGTGTGTGGTTGTGACGCTTTTAATTAGATCATAAATGTGTGAACCAGGGATGGTGTGTTTATCAACAACAATTTCGCCTTTGTCGTTGTAAGAGATCAAGTGTGGCGAACGGCTCACCGCTGATAGAATAAGTTCTGCATTCCTCCTACTCCTTTTAGGTATGTGTGTTAAAACATTCTCCGCAACAAGATCCCTCACCCCTGCATCACCATGAACAGGCGATGTGTCCGCCGACTGGGGTTGCACATCCCTGTTAAATTGTTCAGGTAATGATAAAGACAATACATTCTTTTCACGGGCACCTTGTCTCACAAGGGTAAGGTATCTTTGGAGAATATCGCTGTATTTTTTAGCCTTCTCATACACATCTATGTCAGAATCTTGTAACACTTGTAACATCTCCTTGTCCAACTCGTTCTGAGACTGTTGTCTGATGCTGCCTGTTTGCTGCTGCTGCTGCTGCTGCTGCTGTTGCTTTATTAAGTCCAACTGGTGTTGGGGTACCAAAAACATCTTTTGCACATGTTCCATTTTCACCTGTTTGCTATCAGACTGGTTATGAAAGGGATTGCAGCCCCTAATAGCGGCAGTAAAAAACCCTCCAGATTGGTTGATTGTCTTTCTCTTTTTCAAAGTTTTTATTTTTTTGTCTGCAATCAGTCTGATTATTGATTTTTTCTTTTTCAGCTGTTTGTACTGCTGATTGGTCAGTGGTATGTTACCATGCAATACATTAAAGGCTATCTCACACAGCGCATTGATAAAATCTAAGTTTGAATTACTAATAATAACTCTGCGTAGAGTAGGAGGAGCCCTGTATATCATCTCCAACAGAGACAGATTCCTCCGCATGCGTGATGACATCCTTTCACCTCTTTGCTGATTTTTGTTTTGGAATGTAAACAACCGGACGCTCTGATAGTAAATTTGTTCTGAGTCTTAAATAGTCCGGGGTCTTAGCTTTATAGTCTATTAAAAGATACCCGTATGTTGTGGATGTGGCATCATTAAACGCTTCTATAAAATATTTAGTATTACCCGGAAACATTTGCCTACCTAAAAGCATAACCTGATATTTATCTCTCGGATTTTTAAACAATATTAGATAGTTAGTGTTCAAGGAAATGGTTCTACTGGATTTTCCTTGAATAAACAAATTCTGAACTAGATATATACAACTCAAATTCCTATGATGCACATACTTTGTGAACACATTTTGTACTTCTAAATTGTTAGCTGCATCGTTCATTACATCGTCTATAATTAACAAATTGTTCTTTTCTGCAGGAAGAAGGGTGTCATCAGCAAGAGATTCGGGTATACCGTTAACAAAGTTTATGTCTCTTATCTTAAGAAGCTGGTCATATAATGGCTGCCAGCATGAGTATATATATACAATATTGTCAATGCTGCATGATATAATCCGGGAAGAATTTTCAATTATGCTTTTAACAAAAAAAGTCTTGCCGCAGTTACTGGGACCGCTGACCACCATACTGAACGGGTGCTGCAACCGGGCGTCAAACCCCTGTTCTAATTTAAAATCCATAAGGTACGGTTGTATAGTCTGGGAGCACACGGCGCTTATTGTAAACAACTTTAACTTTTTTCACAATGGTTTTATTCTTCAAATGAAGCTTCTTTTTATCGCGTCTGATGCTATCAGACACGGCAACTAGGTGTGCGTCTGATGTCTGATTGGTTACAAACTTGTGGACTAAACCTTTCAAGGATTCATGGGTGACAACTTTTGAGTTTAGTGCGTTCAGTGTCACGCCTTTACATTTGACCTGGGTCTTGCCCAGCGATGTGTGATACGCGTAGCATTTTGGCCCACCGGAAACAAATTCCGCTATGTAATCCTCCACACCACCCTCTCCACAGTCTAATTCACTTGTGAGATCCCCCAGAAACGGACCTAGAGGAGGCATCCACTCGCCAGGGCGTGCCGTGAAAATGACACTGTCCGTGTCACAATACAGCACGCGCTGCTGCAAGTTGTCTAGCAAATCATACAGCATGAGTCTGGCGTGTGCAGTGGTCATGGCCCCGACAAAGACATTAACGTCCTTCACACGGGAAGCTCTACCATCAGCATGCCGCCACTGCACCATTGCGACGTCGTCAGAGATGAAACAAAACTGACGCACGTCGTACTGGTCGCTAAACATTAGCTGACTAAATCTCATGCTGAAACGACCCCATAACGAGTTTAGCAACAGCTTGTTACAGTTACGAACAGCTTTATTTTCACAAATCTTGGCTGGGTCTAGCATTATTCCCTCCTTCTCATAATACTCGTCTATGTACTTCTTCTGTTCGTCAGGTGTCTTGACGTGTTCAGGATACCCCGAGGCCTCCTGTTTGAGTTTTAGGAAGGCTTTCACATAGTCTTTAAACAATGTGTCGGTCTTATTGGGGAAATGCCACACCTCATCAATAGCAAGAACCCTGTATCCCTTCTCAACAGCTTTTTCAAGCTCAAATGAGACCCATGTGCCTTTCAACACCCGCTCACTGTCCCTGTGCCCACATGCAGTATGCTGGTTTTGGTCTTCAGCACACATGCTGCAGAGTGGAAACATCAGTTTTCCGTGGCACCTGTAGGGAAGGACGGGGTGAAAAAGACCCTTAGGGGGGAGCACTGTGCATTTAACAAAGCCAAAATAATTTTCTAGCTTGTCAAAGTTGGTGTAAATGACTTGAGGGTGTCCTACAGGATAGTCTTTTTTAGACTGCACTGTGGGATAGAGACTGGTGAAGTCGTAGTAAAATATTTTTTCATCACAACCAGTCTTGTGGTACAGCTTTATAGCATTTGTGCGACCTCCAAAAAGGGCGTCTCGGGGATTCATGCGTTCTGGCTTTCTGTATGTGTGCATGAAAGCCACAACTGTAGGGTCTGTCTGCTTCAAGTCAGCCCATTCACATTCCCACATCACTATTACGTTCACACTGTGTTGTGATCTCAGTGCATCAACTTTGTCACAAAACATGCGATGCAGCAGTCCATAGGATGCTTTGCTGACAGGATTAACTTCACTCTCGGGGTGACATTTAACACAGCCGTGGTGAAAACATCCTGCAAATTCATAAGCTGTATTACTTGTGGGGTCAAAACCGTCCACAAAATACGGTCCAACCCTCTGTTCGCCTCCTCTGAGAGCATGTTTTACCACTTTGTTGGTGGTGTGGGACACGTATTGAAGCCATTCGATAGAGACGTTAGAAAACGTCTTATTCTGCTCAACGTATGCCCCGTCATACGTGAGAGCGAGCGTGTCTCTAGGCAGAAACAGCGTTTTATACACACCCATACTAAATGCAGCCAAGGTGGTATACATGAATGGATCAACTTGTGTACAACCCAGTAACGTGTCACGATAAATGCTGCATGCTTTACGCAGGACATCAACATCGTTAACACAGTAACGCCTGAGTTCAGCCTGAAAATCAAAGGGATTCTGTGAGGCAACCTGGTACCATTCCATGAATCGCACCTTATCGCTTTCAGACATGTACTCATAGCCGTAGAAGGAGGGGTCTGGGTACGGGCCCACATAATGCTCATTATCCCTCGTATTAAACCTGTGTGGGAAATGGCCCTTCTGCAGGTCTTGAAAACCTAAAGCAGAGGGTATTTTGGCAAGGCCCATGGGCAAAAAGCTGAACGAATCAATCCATCGCTGGTCATAGTCCCTGTCATACATCAAAATCACACGGCTGCCGCTCATTATGACACTAGGTGTTATGCACTGTCTGACAAAGTACTCGTGGAGTATGTAGTTGTCAAAGCCAGATGCATTATGTGCTATGAACGTGTACCCACGAAACCTTGGGCGTCTGTAATGTTGCACAAACGCCTCCACACACTTTAATGTGTTAAATGTGAACTTATTGCCCTTCAGATCAGACGCACACACAAAGTTAGCCTCGTGTTTACCGTTGTGGTACCTAGTCTCGAAATCATATAAAATGTATTTATCGGTAGGCTTCTGTTTTTCAACAGGCTGTATGAAACACTGATGGTCGGAGTCTCCGGGTAATTTAGGCTCGCGGCAGTGCTCGCATCTAGGCTGGGCACATCTGTGTGGCGATTTCTTGGATTCTTTATATGTGGTGCCACAGTGCATGCAATGTTTCATATTATCACAGGGGATCATGTTGTGTTTTAATTCTGGTAATTTGTGTTGCTGGTAACAGTGTTGTGATTTGCAGATGCGGTTACAGTCGCTGCATTTCACTGTGGGACCCCTGTGGTGTTGACAGAGTGTATAACATGTGTTACATCTATGTTTACAGCTATGATGTAATGGTGAATTATATGTACTGTAACAGAAATTACACACATAGGATGCACCAAGAAAAGCGGTCGGGTTTAAAATCAGGTGGTAATGTTGATTATGGAGATACATCATCAGCGTGTTTGTGTTTGGCTCTTCATGTGTGAAAAAACATTCCAGGCGTTTACGCCCTTCTGTGTGGTAATAGATTACAATCTTAATGTTGAAGTGCTTCTCAAATTTACTGACATCGGTGAATGATACTTGCTGCGTGTCACATAGACCTACTTCAGCATGCATCCGTTTAGCTGTAGCGAGTTTTTCTAGCTCAGAGGCTGATGAGTTTAATGAATGTGCTATACATAGGGAGAAGCACAAATTGTTGTGTGTGTTGTTTGGTGTGTATAAATGTCTGCCTTTCTTTGAGAGAATCTCATCATATGGGATTTGTGCCAGTCTTAAGCGAGCCCCACCACTACTGTTCTGAGCTACCGTGACAATAAACTCTAATTCATCATCACCGATAGATTCATCATTACTCTGCATAACTTGTGCAATTCGATCGAGAAACAGCTCCGGATCATACCGATCATCAGCGTTTAAAACAGCCTGAACATCTGAAGCCAGCGAGGGGCCACGCAGGACCACGTTTAGAACACTGCCCTGTTGAGATCCAGCCACAGCTCGGTCTACCACATTGGCTAAGCACTCGCGCACTCGCGCAGGTACTTGTTCTGGATGATCAAGACTTATACCCCTAAAATCAAGGCGCTCACGCAATTCGCGAGCATTAAAATTAGGTATCTCTCTAATGTGTGGCTGGGAGCGCCTGTCAGATCCAGATTGCACAACGGGCTCAATCACGATAGTATCACTTTGTGAGAAATTTACAATGACTGAGGGGGTGTGTGGTGTTGCAGCGGTGCCCGGACACGCATGTGCGTCTGTAGTACTAGTAGAAGCGGTAACAGACTCAATAACACCAGCAGCAGCAGCAATACGGTTAGCATCAGTAACAACAGTGGTCCGAGCATCACCTGATGTACTACCACTATTATTAACAACAACAATAGCCCCATCAGCAATAGCAGGCGTAGGAACAGTCTGACGAGGATGTGTATCAGATGAGGCTGATGCAGGCACACTATTAAGTCTAGCTATAATATTGTCTAATTTGTTATCTGTTTCTTCAGCCCACTGCATAAAAGTCTCTAAGTCAAAACATCTAACAGGACTGGAGGTTCCGTTATTATGCTTAAATAATTTATTTGGAGGGTCCATGGTCTGGATTTTAAAAGTCAGGGACTTGAAATTTTGCTGCAGATGATGTCTAATGTACTACACACTTTTTTTATGAATTTGATAAACTGTTGGTTTTGTATCTGTGCTTCTTGGTGGTATTGATTGAGTCTAGCTTCAATCAAACATAATTTATCAACTAATGAAGCTATATGACTCTGTTCAACAGGTTGAGCGTCTGAAACCTTCATGTAAGCATCATACGCCGCTGATATTTGAGAGTCTGTTATACCGTCGTCTTCAAAATCTACGTGTGAATCAATGCTATTTCTGACACATTCTGGTGTGGTGGGTATATGAACAAGATCGAAATCTGATATACTGTATTCAAAAACATCAGAGAAATCACGAGGCAAGCACTCACTCGGGGGTGTTGCAGGACCGCTGATGAAGATCGCTTCTGACTCTCCACTGTTGCACAAAGCTCCAGGTTTTTGTTGTTCTGGGAGGTCGATACTGTTTAAACATTCCAAAAACGTCTGGAGTACGGTGTCCTGATCATTATGAGGAGGGGTACTGTGCTGCAGTCTGTGAAGATAGATATGTGTTAAAACATTTATACATGTACCCATTTCAAACAGAATAATTGCGTCTCCCTCTCTATCTCTTTTTATCTAATTTATATATACCTATGCTTACCTTGTAGTGTGCGTTATTCCTGACGGCCCTGGTTCTCCGCACATAAGGTTCTCTGGCGTGGCTCTGTATGTGTAAAACGGTCGGTTTTAGAACATTTGGAATTGTTTAAACCCATTTGCTGTTTTTTAAAAATACACAATTATACACCCCGTTGTATACATACCTTTTGTAAGGATGGGCTCTGTGGTCACGGTGTCTGAATGTTTTCCTGCTCAGTTTGTTAACCCTGGAACAAATCAAAGAAAAACTCTGTTATTATATAATTTAAAACAATCGCAAGCTTAAAACATACATACGATTAAAAATCGCGTAATTCTGTACACACCTTGTGCCTGTTAGAGATGTTGTTCCATCTTTAAAAGCTTCCGTTTCTAAAGAAAAGGGTGCTGTGCCGTTCTCCCGAACTCCTGAAAATTAAGCTTTTGTTTTAGGAAAAAGATAGTTTGAATATCCTATAATATGTTAACATAACACTTTTAAAAATACAATAATAGGTTTTGTTTTACTTACCGTTTAAGATGTCCATGTTATAAAGAACGATGATAGTTTTGATGGTCTCAAAGAAAGTGGTGTTGTCGCGACGAATGCTGAGTTCACCCTGAGCTTCGCATAGGTCTCAGTTAAATACCTTCTCCAGGAACAATGCCAGTACACAACTGTTTCACACCTTAAGGTTCACACTCCCATGCTACTTCCCAGAGTTCTCGAAGAGACAAAAGACACCTAGTCTGGAGGTCCTGTTTCCCACCAACAACCTTACTACACCCCACCCCCCTACCATTTGTCTAGGCTGGTTTGTCTTAGTTCAACATTGCGAAATCCCGATTTTTAAATAAAATGATCGCATCAACCCTGGAAACCCAGTAGATGTGTGAAAAACTAGTTAAATTAAATAAAACGCTTGTGAACATGCCGACATTACCCATTCGGAAGAAATTCCCACTTGTACCGTTTTTTACGGTGGCCCCTAGAGACAAAGCACGTACAAACTCCAAAACACTTGCAAACTCCAAAACACATGCAAACTCCAAAACACTTGCAAACTCCAAAACACTTGCAAACCCCAAAACACATGCAAACTCCAAAACACTTGCAAACTCCCAAACACTTGCAAATTCCAAAACACAACGGAAGTGCTCCAGGACGCTAGGGGCAGTGTTGAGCTTTTGTTACCTAGTAACTACACAAGCCAGGATGTACCAATGACCGGATTTGGTCATTGGTACCGGTCGGCCATCTGGTCCCGGGAGGGGCGGCCATCTGGTCCCGGTCGCAGCAGATGGCCGCCCCTCCCTGAGCCTGGTTCTGCCGGAGGTTTCTTCCTGTTAAAAGGGAGTTTTTCCTTCCCACTGTCGCCAAAGTGCTTGCTCATAGGGGGTCATATGATTGTTGGGCTTTTCTCTGTATCTATGAAGCGCCTTGAGGCGACATTTGTTGTGATTTGGCGCTATATAAATAAAATTGAATTGAATTGAATTGAATTGAATTTGGGGTCTGCAGCCTTAAAGGCCGCATTTTAAGGCCGATTACGTCACAGCGACATGACGAAGGCTGTCCCAATTCAAAGGCTGCTCGAAATGCGGCCCTCAAATGCGTCCTTAATTTCCCTGAATTTTAAGGATGGGTCGGTGTAGCCTTAGTGGCCCAACATATCCCAGATTTCATAGCGCGGCTGTGGTGTGGATAATTTTGCCGAAAAAAACGGCGGAAGCGGAGCCGCCGAAGAGTAAACTTTCAGAAGTACATTAAAACATTACTGTTGGCCACATGTCGGGAAAGTTATGTGACATTAGTGATGTTTGTACTAACTTGGTTTTAAAGCCTTTACTCCAAAATATACGCTGTTCAATAGTTGACTTTAATCTTACAGAGAATGTGATGATTTTATGGATAATTAAAGTAAGTCATATATCCACAAACACAACAAGCTGAAAGTCAGTGATGCTGCTCGGTTTGCAGTCCTGAATATCACGGCACAAGCAGGATTCACTGCACTGTTAATGTTAGCTATGTTATATTGCTGCCTCTGTTCGGTGGTGTCGAGCCAAACGGACTTTAACGTGTGTTTGAACGAGCTGACGGTTCACTCGTTAAGCTGAACGAAAGATGCTTTAATCACAGGAGTCACACATGTGTCCACTGTACCATCTGGGAACTCTTCTTGTTTCCTAATAACACAGTCCTCCTTCTTTTGTGCTGTTTTGTAGCAGTGTATACACCTGAGACTGTCACCTGTCTGTCTGTCCTGCACTCTCTCTCTTTTTCTTTCTCTCTGATTGTGTAATAAAAGTATGAACATGTATTTATAAGTTACACTTGTGTTTGAATCCTGCAGCTTATCAGGCATTTGATTTCCATGTGTGACAACTGCAAGTGTCCAGAGTGAGGACAGACTGAGGGACTCACTGCTGCACATCATCTGTGAGGCTTTGCACCCCTGATGATCCACCAGGACTCAGCAGTGTGTGAGGAAGAGGAGGAGGAAGAGCCAGCAGCAGCTGACAGATGGAGAGAATAGACAGACTGTTCCTTGTTTGTGAAGGACTGCTAGGAAAGTTTAACATAACTAATTGTCTGTCCTGAATCAGTCTTATTAGATAATGTTCAAATAATTTTATCATTCCAGTGTTTGCAGTGTGGGAGAAAGTACTCAGGGCCTTCAAGTTACACACTATGAAAGGAAGAAACAAGTTTAATATTCAGAAACCTAAAGTATGTATCAGCAGCTGAATGGACCTAAAAATAATTGTTTGTTTCAGTTCTATGAAGCTTTGAGTATTTTGGATTAGTAGCAGTGCTGTGTTTGTTGCATCATATTGCTGTAATTGTTTATATGCTTTATATATTCTGAGGTAAGTTGATCTATAGTGTTACATCATATTCTATAATGATGCTATGTGTTTGTATACTTTCTGCCCAGTTTGACCCATTTAGCAGAAGTCAGCCTGTTTAAGGCTCTGATATCTATTCTGTATGACTTAAAGCAGTTATGACATGGTCTGATTTTCTCACCCAATAAAGGAATATTCAATATATCAGTCTACTCTTCATTTTATCAGAAACAGTTATCACAGCTCATATAATTTCTTTTTACACACGTATGTAAGCAATGAGCCAAATTTAGTAATGCCAACATACTGAAAGAACAACATTTCTCTCTTATATATGATACACCTATATATGCACTGTCAAAGATACTTGTCTTTGAGTGAAGATTTAAGGTGATAAGACCTATAAATAACTGCAACTTGAATCTGTACTGAGGCTCAGTATTTGACACAGAGTTCATGTTCACTGCTGTAATAGCTAATAATGATTAATATAATAACTATAATATTGGCCATATTATATTTACATTACCATAGTGATATGACTTTAGTCTCATGAACAACATTAGCTAATTGTTATTTACTAACTAATCTTAAATGACTGTTCAGTACAGAAATGAAGCCCAAAAATCATGTTTTACTGTCTTGTGGTCTCAACCTCAGATACTTATCAAATCACACAAAGCTCTTGTAGAAACAAACAAACAAATGAACAAAATATGTTTTCCTTCATTTCTGTCAAACAAAGTTGTATGACACGTTTCCAGCGGTTAGTATCATGGTTGCTAGGCAACCTGGGAAGCACGACAGAGACTAGACCGTCCCATACAGACAAACTTGCCGTTTATTTTGCAAATCGAGCTCAACACTGCCCCTAGCGTCCTGGAGCACTTCCGTTGTGTTTTGGAATTTGCATGTGCTTTGGGGTTTGCATGTGTTTTGGAGTTTGCAAGTGTTTTGGAGTTTGCAAGTGTTTTGGAGTTTGCATGTGTTTTGGAGTTTGCGTGTGTTTTGGAGTTTGCATGTGTTTTGGAGTTTGCAAGTGTTTTGGAGTTTGCATGTGTTTTGGAGTTTGCAAGTGTTTTGGAGTTTGTACGTGCTTTGTCTCTAGGGGCCACCGTAGTTTTTAAAATAAATTGCATGCATCGCAGCAAGCTGAGATATTGTCAGATTTATAAAATTAGTCTAGCCTCAGTACACACCTGTTTCACACCTTAAGGTTAACACTCCCTTGCTACTTCCCAGAGTGGGGTGGGGGGTGGGGGGCAAAAAAAGTGCAAGTGTATTACTACTGGTGTTATAAGTGTTGTCTTTAACTATTTTTGTATGTGTGTGTAAATTATATTATTTTCCTCATCATCATTTTCCTCAGGAATTCCAAAGAAAATTGGTTGGCTTTGAGCAACAGTGTTATCGATATCATGCACAGTTTGCATTGAACTAGCATCATTGAGCTGAAGAACAAAGCCGAGGTATCGTTTAGGGATTACTTTCACTAGTTTGTGTGAACTTCTTGATGCTGGATTTTAGAGAATTATTAATGAAAATGTTTTATAAATAATATGACTTGCTCTGTGTCCAGTTACACATCATCTTAACACTGTGCTGCTATCATGAGTATCAGTTAGCTGTATTGATTGTACAACATCACATGATTGCATCATGGCTTTTATTTTTATCTTGCTTTTTATCCTCACACTTAATGCAGGCAATCAGATGCTAATTCTTCTTGTCGGGGTTCCTGGGTCGGTGACCCAGTGTTTTCAGTTTTGTCACATTCGGACTCCGACCTTCTCGAGCGGCAGGACGCAGCGCTTTCCATTTGGGCGGAAAAGCTCAGGTGGAAACAGCGGCTCTTCTCAGAGAGGGAGCACGTCTTTGAGGGGACTCGTCTGGCTCTGGGCGGGCCTCGGAGACGCCGCGGTCCTCCACCTGCTGCCTCACCTGCATCGGAGCGTTCGCCGCGGAGAGTGGGCATCACAGGCCAAGCGTCGGCCGCTCGCTCTCCCGCCGCTCCGCTCCTCGCTCGCCCGCCAGCCGTTTCACTCACCGGCTCTTCCACTTCGCCACGGCACAGCGGCTATGCCTCCAACCTCGGCTCAACGGAGGTTCCCGCGCCAGAGGCTCAGTTGTTTACCCCGCCCGCAGCCCGCTTCCTCTTCCCGGAGAAAGCGGCGCACACGCTGTCATGAATTGGACTATTTTCAGCAACTCCCGGTGGTGAGTTCCAGTGACTGTTTTCCGCATCCTTCATCTGATTATTCACGTAAAACGCATAATAGACTCATTTCTGATTCATGGGGAGTTTCCCTCCTAGACGAGGATGTGGACTGGGAAGAGTTTTTCTGCTCTGCTCCCCCAAAGACTGTAAATAGTGGTGGCAGAAGGACCAGCATAATCCCTGAGAAACTTGGCAAGATCACCCACCCAGTCATTATTTCCACCCCTATCAGTACGCCTACACCCAAACCTGTGCCAGCTCCCAGGACGAGGGCAGCTGTGACCCAGTCTACCTCCACACCCGCTCTTGTTTCTCGGGTGGGGGTGACTGGTGTCCAGCCACCTCCCGTGCCTGTCCCAGCGCCCAGGCTGAGGGCAGCCAGAACCCAGCCTGACCTCCCTGGAGGCTTGGAAGAGCTAACCGGTCCACCTGCTGCTTCACCTCTTCATCCACCTCCTGATCCAGCTTTTCACACCCTCGCACTATCACTGGTTAGGCTAGCTGAGGTGTCCCCTGCTCAGGCACCAGCTTTATTAGCCCAGGCTGCAGTTTTGTCCCCTTCAGTAACCCAGTCATTAGCTCAGCCATTAGCCTCGCCAACCTCTGTTCATCCCTTAGCTTCCTCAGTCCCGTCAGTCCGCACGCCTGCTGTTCAGCTTCCTCAGTCCCGTCAGTCCGCACGCCTGCTGTTCAGCTTCCTCAGTCCCGTCCTCTGCCCTGTAGTTCAGTCCCTGGCCCAGTCACTCATCCACCATCCTGTTCAGTTCCCGGAGCTGCAGCCACAGCATCCAGAGCCAGCTGTGAGCGCCCGCTGGCCCTGCCTGTCTCCAGCCAGGGGTTTCCGCACCCGCTGGCCCTACAGCTGTGGCTCCGTCACCCCCGGCTCCCGTGCCGTCGCCTGGTCCAGCCTCAGCCTCAGCTTCTGCTTCGCCTGGTCCTGCGGCTGCCGCGCCGTCGCCCCAGCCACGTTCTGGACGTCATCGCTGGCGTGGCCGCCCACCGGACCCGTCTCTGTGGCCGCCGCCGCCTTCCTCGCGGCGTTCCTCCGTCCTGGGCCCCCTCCGCCCGCTCTGTTCTGGTCTTTTTCTCTTTTGGCCGTCGGGTGCCGGCCTTTGAAGGGGGGGGTACTGTCAGGGTTCCTGGGTCGGTGACCCAGTGTTTTCAGTTTTGTCACATTTAGGTTATGTTGCCACATCAATGTTTTCACTTCCTGTTTTATTTTATATATATATATATTTTTTTTTTTTTCGTGTCAGCTTGTGTCATTAGTCAGATTATGTTCAGCCCTGTACTCACCTGTTTCCAATCATTGTCATCATTCAACCTGTGTATTTAAGTTCCTCGGTTTCACCAGTTCTGTCGTGTCATTGATGTTATGTTGTCGTTTCTGCCTGCGTTCAGTCAGTCCTTCATTCGTTCAGTCAGTCGTCCAGCCAGCCATTTCCTACCTCTGTTCCGTTTGTTCACTCCATTGACAATAAACCTGTGAGTCCAGCGTTTGGGTCCTCCTTCTCTCATCCACTCAGCAACCCCTGACACTTCTCTTGGATAGCGTCTTAAGTGCAGAAGTACAGCAGAGCTGTCATTGCCCAGTTTTACACTTCCTGTGCCCTCTGAGTTCCTCCTACAAAGAATTTAAAAACAAAAAGATGCACAGGAATGGATGTTTGACACCAGAACCAGAAAACTCTACATTGCTATGTCAGATTGCTTAGCATATTAAGAATTAAGAGATGTTTATATTTACTTAAGGTCAATCTACTTCAGTGAGCATATAACAAGCTGACACAGATACAAGTTTGATGGAGCCACCATGTAATCTATAAGAGCAAGTTTTGTACTCTGGCATTTTGGCCATCACCATGTTCATGCTGAAACCAGAAGTGATTACATTTGGACAAGAAGGTTATCAGTGTGTATGGATGATCCACAAAGACTCATATTCAGTTCAATTCAGTTCAATCCAATCCATTTCCCTCATGAATAAGCACTTGGTGACACTGGAAAGAAAAAAACTCTTTTGGTTAGGACGAAACCTCTGACAGAACAAGGCAAATGACCCCAACCTTTGGGGGTTAGGGCAGAAAGACAGGACAAACATATTCTATGGAAGAGAGCTACACAATAAGTACTGCATTTAATGTACCGTGGTGTAAAAACACATAGTGTCTAAAGAAGAAACACTCAGTGCATCATGGGAAGTCCCAGCAGCTTGCAGCATAACTGGGTGATAAATCAGGGTCACCTGATCCAGCCCTAACTATAAGCTTTAGTAAAAAAGAAAGTTTTAAGCCTAATCTTAAAAGTAGAGATAGTGTCTGTCTCCTGAATCCAAACTGGAAGCTGGTTCCATAGAACAGGGGCCTGAAAACTGAAGGCTCTCCCTCCCATCCTATACTCTAGGAACCACAAGTAAGCCTGAAGTGCTTTAATGGGGTGATATGGTACTATAAACTCATTAAGATATGATGGGGTTTGATTATTCAAGACCTTGTATGTGAGGAGCAGGATTTTGAATTCAATTCTGGATTTAACAGGAAGCCAATGAAGAGAAGTCAGTATAGGAGAAATCTGCTCTCTCTTTCTAGTCCCTGTCAGGACTCTTGCTGCAGCATTTTCGATTAGCTGAAGGCTTTTCAGGGAGTTTTTAGGACATCCTGATAATAATGAATTACAGTCGTCCAGCCTAGAAGTAATTAATGCATGAACTAGTTTTTCAGCATCACTCTGAGACAGGATATTTCTATTTTTAGGGATATCGTCTAAATTGAATAAAGCAGTCCTACAAATTAGTTATATTTGTGTTATAATATGCACATTGCAAAACATATCCTGGTTAAAAACAACTCCAAGGTTCCTCCCAGTGTTACCGGAGGCCAAAGTAATGCCATCCTGATCAAGCATCTGGTTAGATACCACATTTTTAAGATTTTCAGGGCCGAGTACAATAACCTCAGTTTTATCTGAATTTAGAAGCAGAAAGTTAGAGGCCATCCAGGTCTTTATGTCTTTAAGACATTCATGCAGTTTAACTAATTGGTGTGTGTTATCTGGCTTCATGGACAGATAAAGTTGCAGTGAAAATGTATGCTATGCCTTCTGATGATAAGGGAAGCATGTATAATGTAAACAGAATTGGTCCTAGCACTGAACCCTGTGGAACTCCATAATTATTAGTGTGTGAAGAGGACTCTCCATTTACGTGAACAGACTGCAGTCTGTTAAACAGATATGATTCAAACTAGTGATGTGCAATACCACTGATTTCCTTTCTGATCCGATACCAAGTAAAAGTCAGGGTGGTATCGACGATACTGATCCGATACCGATACTCTGTACAAAAACTTAATGTTTCATTGTATTTCATAATACAATATATAATTCTATTATGTAATTGTAATAATATAGCTTCATAATGATTACAGGACATCAGACTACTTGTTCTTATTGCTTAATAGTGTAGAATCATCATATAGAAATAAAAAATCTGAAGTTGTGCCCTATTTGAACATGTTGCCTGCCTGCAGCACTAAAGGACTCCGTGAGAGACATCTGTCTCCCCTAGCAGCACCTGTCCCTCTCCTCCTCTTCAGTTCACCTCAACATAAGCTCGTCTTATTCTGTGATATGATTTACTCTGAGGTGTTTGAGGAGGTTAGTGGTGTTGCCACAACACGTCACTGTCTTGCCACATGTATCGCAAACCGCATCTCGGCCATTTGTGGAAGTAAAATACGTCCACATATGACTCCATTTATGCTCAGCCATTGTTGTGAGTGCACATGCCAGGGGCTGGACACATTTATACAGCTGAATTTGCATGACTGTGAAAGGCGTAAGAGGAAATAGTTCCTTCTAATTAGACGATCTGAATGATATAGTTTCTTTCCACGGTGTTCCTGTTAATGAAAAACTACAAATTTACCCCAAAGTACTAAAATATCGATATTTTAATATGAGAACTGATTCTAGAGCAGCGGTCCCCAACCTTTTTTGCGCCACGGACCGGTTTATGCCCAGCAATATTTTCACGGACCGGCCTTTAAGGTGTCGCGGATAAATACAACAAAATAAAACTAGTATCGGTAACGAAAAAAAGAAGATTTATTCATAACACACGTGAAAAGACCCAGGAAAACCGAGTAAACTGTCACGGTCTGGCTGGCAGACCGTGGGAATATGGGGGAATGAGGACCCAAAACGCATGGTTCTGCGATGCAAACAGTGCACTTTATTTACAGTGAAGGTAACAGATGCACAATAAATCCCCTTTGCTCCCTAGACTCCCATGTAAGTGTTCCCCTCCGACGTCCGTGCTCGTGCTCCCGGCAGTTGTGTTTCTGCACACCCTGTGCGTGCTGCCCTTCTGGTCCCTCGTTCCACTTGGAGTCTTAGCTTAATGATCCCGCGCCGGTGGGAGCTCCAACACTCTCCTAAGTAGCTCCCCCGACGAGCCCTGATCACCAACAGGTGTGTGGCAGGAACTTCAGGTGTGGCCAGTCCTCCTGCAGGGCCACACCCATCAGGCCTGCATGTGGCTGTCCTCCAGCCACACATGTACACACCCTGCCTCTACATATGAGTGGAACACCGAACACAGCATAGTGCAGAAAAACACACATCCCCAAATAACAACAACACTAATAATAATAATAATATTAACAATAATAATAATAATGGTCCATCCTGCTCACGGACCCCCGAGTCCTCCAGAGCCGGCTCTGTGACATAAACGATAAAAACGATAACAAAATAACGCTGAAAACCGATAAAAACCATGAAAACCATAGATTTCACACCTGAGCCGGCCCGGGACCAAACGACTCACGGACCGGTACCGGTCCGAGGCCCGGGGGTTGGGAACCGCTGTTCTAGAGCATAAATTACTGGTATGGTATGGTAAGAATCGATATTTCAATATCGATCCGCACACCACTAATTCAAACCACTGCAGTGCAGTACCTGTAATACCTACAGTGTGCTCTAATCCCTGTGATAAAATGTTACGGTCAGCAGCCTAGCAGCTTCTGCACTGTGATGAATTCTAAATCCTACCTGAAACTCTTCATATAAACTGTTCCTTTGCAGATAAATTATTAGCTGTTTAACAACCTTTTTTCAAGAATTTCTGAAAAAGAAAATGGCCTATAACAATTAGCTGGGTCAAGTGACTAAAGGTCTGTGGGCCCTTTAATCAGTGTTGGGGAGTAACGGAATACATGTACCGCCGTTACGTATTTAAAATACAAAATATGAGTAACTGTATTCCGTTACAGTTACCGTTTAAAAAGGTGGTATTTAGAATACAGTTACTTTGTTGAAATAAATGGATTACACGGCGGTACTTTCCTGTTTCATATTGTCACGGGTCAGGACTGTTTGGGTTTTGTTTGACAGCTACGTTCTGTTGTTCCAGGCGGCAGCGTTACGGTTGCCATGGTTACAGGGTGACTCTTTCTCTGCATGTTTCCTGGGTGAGAGAGGCCTTTTTGTTGTTGTTGTGCTAAGCTAATAGGCAGAATGCTACAGGTATAGCTCTAAAGAATGTAGCATCATAGGCAGTGTAGTCTGTGCTGCAGGGAGAATGGACTGCCATACCCGTTATGCGTCTGTGAGCGAGGGAGGGAGAAAAAGGAAAAGTACAGCTGTCATGTAGCAAAAACGGGAGCTGGAAGCATGTAAATATAATAATAACCACTGCAGCCAAGAAGAGTGCCTGACGAGCCCAGTTGTAAGTAAGCTATTAAGACTCGACAGTACACCCTGTTTGTGTTTTCCTCCAAAAACAATAAGATCCGTTGGAGCAGCCTTTCAACCCTCTGTCTGTCTCTCGCTAGCAAAGTTGACCCAGACAACAAAGTAAAGCTAGTTTTCGGCTACGAGCCCGACACAGAACCCACCGTATTAGCCAGAGGTCCCTTTACTAGCCGCGACCTTCAGCAACAGTAATAAATCACAGCAATAGTACATTCACGCAGTTGTAAACTGTCACGGCTGGCGGGGTGAGCCGTGTGGTGTGGAGGAAAAGGAGGACCCAAAATGCAGACAGTCGATATGATGATGAGAGTGAGGGTTTTATTTACAGTGCACGAATAACAGAACTGAGGGCAGGACAGAACATAAACCTAAACTGAGTGAGCTGAATAACAAACCGGAGATCATACGAATGGGGTGGGAGGCAGAGAGACACAGACGAGGAACAGACACCATGAAACACAGACGAGCCGACAACGAACACAGACCGACACCCACTATAAATACACACACCAGGTAATCAGGAAATGGCACACAGGAGGGGACACAGCTGGAACTAATGGACATAACGAGACACAACCCTACAAAGTAAAACAGGAAACACACAGACTGTTTTACATAACAACACGAGGACATGAACAGAGCACCGAGGGAGACGCAGGTAGGGAAGATAAACACAACCAAACACCAACAACCAATACAAGATCAGAAATAAACTAGAAAATACTAATAACAAAACTCAAAGCGCTGGGTCACCGACCCAGGACCATGACAGTACCCCCCCCTCAAGGGCTGGCTCCAGACAGCCCAACAGAAACACAAAACCCCCCCCCAAAAACCAAAAACGACCTGACCAGGGCGGGTGGCGGGGGACCAGGACGGAGGGACCACAACCAAACAAAAAACAAGCTCCAGCGGGCCAAACGAATTGTCCAAAACACAACACATACTGGAGTTCCTGAACAGGGTCCCAAAACATAGTTCAGGAGGCCAGCCATGCACACGGCAGCGGCGACAATGGGGAAACAGTTCAGGAGGCCGGCCATGCACACAGCAGCGGCGACGAAGGGGAAACAGTTCAGGAGGCCGGCCATGCACACGGCAGCGGCGATGACGGGGAAAAAGTTCAGGCGGCCGACCGTGCGGACGGCGGCGGCGGCGGCGGCGAGAAAACAGTTCCGGAGGCCGACCGTGCACGCGGCAGCGACGGGGAAACAGGTCAGGCGGCCAACCGTGCGGACAGCAACGGCGGCGGCGACACAAGTCCGGAGGCCGGCCGCATGGAAGGTAGCGGCGGCCTTTGGGAGGTCATCCATATCGACGATGACGCCCAACAAGCGGCCTGGCAGACGACCGCCGATGTCGAGGCGGCAGTTCGGGACCTGAAGGTGGCGTGGCCCCTGCAGCACCAGGCGAGGCGGAAGCTGAGGCTGGACCAGGCGAGGCGGAAGCTGAGGCTGGACCAGGCGAGGCGGAAGCTGAGGCTGGACCAGGCGAGGCGGAAGCTGAGGCTGGACCAGGCGAGGCGGAAGCAGAGGCTGGACCAGGCGAGGCGGAAGCAGAGGCTGGACCAGGCGAGGCGGATGCAGAGGCTGGACCAGGCGAGGCGGATGCAGAGGCTGGACCAGGCGAAACGGAAGCCGGAGCTGGACCAGGCGAGGCGGAGGAAGCCGGAGCTGGACCAGGCGACGGCGTGGATGAAGACACGGCTGCTGCAGCCGGCGAGGATGAAGACACGGCTGCTGCAGCCGGCGAGGATGAAGACACGGCTGCTGCAGCCGGCGAGGATGAAGACACGGCTGCTGCAGCCGGCGAGGATGAAGACACGGCTGCTGCAGCCGGCGAGGATGAAGACACGGCTGCTGCAGCCGGCGAGGATAAAGACACGGCTGCTGCAGCCGGCGAGGATGAAGACACGGCTGCTGCAGCCGGCGAGGATGAAGACACGGCTGCTGCAGCCGGCGAGGATGAAGACACGGCTGCTGCAGCCGGCGAGGATGAAGACACGGCTGCTGCAGCCGGCGAGGATGAAGACACGGCTGCTGCAGCCGGCGAGGATGAAGACACGGCTGCTGCAGCCGGCGAGGATGAAGACACGGCTGCTGCAGCCGGTGGTGTGGATGAAGCTGCTGCAGCTGGCGAGGATGAAGACACGGCTGCTGCAGCCGGTGGTGTGGATGAAGCTGCTGTTGCTGCCGGCGGCGTGGATGGAGCGGCAGCCGGCGAGGATGATGAGGCTGCAGCTGGCGGCTGGACGGGCTCCTCGGGCCCTCCAGCTGACGAGGCAGAAGACTGGACGGGCTCCTCGGGCCCTCCAGCTGACGAGGCAGGAGGCTGGACGGGCTCCTCGGGCCCTCCAGCTGACGAGGCAGAAGACTGGACGGGCTCCTCGGGCCCTCCAGCTGACGAGGCAGAAGACTGGACGGGCTCCTCGGGCCCTCCAGCTGACGAGGCAGAAGACTGGACGGGCTCCTCGGGCCCTCCAGCTGACGAGGCAGGAGACTGGACGGGCTCCTCGGGCCCTCCAGCTGACGAGGCAGAAGACTGGACGGGCTCCTCGGGCCCTCCAGCTGACGAGGCAGAAGACTGGACGGGCTCCTCGGGCCCTCCAGCTGACGAGGCAGGAGACTGGACGGGCTCCTCGGGCCCTCCAGCTGACGAGGCAGAAGACTGGACGGGCTCCTCGGGCCCTCCAGCTGACGAGGCAGGAGGCTGGACGGGCTCCTCGGGCCCTCCAGCTGACGAGGCAGGAGGCTGGACGGGCTCCTCGGGCCCTCCAGCTGACGAGGCAGAAGACTGGACGGGCTCCTCGGGCCCTCCAGCGGACGAGACAGGCGGCTGGACGGGCTCCTCGGGCCCTCCAGCGGACGAGACAGGCGGCTGGACGGGCTCCTCGGGCCCTCCAGCGAGAATAGTCTCAGGACCAGCGGGCACAGGGGCCCCTGGCGGGCGCAGAACAGAACCAGCAGGCGCGGAGACCTCTGGCAGGCGCAGAACAGAACCAGCAGGCGCACGGGCCTCTGGCAGGGACAAATCAGAACCAGCAGGCGCACGGGCCTCTGGTAGGAACAAATCAGAACCAGCAGGCGCACGGGCCTCTGGCAGGAACAGATCAGAACCAGCAGGCGCACGGGCCTCTGGCAGGGACAAATCAGAACCAGCAGGCGCACGGGCCTCTGGCAGGGACAAACCAGAACCAGCAGGCGCACGGGCCTCTGGCAGGAACAGATCAGAACCAGCAGGCGCACGGGCCTCTGGCAGGAACAGATCAGAACCAGCAGGCGCACGGGCCTCTGGCAGGAACAGATCAGAACCAGCAGGCACACGGGCCTCTGGCAAACACAAGGCTGACTGCAACTGCACCGAGCATTGACTCAGCTCAGGCAGCGACAGCCGGGTGCAGTCCTCAGCTGGCTTCTTTACCTCCAGGGGTCCAGAGTCTGCTGGGGGCTGAAACCCAGCCTCTGGGGAGGCCCTGGAGTGCATCTCAGAACTGGCCAGCTCTTGAGGAGTGTTTTCAGGATTGTTTGGTGTGTCTCTCTGCAAAAAATGCGTAATAGAAAAAGAGTCCAAAATGGGAGGCAGAGACGCAGCCTGCTGTACAGAGGGAGTCGGTGAAGATGGCATAGATGACTGGGCTAGTGGGGATACCGGGGGCCGAGCTGAATGCTGCTGTGCAGCTAAACGAGCTTGCGGCTGTGCAGCTAAACGAGCTTGCGGCTGTGCGGCTAAACGAGCTTGCGGCTGTGCGGCTAAACGAGCTTGCGGCTGTGCAGCAGGCTCAAAAAACACAGCCCCGGTATAAACAGTCACACGGTCTGGCGAAACAGACCGAGTGTCTTTTCCACTCACCACAGCCGGCAACTCAGAACTCTCGGGGCCCGGCTGTGGTGATGGGCGTCGGCGGCGTAAACGTCGCTTCCTTCTTGGAGATGGCTCCGATCGGCCGGGTAATTCCACATCCGGCGGGCCGGGCCGCAGATTCCCCGGCGGGCAGTGCAAGACATTCACCGCCGGGCTGGGTCGGGAAGCGGTAGCAGCTGGAGGGTGAAGGTGAAGTTCGTGCAGAATGAAGTCCTGTGCGAGCGGGTGAAGTGAGTCCAGTAGCCAGGGGTGAGCAGAAATAAGCTGCTGTAGCCTGGCTTCCACAGCGCGGTGAAATTCCTCCCCCTCATGCTCAAGCCATAGGTTAACTAACCTCGAAACGGAGTCAATCACCCCCTCCCGAAACTCCTGGGAGGGTGCGGATGCTGCTGGGTCCATGTTTGGTCGGCTCGTACTGTCACGGCTGGCGGGGTGAGCCGTGTGGTGTGGAGGAAAAGGAGGACCCAAAATGCAGACAGTCGATATGATGATGAGAGTGAGGGTTTTATTTACAGTGCACGAATAACAGAACTGAGGGCAGGACAGAACATAAACCTAAACTGAGTGAGCTGAATAACAAACCGGAGATCATACGAATGGGGTGGGAGGCAGAGAGACACAGACGAGGAACAGACACCATGAAACACAGACGAGCCGACAACGAACACAGACCGACACCCACTATAAATACACACACCAGGTAATCAGGAAATGGCACACAGGAGGGGACACAGCTGGAACTAATGGACATAACGAGACACAACCCTACAAAGTAAAACAGGAAACACACAGACTGTTTTACATAACAACACGAGGACATGAACAGAGCACCGAGGGAGACGCAGGTAGGGAAGATAAACACAACCAAACACCAACAACCAATACAAGATCAGAAATAAACTAGAAAATACTAATAACAAAACTCAAAGCGCTGGGTCACCGACCCAGGACCATGACATAAACAGCATGATAATATATTAAGTAATCCAAAATATTCAGAATACGTTACTCTCATTGAGTAACGTAATGGAATATGTTACAGAATACATTTTGAGACATGTATTCTGTAATCTGTAGTGGAATACATTTTAAAAGTAACCTTCCCAACACTGCCTTTAATAGATATAAAATGTCTTTGAGCAGTCTTGTAAAGTTAAATCAGAAAATCAATCTGAGAGAAAAAGGGTAAAAAAAAAAAGTGGCTGCAGATTCAAATATTAGATCCAGTTCTAGGTTCACAGAAGAGCAAATATTGTTTCAGGGAATACAAGGACTGTATACAGTACAGTAATTTTTTAAGGGTGTTAAACTTTATTGTAACACCCAGGAGAAAAGCCACACTGGTTTTTAACTCGCAGTGGTGGCTCAGTGTTTGTTTTATTTTATGAGTTTAAGGCAGGGGTCGGCAACCTGCGGCTCCGGAGCCGCATGTGGCTCTTTAGTCCTTATAGTGCGGCTCCACGTGGTTTGGGAAAATAAATTAGTAATAAACAAGTATTTAGCTGAAGTGTATTTTATTTCTGTTAGTTCTTTTTTTTAAACTCGTAGTTCTAAATTGGAAGATTATTGTGATATTGAAATATAAAAATAAAATTATATTCTATTATTTTTTTATCACTCAAAATAAGCGTCACACTCGCGGAAGCCGGTGTACCTGCCGAAACGTCGTGCATTTATCGAGACTTTCAACCCCAGGTAGGCCAATTATGGATCTTTGGATCCACATTATGTCACCAGCTCCACCGTGAACTATGTTAAAAACAAACACCGCTCACAGCTTACAGTCCTGTAATCAGAGGATCAGGAGCAGAAGTCCCATTGTACCACGGCAGACCCGACGATATTTGCATGAACACGCTTTTCAGCATCTCTTTGACCACTTTTCACACACAGTTGCTGTACGCATACAGCCGGCTGTAGCTTTTCAGCTCACAGCCCGACACATACCAACAACAACACAACAGCATAGATAGCACAGACGTTAAGGCGGCAAGGCGTGATTGCGAGTGCCGCTCAGGTGCGTCCGCCTCCCTTGCAGCGGTGCTGCAGACCACGCACCACCACACACATTAACCAAGTAAAATACATATTTTGGAAGAATTTTGCAAATATCTATTTTTTTTTTTTTTTAGCAGCATAGTGCTTTTATTACAATTATTTTTTAAAAGTCAGGTCAAGGCTCCAAAATCCCAAAGGCGATATAAGGGCGGCGGCTCACAACAGTTTTTCTTTGCTACATGGATCATTTTAGTTCAGCTGGGTGTCTTTCCTTTTGTTATATTTCTTTAAGAGTTCAAAATGTGTTAATTACATAAATAAAATGTAATTTTCTCTGTAGCACTTCATGGATTTCATAAGCAACACACCTTAGTTGTTCACACAAAGCATAAAGGTAAAAAACAATATATACAGTGTTATCTTCATTTTAGATGTCAAAAAGTAGCTCCCAGTGTTTTCTTTTGCATGGGAACCGGCTCCAAATGGCTCTTTGGGTCCTAAAGGTTGCTGACCCTTGGTTTAAGGAGTGTTTTGATTTGGAAATGACTAATAGTATCAGATCCAAGAAGTGGATTGCCACTGATAAAGGTAACAGCACTAAAGGTGACATTACTAGAAACCAGAGGCTTTAACAGAGCATCAGTACTTGTCAGGCGTTGTGTGGAGGCGAGGAAGAAGGAACCCAAACTCAGGACTCGCAGGTAGGTGAAGACTGGTGAAGGTTTATTATAAGGAGCGGATGAACAAAGGGTGAACGGACACTGACTGGCTGGATCACTGAGGCTGACTGAACTAAGAGAGCACACGGGAAGGACAACATCACACGAACATCAATGACACGACAAAGAACTGGTGAAACCGAGGAACTTAAATACACAGGTTGACTGATGACACTGATTGGAAACAGGTGAGTACAGGGCTGAACATAATCTGACTAATGACACGAGAGACAAGCTGACATGGGGAAAAACAGGAAGTGAAAACATTGATGTGGGAAAACTGAAAACACTGGGTCACCGACCCAGGAACCCTGACAGTACTGAGAAAAGTGTAACGCTATTGGCACCACTATCCTGTGTCCTTACTGACTGCTGTTCAAATAGCCCAACAATTATGTTTTTAAGCTTAAGACTTGTTCAGTGTTCCACTTAAACATGGAATTTCTCCTTTAGGTGTTTTGCGTTGTGGACCTCAGAATGTAACTCTTGCCCACAACGATCAGACACTCCTGTTAAAGTGGGAAGATGAGCCTTCTTGCTCTGTGATACAAGATGGGCTCGTGTACGAGCTGCAGCTTCTCATAGCAGACAAACCTGTACACAACGTAAGAGATTATTGTGGGTAACAAAGAACTGTTGCTCTAATGTGTTTATGATAATGTTGTAGGGTAACGTTGTTGTGGCACCTGCACAGATAGGATCTACTCATTCCTGGAAATGGACTTCCCATTTACCATCGCAGTGTGCTCGCCATTCAGTCCGGCTCAGGTCCCAATACAACAAGCAATCAAGCCCATGGATACAGAAGACGCTACCTGGTTAATGTTGAATTCAAATGATTTAGATTTTCATAATTCTTACACATTTTACAGTTGTGCTTATTATGCCTCATTGTTGTTGTTTGGCAGGGATGCAAAGCCCAGCAGAAATATCAGTTTTTCCAAAGGATAAAATACTAGAAGTAGGCAGCAGAGCCACATTCTGCTGCATTGTGCCAGAAGGAAAAGGTTTCAGGAGAATGCATGTAAATGGGTATAAAGGCATGGAAAAAAAGATCAGTGAACATGTGCATGCCCTGACTGTTCACCTGGAACAACAATCAGAAAACTGGAGTGATGTAATATGTGAAACGACCAAAGGAGACATCAGTGGAGCCAGTTTTCACGCTGGCTGTAAGTATGAAGCATCAGGTTGAGATGATGGTTTTGTTTTGTTTTTTCAAACAAAACAAATCTTCTAAATACAGATTGCTGGTTCTTATGGTTTTTTCTCGGTATTTGCCATAAATTTAGACCCCCCTGGTGACAGTGATCTTCAGTGTGAAACCCAGGATCTGGAATCTGTCGATTGTTTTTAGAATGTAGGAAGGAAAATGGAGGAACTTGCCATAGTGAGAAGAAAATACCAGCTTCATGGAAGGTATAATACAACCACAGGGTTCACTATGGAAGCAATTTACTTGTTTACTTATAAACAAGTAAATAAAATGTAATCTGGCAACTTTAAAGGATTCACTGATTCACTCGGCACTTTATTAGGAACCCCTTTTCAAATGTAGCAGAGGTCGGAAGATCATGGCTCACTGCTAAATTTAAACCTTGAAAGCACTGAAATATAAACCAGGATAAATATATATATATATATATAAACCTGGCATTCCTCGACATCAAGTACCCGTACAGTAGTTAATACTGGGAAAGTTCACTACAGAGTCCAGACTTCCGAGTGTGGGAGAATGGTCTTTCTAAAACTGACCAGACTTCACCGTGTGTGTGTGTGTGTGTGTGTGTGTGTGTGTGTGTGTGTGTGTGTTTTAAAGTATTTCTTCCTTATTCTCACTGTGATTAATATTCACAAAGAAAATCAAACACCTATCAGGATTCTTTAAAATAATAATTAATAATTTAATAACTGCACACTGCTATAATCTTGCTCCTGAAACATTTTTGCAGCTTGTTAGTAACATAGATACAGAAGAGTAGAAACAGTAAAAATGATAAATCTCGAGGTGCCAACCTCTTTTGTGTTAATCTTATCTGTAGATCTGAATGATACCTACCTGCCTTTAGTGGTTTTTCATTTTTCATTTTTGACTTTGTTTAATTTCTATAATTTGTTTCAAATTATCTGACAAGCCTGTTACGCAGTTAAGCAACAAACGTCATTACATGACTGTAATATTTAACTTCATCTATTAAAATGTTTTATGTTGTTGTAGCAGAGTCCCCAAACTTACAGTATGCAGTTGGTGTTTAGATTAAAGATGAATCAATAATAAAACAGATAATTTGACTTATTTTGGAGATGGTTTGATATCAGCCTTTGTCAACATGATGGTCAGATGCACCCAAAAGGCTTTTCTTTTCTTCTCTGGATAAAATCATTTTTAATGTGAGTTGTAATTTAAAAATAATAATAAATTGAAACAGCAATAATGCATTTATGCATCAACAAATAAAGACAAGCCAAAGATTCAGTTCCACAGGTCATTTTTGAAAACTTTAGGCCAGTTTTTTAAAATAGTGTAAAGGCCACTGGTTTGATTTCAGCAAGAGATACAAATTTCCTCTTCAGTTGCAGTATAAAAGTCTTCCAAATCAAAACACAGGGGTACCTGCTCTGGTAACCCCTTGTGAAAAGGGAATAGCTGACAGCAGCTTTAACTTGATGTCTTAAAAATGGCCAAAGTGCAATTTTTGGCACTTTGGCTAACCTTGATAGCAATGGTCTACAACAGCACTGCTTTCAGCTAAGTAGACTTGTGAAAAACCGTTTCCCCCCATTCCTGATTTTATATTGTTTTGTATGTTTGTGCCTCTGTGTTGTTGTTAATATTTAAGCAATGTATATTTTTACATTTTAGCTCATGCATCAATGGACATTTGGGTAAATGCTTCCAAAAAGTGGAGCTGGATGCTGCCGAGAGGAACTGGACCTTAACAGTCACTAATCCTCTGGGAAAGCTCGAGCTCCATGACAGGGCAGACCTGACCAAAAGAGGTAAAACTTTGGAAAAAATGAGGGAAAAATGACTATTCTTAATCCTTAAGATCAGCTGATTGTTGTGATCACTTGTTTTAGTGCACATGGTCGCTCCAGACAAAGTAGCAGCTTCAACTGTGAACCCCAGAAACATCAGTCTGAAATGGAGCTGGACTGTGAAGAAGTACAGTAATCTCAACCTCACATGCCAAGTAGATGTCAGCGATGGAAACTCTAATACCATAGTGAATAGATTAAAAAGGAAGCTAAGGTATTGGCTTTTCAAAGTAAAAGTCTTCACTGAAGTCAGCTAACATAATTTTTGTCCTTGTAGGTTTACCAGACTGAAAACTTTGGAGTTGGCCTCACAGCTGCAGTCATCAAGGACTTGATACCACACTGGGACTATGACGTGAGGGTCCGATGTGGAACAACACAGCATTTCTGGAAATGGGGTAACTGGAGCAAAAGTGTCAAAATCCGCACAAAAGGTGATGGTAAGTTGTTTTTTTTGTTGTTTTCTAAGAGACAAGACTTTAAAAATGTGTGAATGTAACAGATGTTGTTTGTCTGGTTGCACCACAGTTCCAGATGCTCTTGACGTGTGGATGAAGGTGAAGGAAGACCAGACTGTAATCTCCTGGAAGGTGAGTCCAAGTTGGTTTTTACAAAATGTTTTTTAAAGTCACTAAGTCTGGAAACTGACTCAGTTTCAAGTGGTCACCAGTGGAATTAAAAAATACACTTTTACTTAAAGCTAGTCTGTAAAGCAATAAAATATTAATAAACTTATGTGGAAAAAAATATCTTTTAATAAACTTATTTAAAAAAATATCAGTGCAACATCTTATAGAGTTAGAAAGTGATGTTTCAGAGGACACTGTTACCATTTCAGGTCTTGATGTTACTTCTCCACAGGTGCCACTGACCAATCAGAGCCATGGAGAAATCTTTGACTACAAAGTGTCCTGGGCAAAGACCAAAGACAAAAATCAGTCAAACCAAACCAACGTGTCCAGAAGCAATCACAGTCTTACACTCATGCTGGACCCCAGTGAGGAGCACATGGTCACTGTGACGGCTAGAAACATAAACGGCAGCTCATCACCATCGACCATCATCATTCCCCACCGTAATCTATGGCGTTATTTTCGTGCCACTATTCTGAGTGCACGTAAAAAAAAATTGCAGGTGCAAGTGTTGCATTTTAAGGAGAAATTTATTTTGAGCGAAGAAAAGCTTAATGTGAGTGAACAAAATGCATTGCTGCGTGCAAAAAATGTATTTCAGTGTTTGCTATTATCCATACACACACACAATAGCAGCCCCTCTCACTACGTTTTTTCATTTGCGCTCGCTCGCAATGTGTTGCTTGCGCTCTCAACATTTCTGCCCATGCGCATTCAACTCTTTCTGTACACCGTTATATTTGTGCCACAAAACCAGCCAATCACAGACACAGACAAAAAAATCTGATTGGCTGTTTTGGTCTCCAATCAGCTCGAAATGACGAAATGTAATAACCCAGAATGCATTTTGTCCAAAACTCAAACGAGGCAGTGGTGGAGGAACACAGAGTGGCGGAGTTTGAAATAATACTCTTTCTGGGTCACAAAATAAACTTTTAAGATATTTTCATGCGAGAATGGTGCTGTGTAAACTTCAAATACCTGCTCGATTTATCGACAGGCATCTCCGAAAACGTTAGACACTTATGCAAATATGTGATGTCTTGATAAATCGAGCAGATATTTGAAATAAAATAAAATTAATGAAATAAAATAAATTTCTCCTCAAAATGCAACACTTGCACCTGCAATTTTTTTTTACGTGTGCTCAGAATAGTGGCACAAAAATAACGCCATAGTAATCTAGGTATGAAGCTAACAGAGCACCACACATTACAGATAAGCTCACTTTGATTTCCATTTGGGGAAGAGGTTTGATTTTATCTAATCTGTGCAGAAGGCTGTAAGCAAAGGGTTTTCCAAACTAATGCAGAAATGGAATAGCAGTTTTCATGATCACATGATTGAGATTATATCTATTATAAGTATACAAATATGTAATTTTTGTGTTTATACTCCATATATCCAAGTCATGAAGAGTATATACATTTGGACACATTTTATTGGTTTGCAAAGGGAAGCTAAATGCCTTAAAAGTGCATTTGCCTGTAAGCAAAGGGTTTTCCAAACAAATGCAGAATTTGACAAATTAAAAATAAATAATGTAAAAATAAATAATGTAAATAATATATTACAAATAATGTAATATATTATAAGTTTACAAATAGTGATTCATGAAGAGTATAGAAATTGTGGCCTCATCTTAAAAGGGAAGCCAAATCCCCTAAAACTGCACTGCATTTTTTCTAATGCCCATAAGAGTCCTTGGAGTGGGACACTCTGGTTCAGTCAGGTCATAAAAACAATGGATGATCTCAAAGTCGCTATGTTCATTTTTCATGTAGATTCATGGGTAAAACTGTTTTTTAACGAGTCTCATTTTTCAGATAAGTCCGAGGTGAAGACCTCCTGGATCAGTGGCAGCAATGGTAGCTTCTTCCTGTCCTGGCCTGATAGTCCTAACGCCAGCTGTGGCTACATAGTGGACTGGTGTCCAATCTTCGGTAATTGCTCCTTTGAGTGGATGAAAGTGTCTCCCAACAGAACTCATACCACAATTTTTTCAAGTACGTTCTCATCTTTGCCTACAAAACTGTTTAGATCATATTTGCATCTGTTTCAGCACAGCTCCTTTTGTTGTTCCAGAGAACTTTGAAGATGGTCGGAGATACCTGCTGTCCATATACGCCTGCACTGAGGGAGCTGCGGTGCTACTACAGAGAAGAGAGGGCTACATCAGAGAGACTAGTGAGACTGATTCAGTGATTTCTCACAAAATGTGATGGTTCAATCAGCAGTGTATTTCATGCATGTCACATCTTTCCAGAAATAGGAGGCGAGCTGTTTAAACTCAAATACAAACAGGAAGACTCGGCTGTTGAGGTATCCTGGGAGCCCATACCTCTGGAAAAGCAGACTGCTTCCATCCATGGATATATTCTCTACTACCAGGACAAGAGCGGGAATGTTTTTAACGTGAGCACAGGTACAGTATGAAGGCATACTCCCTCAGGCCAGCTAAGATTTCAGTCTGGACATTAAGCACAGGATCAGCACTTTTTCATAGATGCTCTGTTAGCTGATTTTAATCCATCGTTAGTATTTACCTCCTGGCATATGATGACCTTCCTCTTCCAGTATTTGCATCAGGAAAAGGCTAATAACACAAGGTTTAACAAATGGACATAATGCCCCCTTGTGATAGTCTAAAAACAAAACAAAACAAGCCTCCTTTTTAGTGGTCTCAGCCTGTAGATTTAGGCTAAACATGATTGCGAATGCAAAAATTCATTAAAAAATTATTTTTGAATTGATTGCAGACACACACAAATCACCCCAAAAATATCCAAATTCTTAGACACCATTTTTCTTTTTGCACCCTTTACAGTAACCTGAACATGTTGCCGACGTGTCGTCTACAAATTAATTGGAATTGATTGACACACTTAATCACACTATTGAGTCTCTCTACTGATAACAAAGTCCTGGTTTTGTTTCTCCACACACAAAGATTAGCTTGTGACTGAGATAAATGAAAAAAGTCTCCAGTGTTGCCCGATGATCGTAAACATGTATTTATGTTGTAATAATGGCGGTTACTCTATGTTGATTTAGATGATCCTGAAGCCACCAGCCTCACTGCAAAGAACCTGAACATCAGTACGTACACCTTCACGGTGACAGCATCAACAGCATTTGGACTTTGTGGTAATACATCCATCAATGTCACCGAGATCCGGGTGTCAAAACACTTGGACACTGCTAGCTTGGGGCGCCCAATGAAACGCAAAGCAGGAGATGGAGCATCGCTGAATATGTTTCCAAACCAACTTCATTCTAAGCCAAAGACTAGAAAATGTGGTGAAGCATGTCTTCCCTTTGGTTTCACCTGCACAAGTGCCAAGGTAGGTCTCCCTGCAGAATTGGTTTTCCCTTCATCAGGAGCAGCGCTGGGCTCTCCAAATCACAGACAAACAGTATCCCACAGTTGTTTATGTTTTTAAACCCATTTTGCACAGAGAGGCATTTTTTGAAAAATGTATTGATAGCAATGTTGAATATTATTACACATGAAAAAAACAACTACACGTAAAATAATTACACCATGATGCCTCTGCCTTTGTGAATAGAGAGACAGTAACTGTGTGTTTATATGTAAGCGTGTAAAACCTGCAGATAGTCAGATTAACAGTTTGTCTCTATCTGCCATTCTGCAATTCATCTCATGTAAACAGTAACGTGGCGCACAGCGTGATGTGAAAAAAAGGCACATACCTTTGACGTTGCGTGATGAACTCTGTATTCCTCGTCCACACGTAAACGCAAAAAAAGAGTTTTAAAAAATCTCCGTTTTCGGTGATTCGAAACGCCGTTTACGTGTGGACGAAACAGCTGCGTTTTCAAAAATACCCGTGTAGGTGCGGACGCAGCGTAAAAGAGTTAGTAGTTTATTTCCTTACTACCTGTCATTTATTGCAGATTACTTGTATTTGCTTAATTGTTTACTAAATGTTTGAGGTGTGAAATAAACCGCAATGGAGCAAAATATGGGTGTTTGTGGTTGGAGGATGTGTGCATGCGCGCGTGCACGTGCGAGAAGGGGGGGAGCGAACATTTTTCTTGTAAAACAAAGGGGGGGCTAGCAAAAAAAAGTTTGGGAACCACTGCATTAAAGGATAGCTTTGACGGGGCACTTAACAATACCTAACCAATTAGTTTCTGGTGCCAAACACGACTTTAACTCAAGTTAAAATGTTTGCATCAGTAAATTTTCTTCTTTCCCCTTTTAATACCACAAAATTTGTTTCTTTTTGTGATAAACAAGCAAAATAAAATGCTTTGTACTGACTCACTTCTGGAGCCATTCAAGGAGTGTTTGGCTGACTAATGCTACATCTATACATCCTTCTATTGTACTAATCAGTTATTTATTGGTTTCACTATCATAATCGTTATGGATCCAGATGTCTTTCCTGTGAATGTGAGGTCATTTTCTCTATTTTTCAGGATGAACATACCGTTCGTCATCTTCACTTTGATCAGAGTCACTACAGGGAGGTCTGGGAGGTTCCGGAGCTGCATGATTATTTTAGTGCACCACGGCCTGTTGTTGGCCAGGACTACATGCCTTCTTTTTCCTTCTCTCAGGCTCCCAAAGGTTACTACAATAAGCCTCTGAAGAAACTCCAGCCACGCCTTACTTTACCCACTACAGGCCTCACATCTCAGCCAGGCGTTCTGTCTTTTCCAGGAAATGATGTATTTCCTAACCCTTCATATAACCTGACAGTGCAGGGTGAGGACCAGCAGTCACAATCACATCTTCAGATCCATCAGGGCATACGTATAATTGATAGCTTTCATGAATACCAGCTTCAGAGCCCTGAAGAGACCTTTACCGCAACTCATCCTGAGGACGTACCAGAAAGTCCTCTTTCATATTCGTCCACGTACATTTTGTTGCCACAGAAGACGTCCAAGTAGCTGCTGCATGTGTGAACACATTTAAAACTTATGTGAGTACTTCAGGCATCATTAACTGCTGTATAGTTCATCCATCATCCACCAGTTCATCATTGAGCCAACTAGGGTTGGGGTTGGGTTTTGTTTTAGTCACACGCTAAACAGGCATAATTTTAAGTGTTAAAGATGTTTCCTTTCAATAAAGTCTCAGACTCACTGCCCAGCCCTAACTTGGTGGATGCTGGGTATGATCACTATATTTCATGCATGTATGAATCTCTATAGAAGTGATAATTATAGTCATAAACAAGCTTTCTAATAGTGAGTAATCTATTTAGCTTCATGCTTTCGGGTAATTGTGAGCCACCTTTACCACATATTTTAAGAACGCAAAAGATACAGCTGAAACACTGTTCCAACCAACACAGCTCTGGGATCTATAGAAAAACACTGCATGCCAGGCACATGTGGATGCGTCACCACTTTGTCACTGCAGAAGAAACGAATGTTCTCAGAAACAGCAGAACAGTAAAACTCCTACAGGAAAGTTCTCCCTAGGGTTAATTAGTGGACTTCATGGTAAGCATGTGTACCTCTTTGAAGGCCAAAGCAGCACATATATGTTGCCAAGCGATAAAAGGTCCACATTAACAACAATTCTTCAACTTGTTTATGTGCAAAATCAGAAGTAAAACGTCGCTTCAGAGAACATTTCTACCAGTTGGAGGTTTTTTTTGTTTGGTTTTGTTGTTGTCAAGTTTACTGAACCTTGTGTCATTTTAATACTGTATAACAATAAAAACATATTAATGCTGTATAACAATAAAAACATATTAATAAAAGGAAATGCAAACTTTATTTCAACTTATTCTAATGCATGCAGTAAACTCAAGCAAATGATTTTTTTTTAAATGGTAGCTTTCCCTCACACCTAAAAGAGAAGTGATCACATTCAGGGGTAACATGAGATTCAGTCGGTGTATCGACTCAAAGACTCAAAAAAGAGCCAAAATAATCTACATCATAAACTCCAATAGCTTTTATGTACAGTGTTACAGAGTGGGATTAGCTGAGCTGTGCTGCTGCTCGTTGTGTTTCTATCAGACTGATTTCAACAAGATAAACAGCTGATTGTGAAAGATTTTACACTCCTTATACCTTGCCTTAAACTGCATGTTTAGATATTTTTCTGTTCTCCTCCCCCACATGTAGGATTGTGGGGGAGGTTATAGCTAAAGAGTTTAACTGCAGGCACATTCCATCTGAAGGTTCTGGTTTCCTTATCTAGTAAGGGATGTTCACTCCCTGCCGTTTAGGAACTCACCTATGCTTGTATATGGTGGACCGTTAAAGGGGTTAAACCGTATACAGGGGTGGCAGGAGATGACCCTTTTTATGACCAGGGATGTTGTTAAAACGGTTGTAACCAGGAAGTCACACATACAGACATACGTGCTCGCACATGCATGCACACACGCAGTGTTTTAAACTTTTATGGCCATATGGGTGGTGCTTGTGTGTTCACTGAATAAATGCTGCAGGGAATACTGGTTCTTTGGAGTTGGCTGGGAACAGGTGGAGGAACTTTCAGCTCCAAGAGCCTGATTCCAACCAGGCTTCCTTTGCGTGCAAGTTAAAAACCGGTTGAACTCTGTCTGTCTTGCTTTGTTCACGGGTGATAAGTCTCTGAACCAGCGGGTCCTGCAAGCTCGGACCTAACACTTACACTTACCATGAATATCACCATCTTTCTCCATCTCTGACTGAGGCTACGTCCACACTAATGTGTTTTCGTTTGAAAACGCATCGTTTGTTCTCCATTTTGGCCTCCCGTCCACACTGAGACGGTGTTTTTCCCCAAAGGAAAACACAGTATTTTCATAACGCTCTCGAAAACGCATACATTTGAAGACGGTGCTTCCGCGTCGCAGTGTGGACAGCGAAGTAGTGATGCGACGTTCTTTATCGAGGCTTCGAAGCTTGTGTCGAGTAATGGAGGGGGCGTTTCCGCGATGCGCGTATCGAGGCTTGCTTCATTTATGGGAGGAGCTGAAAATGATGACGTCCGAAGCCTCGCTGCCCGGCTGTACCACGTGACTGGTTCAGGAAGTGGTTCGAATTTTGCCGCGAGCTATGACAGCGATATAGACCCCTCAGACTTCATTCAAAAATGTGGGTGTTTGATAGAGAGTTGCGGTTAGTGAGAGTTTGGAGACAGTTTGGAGTTTTATGAGAGTGAGGAGAGAAAGTCAGGAGAGAATGGAGCCAGCTAAGAAGAGGAGGATGTCCTCCCCTGTGTGGGAACATTTTGATTTTATTCCTCCCAACAAGTTATGTAAATTTCTACAGAAGATGTATTTTCATAATACTGATGGTGCCATAAAACTTATGTTAAGCGGCTTTGCTTTTGTACAAGGTGAAGTGTTTGCCATGTGCCAGGGAGCTGGGATATAACAACAACACCTCATCCATGCTTAGGCACTACAGAGCTTTGCATGAGAATAAGGGGAACACCGATTGTGGAGCAAAACCAGGTGAGCCATCAAATGCCATGATAATATAGCATGCAGTAATGTTACTAAATGATATAACAATATTATACAACTGTAATAAGTTACGTGTGTGATATTTATATTTGTGCTTTGTTTTTATTGTCTTTCCTCAGGAGAACAATCTCAAATAGATAAAACCTGGTTAGCATGGTGATTGAGGACTCCCAGCCATTTAGCATTGTGGAGGACAAAGGATTTAAAAGATTCGTTAAATCATTAAATCCTAGCTATGTTCTCCCCATTAAAAAGGTCATAAAAGCAGTGAAAATGCAGTTTTTACAGAATAAAATGTGAACAAGCAGGACTGAGGCCTCAGTGTGTAGCTGTCCATACCTCAACGTTACAAAAGCACAACCACTGTCCACACCCCAACCACACCTCACCTCACAGTAAATGATCATTTCCATTTTAAGCATTTCCAAATAATAATTTCCCATACTGCCAGTATAAATATACACAGTATACTGCCATCACTACAATATACATGTTTTACACACTCCTTTTGTTGTTGACATTTACAGGCTGTGTGCAAAAGGCCACACTCTTCAAATTTATGGCAACTAATATTTTTACGTCCAGTAGGTGTCCTACTAGAGCAAATGAAGCTTCAAGACGCTTTGTGCTGGGGTGAACCAATTGGATGAAAAGCTTCAGTGCTTCATGAAGCTTCATCTGCCCATCACTACAGCGAAGTCATGTCATGTGATGCAGTCATGTGACCAAACATAAACACATAAAAATTCCCATCACTAGTGATGACTGAGAGCTTTGCTCTCCACTAAGCATCTTTATTTCATGTAGCTGCTGAGAGGTCTCTTCTGTTGATTTGTTATCATAAAAACCCTGAAATAACCTTTGATTCAATGCTGTAAACCAATGAAACTTGAAAAGTTGTAAAGAAACAGCTCCAACTGACAGTGAAGCACCATGAAAAACATGTGACCTCCTGCGCTGATGTTGTCTTAATGAGTAATGAACACTAGAGGGAGCCAGTGCAGCATTAGTGATGAGGGTGAGCTCTCACTTGGGGGTCTAAGTGTCCCTTTTCATTTGAGAAAGCGCTACATTTTTGTCCCATTTTATTCCTTGTTCCACAGTTTGAGATATTTTTGCACATTTTGACTAGTTCTGCAGGACACGTACATTTCCGACTGTTTATGGAGGGAAGGAATTATATTACATTCAGACGAAAACAAAAGCATATACCAATCTATGGGTACAAGACAATGTGGGAGTATATCAAGACTATTGCATGAGACCAAGAGAACATACTTAAGCTTCTTTTTTTGTACTTTACTTACCAAGAGATTTCAGAATATATGTATCATATACACTCTAAATGTATTTTATTTTTATTTTAGTTTGTTTCAACCAGAGCTGTCGCACATTAGGAGTGCAATGTATACATTTACACAGCAATTGCACTTAGCTGTATTTCTGAGGTACTTCTACTCTTTCTGCATGTACAAATTATTTTGTTTAAATGAGCTACATGCTTTAGTAACAGCCGCAGGCATGAATCGCTTTAACTTCAGCAGTTTAGTCAGGCACTCTTTCACATTTCAGATGACTTGTTAGTTGAAAAAGAAAAACAACTCACTGAAATCTCAAATTGCTTGGCTGTACTTACTGTGCATAACAAAAGGATTTGATGGATAAAGAGAAAAACAGTTCAACCTTCTTTTTGTGCTCCTACGTGTCCTCAGCCCTCCTGGAATGACAGAAAAAAAAACTAACAAAAACAAGTCAGCGAGGAAATACATGTGATTTCTGACCAAGATGAGAAATGAAACACTGGAGAAACACCTGCAGTTCCTGTATCGTCCACATGAAGAACAGAATCTGTCCCCACAGTCTGTTCTTAGGGTGAGCTTCACAAACAGGTTTCTTTGATTTACTGCAGCAACATTTTTTTATGTGGTAGAAAAACTGAGCAGTGTTTGATGTGTTCTTAAACTGCTTTATGTACTTTAAGTAACTGGGCGTGTGTTTTTCATAAATCTTTAGGCAGCAGTTTTGGTGGTTTGCCACATGAAGAGGAAACAGGTCTGTATGTGGCCCAGGATGTAAAATGATTTTCACACCCCCGGTTTAGATGAAAAGATTATGGTTTTTGTAAAAATAAAAAAACAACAAAAACTGAAACATTTTTAAATTCAGAGCAATTCATTTTATTTATGATTTGACAAAACGGCAGTATTTTATCTCCAGGAATGAGAACATGCGAAATAGCTAGCAGCTGAGTCCACATTTTAATTTTAATTTTTCAAACAACTATGTTAAGTAAAAATTCCCCACATGTAGTTATGAAGGATCAAACTGTCTATAGATAGCCAAACCTTTCTCTGTAAACGTGTTTATTTCGGCTGTGAAATTAGACTTTTAAACGGGACTGACTCACTTTTAGAGCCTGCCTCTAGTGGACGTTGGAGGAACAGCAGTTTTTTCCACACTGCCTTCATTTGTCATTCCTGGTGGCTGCAGCTTACACTAACACACGTTACTGTTTGTATTGTGTGTTTGAGGCTCATTATCATCACTTGTGCTGTCACCTCCATCTCAGTCCAAGTCTGTCAGTCATCTGTAATCCACCAGTGAGCTCAGCTCTTTTCTCCACTGGATCGTGTCCTGTTACTTTTGAACCCATAAACTTTTGGCCACCATGGTTAGTGCTGAAAGGTCCCCCGCGCAGATCTTTCCACTCATTGTTCCATACAGTAATGAAGCCTGGAGCTTTTATGTACTTGTTATGCTTTTGTATTTGAAACATGTGCGGATTAAACGGACTCTCTGTTTTGGATGTTTCATAGTCAACGTCATTTCAAATATGAGGAGTTAACCCTTCCAGCCTCCTCTTTTCCCCCCTCGTCTCCTGCAGTCTCCTCTCCGATCTCCTGCACTGTATGATGTCATCACGCCTGTTTGCTCAGATGATGTCATGTTCGCTGATCGCTTTCAGATGTTTCAGAGTTTTTTTTTCTCCCCCTCGTTGCATTCCAGTGAACTCGACCTGAACAGCCAACTGTCCTCTGAGGGAAATCTGTTTCACTCTGCGGACAATTTTTCCTGTTTTTAGTGTAACAGCTCGACTTTGGTGAGGGTTTTGATCACTACGTGACCAGCAGATGCTCCAGGAAGTCACTGCAACATCTTTTAAACACCCCATAGGCAAGTCAAATGATCTGCATCCTTCTAGATTTACTGAACGTTCAGTCGTGCCTCAGTCTGCCATGTGTAGAGTTAGAGAGCCTGTCATATATAGAAACCACAGCTCATCTTGGAGGTAAAAGTTTAGATCCTTTCTCTGCTTGTTAAGTTGTGAAAATTTTCCTAAATCACTCTGAAGCTGGGAGGCCTTGCTAGATGTTTTTAAAAGGTAAAATGATAATGTTGGCATAAAAATAAACAGGGAGTGTCTTTAGCTTTAGTCTCTGTAGTCACTGCAGTCAAATCTATCAAGCAGACAAGCATGAGAAGGTTGCTTTTGTAGGGTTATTTTCAAGTTTCAATCAAATTCAATTCACTTTTATATAAGTCACTTTAAATTGTGAGGAATGTCACTGCCGCATGTTGTTCATGTGGTATCAGTTAGCTAAAACTAATTCTTTTTACCCAAACAAATTTTGTGTTTAACCATGGATGTGGTTGTAATGGATAGTGGAACCTCCAGACCACCACTCACTGCAGGGCTGCTGCCAAAAACAAATCCCAAGATGAACATCAGGACCAGCAGGTACATACTGTTTGTTTGTATTTACCTTCTTCCGCCATTCAGAGGTGGACTGATGTGTTTTGGATCATTGTCCTGCTGCGTAACCTGAGTGTTCTTGGAGGTTCAGGTCAGGAACTGACGGTCAGATATTTGTCTTCTTGATTTTCTGGTAGGAAGCAACATTCATGGTTACATCACCTACAGGAAGTCGACCTGAAGCAGTAAAGTAGATCAGAGCATCACACTACTACCACCATGCTTGACTGTTGAAACACTGTTGGTTTGATGCCAACTGTAACGGGACTCAGAGCTTTAAAACAGTTCAGCTTTCGTCTCGTCAGACCACAGAATATTTTCCCAGAAGTTTTGGGGATCATCACGATGCAAACGTGAGACGAGCCTCTGTGTTCTTTCTGGACAGCAGTGCAGTGGCTTTCTCTTTAAACTCTCCCATGGAGGCCATTTTTGCATATTGGTGACTCATGAACTTATCTGAGACAGGTGAGGTCAGTAGTTCTTTCGATGCTGTTGTGGGTTCTCCTGTGGCCTCCTGGATGAGTCACTGGTGCGCTCTTGTATTATGTTGATAGGCTCCTAGAAGGGAAGGCTCATCACTGTTCCAGGTTTTCTCCATGTGTAGATGATGGCTCTCACCATGGTTCAATGGAGTCCCAAGTCTGAGAAACGGCTTCGTAACACTTTCCAGACTGACCAGAGTGGCTTTGATGTTTCTAGATAGTAGAATGAAATTGTCATGTTACTTTTTGATATCTTTTAACCTGCTTCACTTTGTCAGACAGGTTCTGTTTAAGTGATTTCTTGGCTCAGCAGGTCTCGCAGTAATAGGTGTGGCTAATGAACTTGAACTCAGCTTTCTAAAAAGTGATTTTACAAAGAGGGTAAAGACTTTTGCACAGGGCCAGGTTAAATGGTAAATGGTAAATGGCCTGTATTTGTATAGCGCTTTACTTAATCCCTAAGGACCCCAAAGCGCTTTACACTACATTCACCCATTCACACACACATTCACACACTGGTGATGGCAAGCTACATTGTAGCCACAATGTTTAAACTTAAGGATCTAAGATGACCCCAGCTTCGTCCCACAGTCCAAACACATAAATGTTGGGTTGTGACAATGACAGCTCAGATAGGCTCCAGTCTTGAGTAAGTGCGAGGTAAGTGCACTGGGGTGCACTGAAAGAGGTTGGTTAAAATAACAAGAAAACTAAGAAATCAGGCTGGGGGCAAATACTTTTTTCACAATTATTTTTTACAGATATCTAAATATGCTTGTGTTGTGGTCTCCAGCACGCTTCTCTGAGCTGAAGAAAGACTCAGTTCATCATCTTCTGAACAGGCATTGAACATTTTGTATGTGTGTGTTGGCTGCTCCACCTACGGTAAGAACAGTAATTACTTTGGTTGCCAAGGAAAACACACTGATCTGTCCTCTCTCTCTCTCTCTCTCTCTCTCTCTCTCTCTCACACACACACACACACACACACACACACACACACACACACACACACTGTGGTTATTTGTCAGCTTGTCTTTAGGCTGTTGGCTGAATACAGCAAGGCTCAATCATGTGTACTTATCAACAGAAACAGTTTCAAATCACAACATGATCAGATCTCATATCATTACTTATCTATCATCTATTATTTAATAGTATTTTTAATTAAATCCGTCTGTTGATTGATGCATCTGTTCCCACTGATGTCAGAGAGGTCTGATCCACTGTACTGTAACCTCGCTCGACTTCAAGGTAATTTGGTGCTTTTACATCAGACTGATGTTCGCGGCAGTGTGGAGAGTTCTTTAAAATTATATTTAAACCTTCATGGAAGAAGATAGAGCAGCATAAAAGTATTAAAAATAAATTAAAGAGGATATGAACACCTCAAAGCGCTCTCACTCTTTAAAATGGTGTTTGCAGACTTGCTTACTTTCTTCAGTTAAATTAACTTTTAGTTGAATGACTGAAAGGTCAAAGATGTTATAGAGGCATAAGAAGAAAAGTTAAGTAAACTCAGATAAACACATAGCTTAACTGACATACACAAAAAGTTATAATTATGTACGTCCTCCAAAGTCTGCAGAACGGAAACTGAATCACCTGTGAAGAGGTAACATAAACTGGCTAAAACTGAGGCCCGTGGGCTAGAACAGGCCCAATGAAGGTTCCGAAAATTACAGAAAAACCAAACACAATATGTTTTTCTTTACTTATTAGATTCACTGAAAGTGGAACAACAAATTGTCAAACATGGAGACATACTGTAAAATGGCACTTGATTTTCTTAAAACTCAAAATGAAAATATTCTTGTATGTCTTTATAGGCTGTCTAAACATATATAGTTTTTTTGTTTTTGTTTTTTTTACAGGCTTTATGCTCTGGTTTTATTGGTCTGGGCCACTTTTGTATTGCTCTGTATTTGGCATATTTGTTTTCAACCTGACCACAATCATGTATGCACTTGTTTATAGCCACATACACAAAATAAATATTTGCCTCTTTTAAATGGCGAAAAATGCTTATTTGGAGGTTGGAATCATTTTGCTGCTCGCACCACAGACCCAGTTTTGGTTCTAAAATTTGACAGATTTTCCCAAATCATTTGAATTATGCTTTACTAAGTTATTAATTTAAAATCAGTTACTTTGTAGAGACACTAAAAACAACTTTCTTATGTTTGGGTTAAAATGTAACTGTTCCCAGTTCCCTTAAGAATTTGTTTTCACGGCTGCCGTGACGACACATTCCCTATTCATCTGGACACAATGCCTACTGCAGGGATATATATAAATATGGGATGGACCGGGGTTGGCTGTCACACTTTTTACTGTTGCATGAACTACTGATCATTGAAACATCTTTCAGTAACTGTTAAAATAAAGCTTAAGGTTTTTCACTTTTCCACTTAACTGTAAGAAAAATAAATTAACCATCAACGACACTCTGACACTTTGTGACACGCTTTAAAATATACAACTTTCTGGATGAGTCAGTCCCGTTGACTTACACTGAAACCTGACAATTTAAATCCATAAACACAAACCAATAGTTTACTTTTCATGACTTTTTTTGTGAATATTTGCTTTTTAGTTGTGGGACTGGTCCGGTTGATCAGTGGGTGTGATGTATCTAAGCCTGAGTTATGAGTAACAGATAAAAAAAAGACTCTTTGCACAGTTGTTAGAAGGATGTGTAATTACAGTCCAGTCTTACAGTCCACAAAAAAGCAAGTAAAGTTTTGTTTTTCACAGAAACTAATTATACAAATTCTTCAGGACAGTGAGCACAAATTTGTTGTGTATAATTTGTGTAGTTTTATGTCATACGTGCAAATTGTGTGTAGGAAAAGCAAGAAGGCATCAATTTACTGACTCAGAATAACCAAGTCCTCAATGCCTAAAGTTAACCAAGCGACATAATTTTAATTAATAAAAGCAACTTTCAGCTGCTTCCATGTTCAGTTTGTTTGATTTCCTCCTGGGATCAGGCGTACCTGTAAGCCACCACACTGTGGATCATTAATCATCAAACTGAATTCATGAATCAAATACAGCACAAACATCTGTGACTTGTATAATTTGGGTCTCTTGTGTACCAAAAAGGTCAAATAATTTACTCCAACCCCTCCAGCCTCCACAGCTGAGCCTCTTTTGTCTTTCAAAAGTGGAAAATATCAAATTTTGCATAAGTGAACATGTACACACATATATGTGAGATGACAGATTAAAAGTGACAAGTGTGAGATAATGTCGGGGATAAAAAAGCAAAATTACTGTCCAGGAAAGGTCATGCGTGAGGTCAGAGTGGAGTCCAAACCCCTCTCTGAATCAGGTTGTAAGGGAGTGTAAGGAACTGATTCAGGGGGAGTCAGCCTCAAGCGGACGTTAGAGGAAGAGCCGGTTTGGGGGGGTTCTTTTTCCGGGGGGTCCATTAATTTACCAACCTGTGAGGCACGGCTTTCAACCTTTATGCGGCTCATATATATCACATATATATGTTCTACTTTACAAACGGCGCCCCATAATGTTCCCCGTGTGAAGTATGTCAGTGTATAAATAAAGGCGCTCATTAGAGGCGCGTTGGAGAGATAAGGAGCAGAAAGCGTCAGAGTGAGTCACTTTGTGATGGAGAGAGACTTCAGCCGCTCTTCCTCGCTCTCTCTCTGAGTCAGTCTCTCTGCTCTCGGATGGTTCAGCAGCTCTCCCTGTCTCTCTGTGAGTATCAGCCTTTATCAGACATTATTCCCGCTCTCATCGCCTCCCAGCCTCGTCATGCTGGACTTTTTTAGATGAGACACCGAGCCGCGGTCGGTTAGGACAGTGATGAGGAGGGGGAGGATGATGATGGTAGTGTTAATGATGCCTCGCGCTGGTTTCACCCGGTCTGAAGTTGACGGAACTTCACCTGATGAAGTCCTGAGAGGAGAGGACTGATCAGAGTGTCGGTACTGAAAACTACCTGTTATTATAAATTATAGCTTACACAGCATTGAGGAGGATGAAGGTGTTTGACCTTTCTATTAACGAGCTTCGGTATGATATGACGACTGTTTCACTGCTTACTGGGATTTATATTCATCACTGTCACATGTGCTGTAACATGTAAGCAGGGTTTGAATGCTGTAGCTGGTTTAATGAACTGTTGCGCACTTCATATTTCTTTATTCTATGTTAAAAAAAACAAAAACAGCTTTTTGACTAACACACCGCACAGTGCTGGGATTAGAAGCAGGGAGGCAGCTGTGACAAGCGGTAGAAAATTAAAATAGTTAAGTAGTTATGAAGTTTGAGTAGTTACGTTACCATCGGATTTGGGAGTGTTTGTGGAAAATGTGAACATGTTGGATGATAAATAAGGAGGAACACTGCATTGGAGGTCGTTTAGGAAGTCGTGTGTCCAGCAGAGGGCAGTGATTTTCATTGGCCCCAAATGACATTATTATTATTATTATTATTATTATTATTAATAATAATAATAATAATAATAATAATAATAATAATAATAAACTGCTGTGTTGGGTGTGATTGGGAGTTTCCAGCTGTGACTGTGCTTTTGATCTGAGATGCAGATCAAAAGCACCCAGACACAAAAAAGGGTGTCTGGGGTCCAGACACCCTTTTTTGAGGAAATTTACAGTATAGACCCATTTTATTTTATTATACTCTTATACTTTTTTGTTTTTTTTAATTTGCAAAGTTTTTTGTTTTTTATCTTTTAAGTTCCTTTTTTTTTTCTTCTCGCTGTTTTACAAACAGCTCCTCTGTTTTTCTTACCTCATGGAGCTATTTTGTTTTGTCATAGTGTTTTTTTTTTGTTTTTTTTTAACTACTCTACTTGCTGTAGGCTGTGTTTAATGTTTCGGCTGCTGCAACACAGGGATCTTCTGACCTTTGGGAATAATGACCTGTATCTTGTCTTAACAGCATGACTACACATGCATAGAAATGTCTGTAAAGTGAAAACATATTGGGTTTTGTACCTCTTTGTGCCACTGTGTTGGTTAATCACATGTAATAAGACACGTTGTTAAAGTTGGACTTACTTAATCTCAGTGTGGTTCATTAAATTGTGACATTAAGCAGGTCTACTGGTTCTGCTGGTTTCTGCAGCTAAAGTGACGTAAGTAATGTTTTCGAGCTGACGTTCACTTCCAGCTCAAGTGTTGTGTTGTTTTTGGACTAAAGACAGTCAGAGTTGTGTTTGTGTTGTTGAAAGCTTCCCTGCCAGTTTTGAGAAACATTCGAATGTTAGCTGGAGTTCTGTGGAGGAAGTTAACTTGCAGTAGTAAGAATTTTACCGTTTGACCAACACATTTCTGACCTCATCAGTCAGCTATAAAACAGATTAAGGCCAACATTTTAAATAGGACATGTACAGAAAACAACCAATCACATCGAGGATTACTGGTGGATATGCACATGAATGTGTAAGGTTGGCTGTTTTCTATACCTTTTTAGAATAATGCTCTTCTTTATGCACCTTGGAAGTAGGTGACGTTGCTCTAGAAACATCTGCTTTGTCTGTAAAAGAAAGTGGGATGTCCAGATTTCTAAACGCTGCTCACTAACTAACGATGACAGTGGGGAAGGCGCCTTGCTTTGTTTAGGAGCATTGAGGCGAGGGCTGGAAGAAGGAGTTAAATGTCTGTAGGTGGGAGGAAGCATGGAAATGCTGATGTATTCCAGTGCTTTCCCAGCTCGTACAGTAGAATAAGTGGTGGGTTCATACTGGAGCTGGAGATGCAAAACTCGAAAAACGATGCCCACTCGCTTTCGCTCAAAAGTGAAACAAAATATGTTCACATGGCATACGAGCTGTGAACATATTTTCTCAGGGTGGGATTTATAATGTTATCAGTCAGATCCATCCCCACCCACTCATGCTGTGAATGGTGGCCAGACTCTCTCTGAAGCCCAGAGCTAGATGTGAAGGGCAGTGCAATCTTAACAGTTTGGGGCATAAATGTAGAAGATGGCCGTCGCACTCTCGTGCCACCTCTTCGTGTTTAGACAGTTTCAGGCTAATCTAGCATGACCTCTTAAACCCTGTCCACACATATATGGGCATTTTGTAAAACCTTTCTTGTGTATTTTTTCCTTTTGTCCAAATGTAAACAGGATTTAAAGGAACTGAAAATAGAGCTTTTGAAAAACAAAAGGCTTATGACTAGCTAACATTTCTATCTGGGTAGGGTTACAATGGCATGTGTTGCTTTGGCGAGCACTTGACAATGTTTTAGCGTTTTTGTGTGGATTGAAAATGTTTAAAAAAGGGAAAAGCATTTGTGGGTGTAGCACTCAAATGTTACATGACATGTGACAGGACTAGGCTGTCATCGTTTCAAACTACAACAATCAATCACAGCAGATGGCTGTTCCTCCCTGAGCCTGGGTCTCCCAGAGGTTTCTTCCTGTTAAAAATTAGTTTATCTTTCCCACTTTCGCCAACTGCTTGCTTTTTACTTTTTAATATTTTTTTTATTTTCATTCTAATTTTTATTTTAATTCTGTGAGTTATTGTACTCTTTATCTTATGATATAAAGCACCTTCAGGCTACTGTTGTGGTCATTTGGAAGTTCCTTTTTTAATAAAGGACAGAAACTCCACCTATGCAGGTTGGAGGTAAAGGAAGCTAAAACTGATCTAAAAACTAACTAATTTCACTCTTGTTGATGGAAATAAAGATAAAAAGGAGATCTGAAAAAATATTTTTGCTGAGATGATTTTGGATAACTGAAATAAAATAAAACATGTCTGTAGTTCTAGCTTTTGTGAATTTGGTAAAATGTGGATTCACAACCTTCCCGATGATGCTTTGAAGCACTTTTTTTTTAAAGATTTGACTCTCAATCACATCTCATCACAAAGCTGTTTTACTGTAATTACCCAACAGCTTGTGAAATAATCAAAGTCTCGAATCTACTGATTTGTTTCTGGTCATGAATTTTCTCGTCTTTCTGTTTGCTTTGTTTTTCCCTGAACACCAGTTCTCATGACGTGGACTGACTGACATGAAAACACGTGACCGTTTGTGTCCATGAACACAAATAAACAGGTTGCTTTTTTGTCACCATTTCATGTTTCGTTGAGATCGGGCTGTAATGTCTATTCTGACTTTACTAAAATGTCTTCCCTTGACAGAAACCGTGCATAAAATAAATAATTTAAGACAAATTAAGAATTAAAAAGACTAAAACTGAGACTGGGAACTGATTAAATAAAATAAATTTTAAAAAGTAAACTTTTACAGTAAAAACTAAACTGAAATGAGCAAACCCACGTTCAAGTCATACACATAATCTTCACATGTTTTCTACCAGTATTAATAATGAATGTAACGTTTGTTTTATATGATCATTATTCAGCAAGGTTGAGAAATAGATTGTCGGCTGGGTTAAATAAAACAGTTACCACTTATTTTAAAACTTTGTTTTAGGTGTTGCCTCCAGACTGAAAAGTCTGGACACAATGATGCTACAGACACTAAATAATCATAACAATATGCATCCATATGAGCCTACCAGATCGCTCTTACTGGTTCAACATCTCAGACCAGACATACTTTAAAAGCTGATAACAATTCAAAGTCTTAGAAGTTCCAGTATGTTCATGATGTTTAAGCTGTTTTTGCATTAGCTTAAGCATCAAGTGATGCTTAAGCTAATGCAGACTTGTTGTCCCTTGATTTAACTTTAAGAGTTGCATCAATGTCACATTAGCCTGTTTGTCTTTGTAAGCTTCAGACTCATCGTGCTGGGCTGCTGTTAGTCACCTGAGCTCAGATAATCACCTGTGTGCAGCCTGTGATTATCACACTAACTTCTATCTGACGTTTTCACTCCTCTCCTGTGGGGAAATCTTCCTCACGCATGACCTTAACTGCTGTTTCTTTCCTACTCTGAGGGTTTTTTCTCTTATTTCCCAATATGCTGCTCTGATTAAATTATAAGGAAGCAAAGAAGCGTCTCGCCTCATGGTCAGTTTCGTCACCACATGACACACACTGCATCTGAACTGTTGAGGTTAAAGGATAGAGGGGATGTTTTTGTAATTTCTTGTTTTTATTCATGAAAAGGATTCAGGAATTACAGTGACGCTTGTCACTGTGTTGGTTATTTGTCTCTCCATGTAACTCAAACTCAACCACTGTGTTTCCTTTTCAGCAAAAATATTTTCAGACCCATGTGTTGCCCTTTTGTGGAAACAGACTAGAGGTTTCTGTCTTTCTGGACTCGGAGAAGAGGTTAAAAACTGAAAGGGGTAAAGCTCCAACAACACTTGTTATATATAGAATACACACTATTGTTTTACCCACACAGTAAAGCCAGATACACAGAGGGGAGAAATGAAACATTAAAATACAAAGACTTCAATCCATTCAGACAGGTGCAGCACTTATCTCTAATATTTAATATAAAATATTCTAAAAACGCGCTGAAACTGCTGTCAACAAAATAAAAAAATAAATCCATGGTGCTCTGCTTACACGTACTTTGAATGATATTATCTCTGGAGGGTTTATCCATACCCACCAGCACTCTCATATTTCCCAGCTTTCTCTCCTATTTCAAAACCATCTCCAAGAAATCTATATATTTAACACATCTGGCAACCCAACCTGGCAACCCTAAACACAGTTCATGAAATAGCCTCAAACTCTAATCTAATGAAATGAAATCTTATCTGTCCAGTTTTATCATGTCCACATACATATTTGACAAATTTGACTTTTAAATTTGCTGCTCTTGCTGGTCAGCACCAGAAATGTCAGCTGGTTAAGTGAATTATTTTGATAAAAGCCAACCTTCGCTAACTCTGACAGACGGAGGGCCCTCCTTTTTCTGACAAGAGGATATAAATGTGCGAAGTTTGGCATCCGCACCAACCAGATCGGGTTTGCAGGACATCAGCGGTGTCAGAGTAAGCTGACATAAGAACTGAAGCAAAATGAAAACCACATTAACCACAAGGCACGTGGAAGCATGCAAGGAAGGAGAGCTACATGTGCTAGCCGTACTGACGTTAGCAACGCTCGGCAAATTAATTTAGCATTGCGTGTGAGCAGCGTAACACATTAGACAAAGTTTCCCACTCTTCAGTGACATTTAAAACAGTAATTATTGAGGGAGGTGAATAATGATTTCAAATGGCTCGTAAATTCCCACGCAGTATTTGTACAACCGATGTTTAACCGCATTCTGTAGTGTTAGTTTCTCTCCTACTACAAAACACAAATTAGATGTCAGGAACAGCCCTAATTTCAGTCGAATGAATCATTTCACTGCTCACACCAGAGACCACAAGTCGGGTCATTCCATGACTGATTTTTACACTCAATTTAGGAGATCGTTAATGTATCATTAATTACTGATAAGAAGTCACTTGTTATCAAAGCTAATGAGTTAGGTTTAGAAAATGTTGTGGTTTGGGAAAAAATGATTGCGCAATGTTTTCTTCAAATCCATGACATTTATATCCTAGAACACAAATGGTTATTTTCCAAGCTTTGGTATGACTGGGTGTATCATCCAAAGACGATTCAAGGAGTGAGTGCAGCTGATCTTGTTGCAGGCATTCAGACCGATCAGATTCTGAGTAAATTAGCTCAGTCGTGTAGTCACTTCAGCTCCTCTTGCTGCAGAGATAGAAACTTTAAAAATACACGAAAATGAATGCTGGTAAAGTTTGAACTGACCTGAATTGACTCTCTGAGTCAGTAACTCATAGGATATGAGACATGCTTTATTTTTCCCCAAAAGTTGATAAAATACTGTAGCAGCAGCCAAAATGTCAAACAAAACCTATAACAGCAAGTAGAATAGCTCACACAAAGCATCTACAAAAAATACTGCATACTACAAAAGTATTCAATCAATTCAAAAGTGAAGTTTCACTAAAATCACTTCACACAATCAGACATTAGTTTGGAAAAAATTGCCCAAGAAATCCCAGGATTTTCAAACTTGAACGCCAGCATGTACGGTCATTTTTTTCACCCACGTCTGCAAATCTGCTGAAAGAGAACGAGGCGACAGCTTGTCCATTTAATGAGACTTCAATAAATACCTGAAACAGACTCCTCTGTAATGTTTACAGCATGATGTATTCCTGCAGTGAACAACGGTCATGTTAACATTGAGCTTTCTTCTCAGGAGTACATCTGCTCCTTTCTATCAGACCATCAGTGCTCGTCATATCAAGGTGTCACTAGTGGGAGCAGCCCAGTGAACAAGTTTAAACAAGCTCTAAATCTCACCTTTGGAGGGAAATCTCGACATAATCAGGGATGTGTATGACACTCTGTAATAACTGTTTTTTGACAGGATCCTGTATCGTTTACTTAGCCAGCTCTAGTTTTCACACTGTAACAGCCTTACTGAAGAGCCATGCAAGGATCATGGTGGATTTGCTTTAGGATCATCCTCCAAGTGTAGACGTTTGTTGCCTTTTAAAACCGGAAATGTTTGTCATAGTTACATTAGTTGCTCATCCTGTCCACTCATATTCTCCCGTCTCCCAGGAGAGATGACCCACTGCATCAACTGGCTTTATTAAGACTCACAAATATTTGCTGTGCTCAGAAAGCGACAACTTGCAAGGAAGCAGATTTTATTACAGCAGCATAATGAATTTAGGTCTAAGTGTAACAGCCTGTCGTTGGAGGTCAAAAACATATCAGCAACTTGTAAGTATAAAGTGTAGAACACTGTGTGTTGTGAATTGTGGGGCTCCTTTCCTTTCATAAAGAATCCACCAGCGTAGCCTCTTGTAAAGGAGAACTTTTTCTTGGTTTTTGGAGAATTTTAGCAGCTCATATTATTGCTATATGGTTAGCTGATCAGTTACAGATGTTACTATGAAAAACTCACATTAATGGGAAACACTGGTTGGGTTGCTGATATGACAGTTTTTAATTTCTTTCAGTTTCTCATCCCATGTTTAGATGGACTCCAACTCCACCCTCCTGGACTGCAGCTGGCAATGGCTTCTTTGTTCTGCTCTGCTGGGACTTCAAGCTTCACCCTAACCAGAACCTGCAACAGGTGGAGAGCTGGTTCATGTGCTGAGCTCACAGAGACTGCAGAGTAGAACAAGGACGACTGGCTACAGTGCAGGAGGGTGTAGTTGGAAATAATCAGCAGGACTAAAATAAGACGAACATATTTCTCATTATTCATATAATTAGAAAACCTGTGTGCTTTTAATTTGCTTGTAAATTAAACCTCTTGGTTTTTTGATAGCACAGAAAATGTAAAAGAAGCTTTAATCCAATTTTTTTGTAAACAAAATATTTACAAGCAATAATCTGTCAAGTTTAGAGGCCATACAACTGAGCATATTTTCAGAATAAGGTGTAGTTAAGTTTGGAGCTGGATATAAGAGCAAGTGTTATTAAAACATTTTTGTTTCTGATGAACATCACTGAGTCATAATGCAGTGAGGCATGTTGTCTGTAAAATCAGGAACAAACAAGGATACAAACAGTATGAAGACGTGAATGCAGAAACGTATTTGATGTCATGAAAATACATTTCTGAAATAGAAATGAGCATGATTGTCAAATTAGAGGGGGCTGTGTTCCTTCAGCCTTAGCTCAGGGTGAAATTAACCCATAAACAGAGGAACAAACAGAATGAGAGGTGAGGGGTAGTGATTGTCCTGTTGTTTTGGTCCTCCTCTTCCTCTCACAGACATGTTTCTTCCTTCTGCAGGAACTCTTTTTCTTCTCTTCGTCTTGCCTTCATCCTCCAGCCGCAGATGTCAGTGGAACGTTTCAATCAGCTCTCATATTCAGGTTAATCTGATTATGAAGATTTCCTCTGAGACGCCTCTCTGTCAATGACGGCCAAGATGGAGACTCCTTTCTACCACGATGACTCCCCCGCCGTGCCCGGCTTCAGCCAGATCGCCGAATACGAGCGCTACTCGGGAAACAAGATGCTGATGAGTAAGAAAGCAATGTCAATAGGAGGAAGTCACCACTTCCCCAGTGGTGGTGGAGCAGGAGGGAGGGGTGGGAACCCCAACATCCTGGGGCTGGCTAGCAACAGCTCCTTGATGACATCAGCAGCGTCCTCTGCAGCATCCTCAGCAGACATGAACCTGCTAAAGCTGGCGTCCCCAGATCTGGAGCACCTGATCATTCAGTCCAACCAGGGGCTGGTCACCACCAGCCCGGTGCCAAACTCCACCAATCCCTTCATGTACCGCAACCAGGCCACCAACGAGCAAGAAGGATTTGCTGATGGCTTTGTCAAGGCGCTGGCAGACCTTCACAAGCAGAACCAGCTGGTTGGAGGTGGGCCCATGTCTCCGCCTTCATCCTCTAGCGTCTCCCTGCAGGCGTCCTACCAGAGAAATCTGATGTCAGGTGGAGATATGCCTATCTACACCAACCTGAGCAGCTACAACCCAGGCCAGATGCCATACTCCGGAGGGCAGATGGCATATGGTGGAGGTTCAGGCCACGGTGGAGGTGGAGCCCCTCAGCCACACCCTCGAGGCCTGGATGCCCCGCAGACTGTCCCTGAGGTCCCTCATCCTGCAGGGGACCCCACGTCGCCACCGTCGCTCTCGCCAATCGACCTGGAGACACAGGAGCGAATCAAAGCAGAACGCAAGAAACTTCGCAACCGGATTGCCGCATCCAAATGTCGCAAGCGGAAGCTGGAGCGCATCTCACGGCTGGAGGAGAAGGTGAAAGTCCTGAAGAGCCAGAACTCGGACCTGGCCTCCACCGCCGCTATGCTACGGGAACAGGTCGCTCAGCTGAAACAGAAGGTCATGAGTCACGTCACAAACGGCTGCCAGATTTCTGTAAGCTCGTCAGCTGCCAGCAAGGCCGGAGGAGGAGGCACCGGCAGCGAGGACTCCAGCTGCTGAGGAGGCGGGACATCACGAGAATATGCCAAGAGGCCATTTACTTTTACAATTTTGCTTGTGCTTTCAGTTGGAGCGAGTAGAGAGTGAGCGGCTCGTGTCATCAACGCCTCCAGAAGGATAGGTGGATGTTAACGGCATTCAGAGTCCCGGAAACTCTCTGTCACCTAGCCAGAGGGGGCGGAGCTTTACAGAGGAGACTGGAAAGGAGGCAAATGGAAGAATTCAAGCAAGGTTTGGATTACGGACGACAACTTCTTAAAGAACACCTGGCAACATTTGAGACTTAAAGTGTTCAAATCCCACACAATTCATTTGTTTAACAAGTGGAACAAACTGTCAGATTTCCACATTTATTATGAACCGCTCACAACATTTTTCACACATCACACCTTCCACCTCTGTTTTTTGTTTTTTTTATTCACACTAAAAACATATTTAAGATGTTACAGATGAAGTAAATTATCTAAAAAATATTGTTTTTACAGTGCGAGCTGAGAAGATTTATCATAGCATCAAAATACCGAAATGAAATGAAAAACTCTTTCATGTAATCAGATTACTTTTATTTACAGAGTAGGAAATGTAACTGTGGTTTCTTGTCATAATTTACAAACATCTGTTTTCAAGGTCAGAAGAAACTTTCTTTAATCATTTTCATTTAACATGATCTGTGCTGCATTATTTTAATTTTCTTTTGCTTTGTAATCTGATTATCAGTTTAATCTCTTTAATTTCATGACAGTGTGTTAATGCAACTAAAGACTGGCTTCTTTACAAACAATATCTTTCAGCTTCAACAGCTCTGTTTTTAAAGTGAAGGTATGTAGTCTGATTATGTTAATCACTCTTTAAGCTCCAGTCTGGCCTACAAAGTCACATTTGTTGTTGGAGGTTTTTCAAAGTGTTTTGAGAAAGAAATTACATTAAAGTTGTGTTTTTCCCAGAGAAGTATTTCATCAGTACCAAAATGTTCACAGGTAATCATTAGCCTTTTGAAAATTCATGATGGCCACCAAATGTGGCAAAAAAAAGAAAGAAAAAAAAGATACACATTTGACCAAATATAAGTCCCCTTTAAAATTACACTCTTAAATTACACCTCAGTTTTGTTTGCATCATAGCTCAACTTTGTTTTCCAAAATTTTTGTGAACAGGGGATAAATCGTTGAGGTACTTTTGTTTCAACTAGATTTCTTGGATTGACCCCTAGCTGCCTACCATTTGCAGTATGCATATCAAGGTTATAGAAGGATAATCTCTCAACCTGCACAGCACGTGCAGCTTATGTGACGCCTGTAGGTCTGACACATATAACTCTCTCTTTCTTTGGATCATATTCAGCAGTCTCTTCAGTGTTAGCTACATTGTCCTAATGAAAGTTCAACTGCAATTCAGTTTAACCTGTGTTTTATGTTTGAAACTGTAAAATTATTTTGTAAATGTGAAACAAAGTAGCTCTTAAGAAGCTTTAAAGCCGTAAATTTGACTTCCCCAAAGGTAAGTGCGTAGAATTCAAGAGATAAAAAGTGTATGTATTCATCTTTTACCATCTACTGGTTTGTGAAGTCCTGTTTTCAGTCCTCTAGAGGAAGATTTCACATCTAGATTTCACTGCCGCCTTCAATGTTTTGAAACTGGATGTGACGAACGATGGGGTGGGTCTGACTATGAAACCACACATAAACCGGTATGTGCACATGCACACCCTGGCTAAAGACTTACAGATTGTTAGTCAATAATCCTCCTTTAAGACCAATTTAGACAATTAACTTATGTTTGGATTTATTCAAAGTGACGATAAACCAGCGACTGAGCTCATATATTCAGCAAAGTGTCTAGAGATGTCAAGTTCAAACATCATTTTTTCCTCAGACTTCTGACAGACTGGATATGTTTTTGCATTCAGAGCAGATGCTTCCTGGTAGATGTTAAAAAGGATGAATTTCCAACGTCCTTCCACATTGGGTTCATTCTTCAGACCTGAACGCTATGTCCATCTTTTATACTCTCGACACATAAAGATTGCTTTTTTCTACGCTGGAATTAATAGCAATTTTGGAACATGGTGGCAGTTTTGAAAATTCAAGAGGCTAATGGCTCGAGAGGCAAATGAATGGCTCCAGAGGGACAAACATAAACATGCAAGTTTTGGTGTTCATGAATACTTTTGAAAGATTGTCACAGTAATCTGCTGGGATTTTTCTTGAGTTACAAACAAAGGAAGTGCACGGTAAGATCTGCATTTGTTTTAAGGGAACAAATGCAAATTTAAAAGTGTATAACTTTTCAAAGGGAATCCAAATCATTTAAATCTTTTTGTTTTCACATTTAACTTTGTGTGACCGCGTGCAAAACAATCCCGTGTTGGAAGAATTTAATTTTTTTTTTTAAAGTTAAGGTATTTGACTCATTGTTTACTTTCCAGATGATGAACTGTTATTATGGAAAAGGAATTGTTTCATATCTGTTTTATATTCATACTATTGTGAAACAAGAAAATTAGTGTTGACTAATATTTATTATTCTGATGTTGTTACTGATTTACTTTTTTAAATCTTATAAAAAAAATAATGGTTCATGTAAGTGAGTTTATTTGGTGCATTTGTTAGCAGGTTATATAGAAGCCCACTGATGCTGGAAAAATAGATCGAAATAAAAAATATTCATAGATTTGTGCCACAAAATTAGACTGAAAACATGTTCTGTTGACTCTTAAATTTTTGTCATAGAAAGAATTTAATCTTTTTTATCACCTGGCTGTGATGGGCCTCCAAGGTTTTTTGACAAACAGAAAGATACATCTGAGGATGCTGGAATAAAGCATTCGTGAATACATTTCAGATTCAATTCAAGGTCAAAAGGACATTTCTAAATGTAATTAAAACATACAGGGAGGAAAATTCACTCAGATATATTCAGGTATGAAAATTAAAGCTCTTCATATGTATATTTATCTAAAGATTAAGGTTTCTGCATAAATGAGGTCCTTAAGGAGGGAAACCTCTGCAGATGGTGCAGATCCCGAGGTCCATATTGGTCTCCCTTTTGGGCTTCCAGAGATACTTGGGCGAGCTTAGCTTTACCTTGAAATCCTACAAACACTGGAACTTGAAAAGTTTTGAGATGTCCTTAATGACCTTGTAGGTTTCTTAAGTACACTGTAAATGTCTGTAGTGGTAGAAGTCTGAGGATAATAATTGTCCTGCAGAGGTCCCTTAGTCAGATAAATCTGAGGTCCTGAAGTCAATGTCATTGATGGGATTTCTGAGGGCCTTGACAAAACTGATAATGCCTTTGGGAGAACTCTGAGGTGCTGGAGGGGTGAGATCATTAAAAGGGTTGTACAGGTACTAGAATGAATTCTGGTGGACTTAGATATAGGTTGTAGTTCCCCAAGGTATTTGCCTCTACCAGGGCCTTCATAAGTTCCTAGAACAGGTATCCTGAGAGCCCTAATGGGATTTTGCAAGGTACTAGACTGTAGACTTTGAGGGAAGGGTCTTAATGACGGGCAGATTTTCCTTAAAATTGTATAAATATTCTTGAGAATATTGCACAGGTACGTGAGAATCACTGATGATTTTGCCAAGTTTCCCTGAGTATATATTCAAATTCTGGTCTCTGATGGGGTCCGTGAGGTCCATAAAGAGGTTAATTCAGTCCTTGTGAAACTTCCTGAGGTCTTTAATAGCTTTCCAGAGGACCCTAGGGGGTTTGGAGGGGTCTTGAGGATGATTAGTGGGCATTAGTGGGCCCAAAGGCCCAAACTTTGCCTGACTTAGCAATTTGTATGATTTTAAAAGCTGATTTATGACAGACATTTAAAAGATCACAACTGGTTCCAAGATACAAAGAATACAGCCCACAGTTTGTGTTACATGTGAAGGTACCTTGTTGATTGATAACTGTACACGTTGTTGTGGATTTTCTAAGTTTTGGGTGTGGGTGCACCTCAGATTTATATTGTGAAAAGTTAATAGACTGGGCTTTTAATCTAGTCGTACAGTTGTTTACTCACCTAACAATCCTGTTGTTGTTTATGCAGTGTGCTGGTTGATATTTTATCACATTTGCAGCCATGAGGCTAATTAACCCTTTCTATTTCAGACTCTGTTTGCACTGGCTTTACTGTCCAATCAGCATCTGTATCACGTTTGCGGATTGCAGCTGTCAGACAGAAAAACATGTAACTGCAAAGACAGACAGGAATATTTACTGCTCACAGATGTTTCTTTTAGAGTTTGTGTTTTGTGTTTGACAAATCAGAGACTCTCAAATATACTGTTGGCGAGTGTCAAGCAGATATTTATTTTTTTGAACTTGAGAGAGGCTTTTGATGTCTCTAATGATTCTATTTTTGTACAAATGTATAAAAGTTGTTGTTATTAATATACTGAAATGTGTGTATGTACAATCTGATTTGTTCAACCTCTTTGTGTCTATTTATTATAAATTGGTTTGTGTTAATTACGCTTCACTTTGTTCTGCTGTGTTCTGATGTTTGTGTCAATATACCAGTGATGAAACATTCAACCGCTGCTGCTTCTCTCTCGCTCTCTTTTTTTAGACACGTGCAGCTGGGATTTTGGAGATTGCCTTATGACAGAGATAAAGCACATCACACTCATTTTACAATAGTGTCCTTGGGTGTTCTGTTCACATAATGAAAGTACCAAATCCATCGAAATGTAAAGGGAGTGTTGTCTCTGTTGTGGCCTTTAGGGACATTTTTTCAGTTTCATGTTGAGAAATTTGGGGAAATTTGCACATCAGATGGTTCCCTATTACGTTTCCCAGTTTTGATTTACTGTATATTGAGATATTCAAGAGAAGCAGAAGACTGAGACATGCTGAAATCCTCAAACCTGCAGAGCTCCTTCATAATGAGCAAAAATGTTATAAAAGAAAATGTAACAAGATTTAATTTTATATAAATACAGTGAGGTAAATGTGTTGAGTTGACCAACATCTGTGAATCTTTCATAAACATTTTTGCAGTCCAAAATCTATCTACTACTAGTGGCTCCATCATAACTCATATAATCTATGGTTGCTTTTAGGAAACACAGGACTCAGTCAAAGTTTAGAAAAAATGTTTTGTGGTCTCAGCAAACAGGAAAAGTCCACAGTCACCAAAATCCACCCTTAGGACCCCTACAGCACTGTTAAGGATCTAAGAAAAGATTCTTGTCAAAGAGCAGCCAATCCGTTAGAGGTTGTGAACAAGGATGTCCATATACTTTTGAGCATACAGTGTATCCATCTATTTATCTTTGGATGGTTTTTTGCCTGTTGAACTCATCAGTGAGTCATCAGGATGAAGTGATTTCTCTCCCCGTGAATCAGAGCAGCAGGACTGAAGCGGCTTGTTTAGACCGTTTGTTCATCCCCATCATCACCATCATCATTTTCTTCTCGTCTTGCAACCAATAACAGCACTTAAGATTTACATCTCGACTTTTTCCTTTTAATGCTTCAAATGTTATCTGGAGTCAGCATGCTCCTCTAAACAGGATGATTAGCTATGAGCTGTAACCGCGGGGGTGAAACAGCTCGGTCAGACACTGACACACTCTCGATGCTCTTGTGTGTCAGTTTTAGTCGAGAATGAACTGACACTCATCTTTATACAAATGTTGATTCATAAATGCAGTTTTCATAATAAATTATTCAGATAACGTAATAGTGAACAAAGATGGCACTCCTTAGGAATAAAGGTAACATTTACAGTTTGACCAAACAGGTGAAAGAAAGGCTGGAGTCTGTTTTTTGACAGAGCCAAACTGAGTCAGCCGTGTTAATGACAGTGTTTATGGAAATCCTTTAATAATACAGTCACACTGTTATTAGTAAAACACACAGGCCGGTCAGAAAAACTGGCTGCTTTCAGTCGACTCTCAAATGGAGCCTCAAATCCCAACAATAACACCTTCAATAAGAACACACAGAGCTCCACAGAGGCTGCACAGCTGAGTGTTTTTCTCTACCAGTTATTCACACAGCTGCTAATCAAAGGTTGTCACCAATTTTGGTATAAAGACTAAAAAAATGATGTAACAGATGCCATTACAGCGTTAACCCTGCATTATTTTTTAATGCCCAGTGTGGGATAACTCCTCTGGTGTAAAAAGAAGTAATTTGGTTAAAAATTGCAAATTTCCCGCTTGATTTATGATCTTAGTAAACATTTTCCTGATGGGGTCATGGTCTCAATGAATAGTTTCAAGTTCATAGTATGTTAATTTCGTAAATTATGCTCCCATCTAGAGCAAAGCAGAGAATAAAGCGCACTGGCACTGTTGTGGAGTGAAAAGCTCATAAAGCAAGAAAGTTATCATTGATGAGAACTGAACGGCCCTCTACAACAGTCCCAGTTTCTCATGTGGTGTTGCTGTCATACTGGATCCTTTGCTGGCATGCCACATGTGATTTTAAAAAGTCTTCACAACAGGACTTCACAAACCAGTGGGTGATGTGGCTTAGGTTTTGTAGACATGTGACCCCCTAGTGGTGGACAAGTTTATATTATTGTGGACGTGTCACAATCTTGGTGACAAAACACGATGAATAAAAAAGGCCCCAGTCACTCAGGACTAAACACCTGTCTACAACAATCTGGTCGCTAGGTAAAAACGCTCTTTGATCAGTTGGAAGAAAAACCTCCTTGTGATTGCTTTGGTTGATTTGTCTACAAACTTGCCAGCAACTCTCAAAGTGGCAGTAAAACCGTTAAAGTGCTTTGACGTGCATTACAGTACTGCTGCCCGGTGGTGGCTGGCCTGTGTTTGTGGACACGCTGGTATCTTCTACGCAAACTACAGGCAACCACAGCGACCATAATGAGGTTTTTGGTGAAACACGCTCTTTGCAGCCAATTTCACCCAGCAACAGCCAGCAACCTACAGGAGCCACTCACCAAACTGATGGTTGTGTCTCGTTCTATATGTGCAGATGACGTCACGTTAGAAACCTCAATATATGAGAAAAGAAATCCTCTACAGATAACCACCTGGTGGCAATGCCCTCAGAAAGTAAAACACCTTATTGGAAATTTAGAGGTACAACAGCTTTTCTAAAGTACTACAGGAGGTCCTCATTTGTTTTAGAAATTTCAACCTAATTAATAAAATTTAAGTCATTTCTAAAGCTTTGGGACTCTAGAGAATCACAGCGAAAGCCATTATCCACAAATGGAGAAAAACTGGAACAGTGATGAACCTTCCCAGGAGTGGTGGGAATACCAAAATTACTTCAACAGTGCATTGATGACTCATCCAGGAGATCACAAAAGAACCCACAACACCATCTAAAGAACTGCAGGCCTATTTTCCTCAGTTAAGGTCAGCATCAAAGTCCAGACTTAAATCCGATTGAGATGCTTTGACATGATCTGAAACAGGCCGTTCATGCTTGAAACCCCTCGGTGTAGCTGAATTAAAACAATTCTGCAAAGAACAGCGTGCCAAAATTCTTTCACAGCAGTGAGAAAAACTCCTTGCCAGTTATCACAAATGCCTGATTGCAGTTCATGCAGCCGAGGATGGCACAACCAATTATTAGGTTTTGCGGGCAACTACTCTTTCACACAGGGCCAGGTAGGTCTGGATAACGTTTTTTCTCTTAATAAATTTAAAAACTGCATTATGCATTTACTCAGGTTATATTTGTCTAATATTAACATTTGTTTGATGATCTGAAGCGACACAAATATGAAATCTAGAGAGAGGCAAATACTTTTCCACAGCACTTTAAAAGTTAGTTTACAGTCCGTCAGAAGGTGCGCTTTTAACTATGTTCAGGTATTGATTTAAAAAATCCATGTAATACATGAAAAAGGTAACTAACACATAGTTAGTTTGAATTTTAGAGATCTAAAGAATAAACTCTTGAACCCCTTTAGATCTAATCCAGTATCTAAATGAGTGATATCTGACCTAAGCAGCCGACTGGCTATTGCTTCAGTGTTGGTACTTTGACTTCAGACAGACTGAAACAAGTGTTTTTTCTTCTACGTGTGTGTATGTGTGTGTGTGTGTGTTAAGCTGTTTGGTAGAAAATGTTGTGTTGCTGTTTTTCCATATTCTGCTCCAGATGGAGTGACCCACTTACTGGGAGAAAGGGAGAGAGAGAGCGGCTCTGTGCCATTTCTGGTGACTAATACCCCCTCCACCCACACCTCGACACACACACACACACAGAGCGAGCTGTATCGGTGTGTTCGCAGTCATGTTGTTTCTCTGTATTTCTGCTCTCTGATGGTTCTGTTTGTTAAAAATAAAGACGTTTGTGATTAAACGAGTGTTGACAGTGAACGTCAGCGCCTATTATTGTAGTTTTACATGTTTTCTGCCTCACAAGCCCTCGGCCCAGCGCTCTCTGCTGCTTCACGCCGCCTTTCTTTAAATATGAGAACCAAGAAAAGAAAGAGAACGCTCCCAGTCTGAGAAAAAAAAATACTTCACTGCATTTATTAAAGTGCAAAAAGACAACAATGAAGCCATCATCAGTGTAGTTTAAGACAAGCAACAATCACAATATAGAAAGCCAGGTTAGATTCCGGTACCAATCAGAAAGCAGAGATCTAATTACATAATGATCTGCAGAAAAAACCACCCCAAAGGCCAACAGCCATAATCACAATATACGTTTATTTAAAGATATAGTATCAACACAGCACTATTAAAACCACTTCTTAGTGTTTTGGAAGGCTATAAGTTCTTCTGTAAGTTAAAGATGAGATCCAAAGCTGGTCAATGTCAAAGCTGGGAAGGCGCCTAAAGAAAGCTCCAGCCGATCCAGGAGAGAAGGACAACCGCTGCCTAAGCAAAACCCCGTAGTGATCCCGTATGTATCAGGAGTATCAGAACAGTTGAGACGCATTTTTTCTAAACATGTGTCTCTGTGATTTTCAAACCCCAAAACACGCCAAAAATTGGTCCACCCCAAGGATCAGGTCGCCCGACACAAACAGAGTAACAGAGTGTACGCTGTGCCAGGAGGATTGCCAGGATTTATATATCAAGGAAACCAAACAACCTCTGGTGAAGCAGATGGCACAACACCTCGTCAGGCCAGTGGACACTCTTTCAATGATGAGGATGTTCACATCCTGGACAGGGAAGAACGCTGGTTTGAGCGGGGAGTAAAGGAGGCCATTTACATGAAAAGGGAAAGACCATCTCTGAATCGAGGAGGGGGCCTAAGGGTACATCTTTCACCATCTTACAATGCTGTGATTGCAGCCATTCCCCAACTCTCTGTGAATGGTACTCAGTGGTATTTGATCAATGGTCATGAGAATTTGCATAATTATAATGAAGGAAATGACCTCCCAGCCCATTGTTCCTTCAGTGGTGCTAGTTTCAGTCACTGTGCAATGTCCTGTTTATAAAATTGGGGAAACCTGCAGTCAGCTGAGACTAAAGAAGTCACTTGGATGAGTGACGAAATGTTTCTCCCACTGAAAACGCTACGTCCAGATGAACAGAATCAACTTTTGGAGATTTACTTACCTGGATGATTGAGCATGCATCAAGATGTTATTGGACATTATTGGTTTTCAAAAATTTATCTTAATAATGTGCTGCACATGAATAGTGGTAATAAAAAAGCCAGAGAGAGCGAGAAAGATGACTAAACAGTTTTGGGTGACTACATTTTAGAAAACAAGATCTTCCCACTTCCAGAGGAAACACGGTCATCATATATGCCTTTACTAAACAGGCAGATATGGACACATATCTGCATAAATATTCATAGTTTTAGTACCCGAAGCTATCTTTCTCCCCCTGTAGTCTGAGTTTGAGCAGACTTTGGCTGCACGCAGGTAAATATTCAATGTGGTTGTTGGTTATTGTATGACAGTGAGAAGACTGTTTAAAATATATCTACAATGTAAAAGGAAAGGACCATCTGCCTTCACTCCAGGGCCATAAGGCAAACAACATTAGACAGTAAGCTTTTAGATTTCATATAGCAAAGTGTGCTGATAAAGATGTGCATCAAGTGGACTAATAGCTCATTTTAAAATTAAGGTACTACCAATATTACATAAATCTGACATACATCAATCTACACAAACAAGATGTCTTTGTGAGATTTTTCATAGGGGTCAAGAACAACATAAAGTACCGCAGCAGTCTGTATGGTATTTGAAAAAGAATGATAACAAGCATAGAAAAAATGTATAGGAACAAGTTATCAACCCCCCACGGTCACAGAATGCAATCATAATATTCTGTGCTAAGGATAACTTGTACAGATGACAAATGTGGTATATATATATACATAATACCATGGCACCTTCCGTCTCGTCATGAGAACAAAATATTAACAAAACAGAGGTCAAAATCCAACATAAATGGCCTGTATTTGTATAGCGCTTTACTTAGTTCCTAAGTAAATTTTCCAACCCAGTTTAGGGCAAAAAGTGTAATAGACATGCTGTTTTTTGTGTCTGTTTCACACTAGACCTCTCCAAAACTTGAAATGTACACACATGAAGAAGTTGCAGTTTCAGAGAAGGAGGTTGGGGTGGCTAGACGGAATCACAAAACCACAAAAAATTAGTCAGTATTTCTTTTAACCAGGTTTAATTATCATGAAAGTTAAAATAAAAGCCAATTTTAATCCATATATTCGCACAAAAATGGCAGATACAGAAAGTGACAGATACACTTCCTTTCGCTGATGGGAGGAAGACATCACAGTGGAGGCATTGCTGTTACAAGATGATGCTATTAAAAGGATTATTAAAGCCTCAAACAGCCGACTGAGGTTTTGTCTTTCAGGAGTATTTCTTTTTCAATGATTTATAATATTTTTAAAGTCAGGAATCAGGGGTGTGTTCAGATGGCGATGAAGAGGTAGGATATGTAAATCAGATTCATTTCAACATCCTGCTCTGACCGCTGGATCGGTTAGAAGCCCTGCTGACTCCATCTGCAGGAAAGTCAGCATCCATCCACTCAAGCGTCTCCTTTAATTCAATCTTTCTGCCTCGTTAACTATTTATGAGACTCACCTGAGGCGCTGCTGGGCCCCGCCCATTGCTCGTGTCACATCGAGGTGACAGCAGCTATCATGTGAGGGCATCTTAGGAGGGAGAAATGATACAACATGGTGGATGTCAGGATCTGATGGAGAGAAGAGATCTGAGTCTGCTTCATCTCCTCCGTCAAAACTGATCACCAGTGTCATCACCTGAGCCCACCGCAGGGATGAAGAACATCCATCTTCATCATGACGTCTTCATCAGAAAGCGCAGTGATAAAATGAACATGTCTGTGACACCAGTTCTAACACCCACAGACAAGATTTGTAGGTTTACTTACCCCCACACACACCAGTGTTACCCACTTTTTATGAAATAATAAAACATTCACTACAGAAAAGTTAGGTTAGTCTTCAAAAAAGATGCTTTGGAAGTTTTCTAATTGAATGATTTAACCTAGAAGTATCTGTGTGGCTGCCCTAAGAGCTGTTTGATTTCTCCAGATACTAAGGAAAGGTGCACCAATGCTTCCTTTATTGCCTCCTTTAACAGATGATAACCTAATTCCGGCTCATTGTGAAGTCCTTTCCTTGCGTGACAGGTTCAGAAAAGTTCTCTATAAATAAAGTTAATAACATGTTTTCATGACATGTCCTCATTTAGGTGGTTTCTGTATTTCCAGCTTTTTAGGATTGTCATTAAGTAATCAGAGATGCTGAAAGCTTCAATAAAGGAAGACTTGAGGTGCATACAGGTGAGAGACAATGTTATTCTTTCACGAGTGGAATTGGTGGGCTTAAGTCCAACCTTGATAATTAAGTGGTATTTTTCATTGGGTTATCTATATTTATACAGCATGCATAAGACAATAATATGGCCTGTATTTGTATAGCGCTTTACTTAGTCCATAAGGACCCCAAAGCGCTTTACACTACATTCAGTCATCCACCCATTCACACACACATTCACACACTGGTGATGGCAAGCTACATTGTAGCCACAATGTTTAAACTTAAGGATTTAAGATGACCCCAGCTTCGTCCCACAGTCCAAACACATAAATGTTGGGTGGTGGCTGTAAGTGTGACAATGACAGCTCAAATAGGCTCCAGTCTAGGGTAAGTACGAGAAAATGTCACGAGCTGTCATCCTGTCATATACATGCCAGGCCAGTGGTGGTATCCATATTAAACATAGCCACAATTAATAATTAGCCCAGTGCATGTACAAGTAATCTTTGATGGGTGTCTCCTTTTATTTCTGCATGTAGAGTGACACTGGGTGTGTGTTAACCTAATCTCCCGATGAATATGGCAAACTTTTAAGGATCACATGCTTGAAACCTTCGGTTTTAATATGCTGGGTACCTGTTATTCTCTATGTGATTCTAAGTTTCAACCATTAAAATGTCATGAAATATTCTGAAGTTTATAGCAGGAAAAAAAATAAAAATAAATATATATATATATATATATATATATATATATATATATATATATATATATATATATATATGTACACACATACACTTGGATGGAATAAAGCTGTGAGTTACAGTTGTTGTTTGACATGCTGGACATCCTAACCATTTTCCTCTCATCTGGGGTTGATGGTTTGGGTCCTCCATGGCAAAGTAGCGACACATCTGAACTTGTACTTATATACAGTTCTTTAATCTTGGATCTTGGATTCTGTAGTTATTTGTAAATAGTTCCAAGAGACCTTCCCAGCTTATGTAAATCTCCAATTCCCCTCCTTAGATCTTCACTGAGTTCTTTGAACTTTCCCATTGTTCTGAGTATTGGTCAATCCAGTGGGTGCTGTCAAACAAATCCTTCTTATGGAGGCCAAGAGAAACTACCAGCTGTAGACAATCATGATTACGAACAAGAAGTTCACACACCTTGGCCTTGTTAAGTTTAAAGACATTGGAGAATCTTCAGCACCACTTGGTAAAAGGTTTAAGGATATATATTTGAGAACATATGTGTACTTTTCATCCTGTGTGGATTAGAAAAACCTAAACTCAAACTTGTGCAACCAGTTTTTGTTTTGTAAAGTGATAGTAAAGATGTATGCTGTACAATCATTCCACCTTGGAAGAACAGCAGACCCACAAAATCATTAAAAGTCAGAAAACATCCTAACATTCATGCCCAAGATAAGTGTTTGTAAACTTCTAACCGCAGCTGTATGTTGAGCTTCTCTATGTGAGTCCACAGCTGGGCAGATGTGCAGATAAAAACCATCTGATTGGTTTGTTTCTCCTCTCTCCCTCCCTGTTGCTCTCTCCCTTCACTTTCTGTTGATGTTGTTGGCTGACTTAAAGGGTTGCTGCCTGTTACATAACCACACACACACACACACACACACTGTGAAGTTTTCAGCTGTTTCTTTGTTTGGTGTTTGGGTTTGATGTTGCTATGGTGACACTGACTGGAAACAAAAACACAGGCAGAAAATTAAAGGCAAAGCATGACAGGAGACAGTGAAACACATCTGTAAACATTCATAAACAGGACTTTCTTTCTTCACACAATGAATGTTTATGTCCCTGTGACTGATGCATGCTGGGAAAGCATTTCTCTTTTTTAGTACAGGTAATAATGAGTACACGGAAATCTTCATTCAACAAAATCAATGAATTAATGAAGTGAATATTAAGCAGATGATTGGATGATTTTGTGAGTGAAAACAAACTGCTGGTGGCTGCTGCAGCTGATGTGTTATGTAACCCATGTTTGTTTGTTTGTTTGTTTACTCAAGAAAAGAACATTGTTTTTCCTTTGAAAGCAAACAGCAGATCTGATGTGTGAAAACCTGCAAAGATCTGAAAGAATCATTTGTAGAAGCAGCGTTATCCTGAACCTGATGGAGAGATGAAGGAGGGATGATGGAGGTGTGCAGGGATGGATGGAAGAAAGTATTATTGGCTCTGTAGTTGCTTGAGGGTGACTCAGATGCTCCGCCCACAGACACGCTGAGTCACCACGAACCGCCAAGTACTCCGTGAGTCTGTGTGTGTGAATGTACCTGATTTAAATGTCAGTAAAGTGAGAAGCTGACTCTTTCTCACTGTTTTCCTCCTCCTTCGTTTCCTTCTTCTGATTGGTAGATGTGACTCTGAGTGGAACACACTTTAATGTTCTCAAACATAACGAGCAGCAAACTCGCTTACCTCCACGCTGGAGTGATGGTTTCCAGTATCTTTTAAGGCTGCGTTTCCACATATCCTGCTGGTTATTTGCTTTAAATCATTGGGATAAAGACATATTTACTGTTCTGTCTTGGCTCTAGCAGCAGGAAATTTGTGCTGAAATCTTTGGCCAATTGATCAGTTTGTTCTGGAGCAGAGCAACAAGTAAAAACATCCATCCAGAGTGACCTGAAGAATGAAGTGAAGGATTATGAACCACATGAAAGAGAGAACGTAGCTTGACAGTGCTGAGTGGCAGATACAACATTCTAAATAAAAGAGGTCCAAGATCCCTGTGGAGCACCGCTGGTATTTGAAAGTGGGCTTGAACTGAAACATATCTGTACTTGTACATTTACATAGTACCTATGTTTAATTTGTGATTACTAGGTAATTACTATGTACTTAGTAGGTGCTTTTCTAAGGTTTTATTATGACAGAACAGTAGAAAACAGTAGAAACTAGCCTTATAGTACATGGATCCCCTGCTTAACCCATAATGAATGAAAAACAATACAACACAAGTAAATCCAAACCATGGGTGAATCATTTTTAAACTCTCTTCCATCCGACCCTGTCACCTTATTACGACTCCTCTTGGTCGTAGACATGCAGTCTGATATTTGAATTTCACGTTTGTTTGTTTTTGTTTGTTTATTTGTTTCAACTGAATTCAAAAGTTGCCACATATTGCTCTCGCTGTGTACTGCCCAAACATTTGGACAAATATTTGTCCTGCAACAGATGTTATTGCTCACAGAGATCTTAGGTCTGTTTAGGATAACAAAAAGCTGGAAAAGATCTAAGATAATTTTATTGGACATATACTGCAAAAACATTAAGAAAACTTTCATTCTCTTGTCCATACTTTTACCAGAATGACTCTATGCTCCCATCCAGTCTTTATTTAGTAGTCATTTGCTTCTCTTTGTGACTAATGAGCTCAGACTGAGGTTACATAAAGCTTCTGTTTCAGTGAGGCTGTAGCAGAAGGGTCCGGACAGGTATGCTCCTCGCCTGTCACAGCTCGTCAGATGGAGCCGTAGCGAGATGCCATTACTCGTTTGGCATGCTGTAGAAAGTAAAGGGGCACACAAGGAAGTTTCTTAAACATACTGAGAGAAAAAAAAATATAAATCTTAAAAAAAAAGTACCTGCAATAAAAAAGTGACCTTAGAACATGTGTTTTTTGATTAGTAATTGTAATAACAGTGTTAAGCTTTGTGAAAGTACAAAGATTCAAGTTCTTCTCTAACTTCAAAGATTCTACCTGTTATGCACCAGCCAGAGCTTTGGACATAGACCTGCTCTCTGATTTATTAAAAAAAAAAAAAAAAAAAAGCGCAGTATTAGATCTTGAAACCTCAAACTTTTGTTAAGTTCAAACATACAAACAACGTGATTACAATAATAATCATGGATTTGACTGGGAGTTGAAAGAGTCCTATCTTAAACTCCAGTGTTTTATGGACCCTTCATCAACCCTGAGGTACTAATAGCTCTGAATCTGTAGCTCTGTATATCACTTGAGTTCCCCCTCTGCTCCTTGTAATTAATATGACTGCTAGTGGTTTCTAGCACAAGTTCACAAGTAAAGATAACTAGATGACAGTAATGTATTTGTATAGTTAGGAGTGCAGTTAAATCAACATCAAAGCTTATGTATGTGTATCAGGCAACTCCTTCAAAAATTATCAGCTACTGAGCACATCATGCTTGAAATCAATTCAACAAAATTAATTTATATACAGTGTTGGAAGGTTACTTTTAAAATGTATTCCACTACAGATTACAGAATACATGCCCCAAAATATATATTTGTAACGTATTGCGTTACATTACTCAATGAGAGTAACGTATTCTGAATAGTTTGGATTACTTAATATATTATCATGCTGTTTACAACTACATGAATGTACTATTGATGTGATTTATTACTATTACTGAAGGTTACTCGCCACACCAATACCAACTAGATTTTTAAATCTTAATATAAAATGAGTAACAGTAGGTTGACATTAGGGTAAGGCTGCACTTTTTGCAGCGATCTCGTATAGAAAACTATTCCGTGCGTATATAAAACAGGTCCGCGGCTCCGAACCGTAGTAAAGGGACCTCTGGCTAATACGTTCCGTGTCGGGCTCATAGCCAAAAACTAGCTTTACTTTGTTGTCTGGGTCAAGTTTGAGACAGAGAGGCGTTGAAAGGCTGCTCCAACAGAACTTATTGTTTGGGAGGAAAACACGAACACAGTGTACAGTCAAATCTTAATAGCTTACTTACAGGTGGGCTCGTCAGGCACTCTTTTTGGCTTCACGTCATTATGGGGGCTGCAAGTAGGGCTGATATGGGCTGCGCAGTGGAGACACAGGCATTAGAGCCTCTTAATGTGTGTTTTGTTTTGGTTTCCACCAGTGTGGAAACTAAAAATAGAGAGGGCATAGCCTAACATATGAAACAGGAAAACGTGTAATCCATTTATTTCAAAAAAGTAACTGTATTCTGAATACACCTTTTTAAACGGTAATGTAATAGAATACAGTTACTCATATTTTGTATTTTAAATACGTAACGACGGTACATGTATTCTGTTACTCCCCAACACTGTTTATATAGCACAAAATCACAACAACAGTCACATCAAGCCGCTCTATATTTTAAGGCAAAGACCCTACAGTAACAGAGACAAGATCCCAACAATCAGATGATCCCTGTGAGCAACCCAGTGGATTCCCTACAGTTGTTAGTGGTGCTGAGATGTTGCAAATACTTACAGAAAAGTAATCTTTTCACAAATACATAAATATCTAAAAATCTACACATGTAGTCATATAGTGACTGCCAGTTTGTTAAGACAGCGGATAAATTTATTTGAAAATGGTTGGCTAATTTAACAAATCATCCCCAGGAGTTTGGATAAGTTAGCCAACCTCAGATACTCATGATGTGATTTTGTGCGGTGAGTCAACAGGCATGCTAATTTAAGCTAAGGTTGGCCTGAGAAAAAGAAAGCTCAAACTGATTTGATCTCAAAACTTTCTGTGAATTAAATGTTACTCACTTAGATAAAACTGACTTTCTTCTGACTAATCTTAGCTTACTTTTCTTTCACTAGCAGACTAATCTTGGTTATTGGTATTAAAATTCTACATGAAACCAAATTAGTGACAGCTTTTATCTCTATGTGGAGTTGAGTCTGAGTTGAGTTGGGATACAATTGTTTAATGATTAATAGCCTCTATTTTTAAGTAAATCTTTGGCTAGCATAGCACATGGTTGAGCCTGGAAGTAGATAAATGGCACTATGGCACTTAGCAGGAAGTATAAGCATAGCATAGTTTTGCTATTCATGGAAACTTTCATCCTTCATGTACAAATCAATACACAAAGGAAGGTATAATTTTTTTTAATTTGCATCATAATTCATTCTTATTTTTTATACTGTGGTGTTGAGAGCGTTTCTTCCACTGAAGAAGAACATCTGACTTGGAGTGTCCCGGCCTCATACTGAGACACCAGGTCAGAAGGTCACCAGAGACTGCTCTTTCTCCTCCTCGCCATCACTCCGTCCAAACGCATCAGCTGCTGCAGGCGCTCCATCTATTTTACTCTCTAAATAACAACAGCAGCTCATTTCTCAGTTCCGAGCAGCCGATTCGGCTGCTGGAACGTCAGTCCGGATTAAACCATGCTGAGGTCTGATCTTGTTTTAGCTCTGACCTCCAGGCTCCAGCTCACATCAGACAGTCTGCTTCAGAAAAGCCAGGCGTCCACATTGGAGAAAGAGCCCCTGAGGGTGCTGTGAAAATATTAATGAGACACAAACTGACTTCTCATTTAAAGCCGCGACCTAAAGTGGACTCACCTGCAGTCCTGAGCTGGTGTGATTAACCCAACTGACAGGAAATCTTTCTGCAAGCTTGAGTAAAAATGTAGAGCAGTCATTTTAATATCTTGTTCCTACTTGTTCTGAATCTTTTGAGTAAAACTGCTGAAAGCACAATATTACATTTACATTTGATATTTTATTTTTCAAAGGATTTTAACTCTTAAATATGAAGAAACTTTTTTTCTTTATATATTTATTTCTGAAACACTTCAACTGAGACACTTTCTTGCTGGACAACATGGATACTGAGGCCTTTGTTCGCAGTACAACAACAAGTGCAAAGCAGTCAGTCTTGGCCACATGGAATGTGTGTGGGCGTCTCCAAGCTCACCTGCTATTTCAGTTCATGTTGATGCAAAAACAGGAAAAAAAATCTGAATATAGAGTGGAACATAAAATGGGAGGGTGTGGTGTGGTGTGGATCGATATAGTTTACTCTCAGATGGTCACATCGCTCTTTAGCAGCTGAGTCAAATAGAGTGATAAAATGCAGCAAAGCAAATGAGGAAACAGCTCCTTGGGGGGGAATTTATTGGTGGCTGATGGTGCGGAATAGCAATGCGTAAGCACAGATCTACAAGAGACCATTAGGGGCACATAAAAATCAGGCTTGTCCAGATTAGTGTTTTAAATTTAAGAGAAAAATCACAAAGCATCGACAACAAAATCCCAAATCAGTGATCGTGATCATACTACAACCATAGACTGCAAAATAATGACACGGTCACCAGAACATTAACCAATCAGTTTTGGAATCAACATTAATGTTTTGGCCAAAGTTAGACACAGTGTGACAATGAGTTTGCAAACGAAGACACATTTCCCTGAAATAACCCAATACAGTTTTTACCCTAATTTAGTTTTAATGTTAGCATTTTGGCTAACTGACCATATTTTGACCTGAAATCTCAATAATATGAGAGTTTAATCACTTTTGTGTGGACTTTTCTAGTGCATATATGAAGAATTGCAGGCATATAGATGGATGGACAGATGGATGGATAGACAACTGGATTTAGATGAAAACTAAAACTAAAGTGAAGCCATGGAAACAGAGGAGAAAATGGCAAAAGCAGCTGAACCAGTCAAAACTATTCTGTTCATTAACCCTCATTAAACCACTAAGAAGATTTAATATGCTCTGTGTGTGTGTGTGTCCGTGTGTGTGTGTGTGTGTCTGCGTTTGTGTGTATTCTTCACAGCAGTGTGTGTCGATGCATTTAGACAGCTGCCTTTTCCTCGCGGCTACACTGCTCGAAGCCTACAGAAACAGACACACACATTCATATGGATGCTGTTTGTGGGCTGGCAGTGTGTTGCTGGTTAATCACACGCTCACGCTTAGTTCTGCGCTGTGAAACACACTGATAGATTAGTTCTGATTTAAAATATATATATTTGTGAGTTTATGTGTGAACATTTTGGGTTTTGTTGGAGGTCACTGTGATGAAGAAAGATGGCCCGAAGTCTTGTCTTATTCCCCTTTTTCTGTGGGGAATAAGCAGCACCAGTCCACTGCAAGAAATGAGGAAGTTAAAGTAGGATGGTGGAAAGAGGACTGTCCCCTCACCAGTGTAGCGTAGAGTTATTTGGTCTCAAACCTGTCCAATTTTTTTTTAAACAAAACAAAAAAACAATGCCAATGTCGAAATGCCTTAAAACTTATTCACATGGCCAGCAAAGACTTCAAAAAGAAGTTAGATTCTATTGAAGTCTATGAGTAAATGAAAGTACTTTTCTCATGATTTATAACATCAGTAAACATTCCCTGGTGAGTTTATGATCTCTGTCACTAGTTTCAAGTCTTCTTTAACAAAACCTGGTGTTCATTTTGTAAGCTTTGGTCTTTTTATTATTTTTCTCATTGATTTTTGTTTTCGTTTGCAGGTACTTCCTCATTATTGTATTCAATTTCAATTCAGTTCAGTTTTATTTATATAGTGCGAAAGAGCAACAACAGTTGCCTCAAGGCGTTTTATCTTGTAAAGTAAAGATCCTACGATAATGCAACATTAATTTATTAATTCTAATTATTTAAAAATGATCATTTATTCATTCTTTCAAACATGAGCTACAGCTCTGAAGAACTACTACTTGATTTCCAGCTCAAAATGATCCTTCTTTTTCTTATCCTGGTCCTTGGTGTGATCCCTCAACCTGAAACAAACAGTTGTAGCTCCTCCCCTTTCAGGCAATTTTGTTGTGATTGGCTGCTTTCCTTAACAAAAGTAAATGACCAGAATGTGGGTGGGGCTTATGTGCCTAAGATGACCATGTCATGTATATCTTCTGTCTTTGAGAGATCTCGTACAGAGCAAAGAATTGAAAAGACTGCCTGAAGCCTGAGCTTTGGGCTCATAGGGATTAATTGCTCATACTTTGACCTCATTATTTAAAACTTTGGACATGTCTAATAGGAACATCTACCACTGGAACAGGAGTTTTTCTTTAAGCCTCATTCCTTTACTATAAGTTTTCTATTGTTCCATGACATTTTAAATGTAGATACCTATAAACAGGGTTCTTTTTCTATCAAGTCATAAGACACTCAAGATACTATGAAGGGTTTCAAGCTGAAGCATGAGAATCGTCCCTTAAAGTTTTGCCATATTTAACAGGACATTTTGTGGGCTCAGTGTCGCTCCACATGAGGACATAAAGTGGACTAATGCTGATAGTGCGTTTGGTGATGAATGAGGGGAAGGTCAGTGCACTGACTGCAGAGGAACACGAGCAGATCCTCTTCCCTCTGTGGGGAGATGTGAGGTTTGTCTCTGTCATTAGCATTAGTGTCGGTCTGAACGTGGCACATTAGCTACAGGTTTTACTGCGCTATAATTAATCCTCTTCACGCTCATCTATAATTCATGGAGGTGTTTTTTTTACCCCCTTTCTTGGATTTGGAACAGAGAGAGAGGCTTATTTAAATTTTAAACAGTTTGAGGAAAATAAGGTGCTGGTGGTGCTGGTGGTGTGTATGTGTGTGTGTGTGTGGGGGGGGGGGGGGGGACTGTAATTAAACACGCTTTTAATGTTTAATTTTGTTTTTTAATCTTCAAGTTTTCCCCTGCTGCATGTTTCTGGCCTGTGGGGGGGGGGGGGGGACTCGAGTTAACCTTTAATCCTCCAGAGCACAATAAACATGTGAAAAGCAACCCAGAATAGCCCAAAGAACAAGAGTGAGATTCAAAATGTGATTAAAGATGCAGAAAGACTAAAATCCTCAGTGTTCAATCCTTTTAAATTTGTCCTCATAAATATTTAACATCATAAAGCCTTTTCAAATTAAAACAAGCCTTATTTCACATCAATCTGATGGCTGGAAAATGAAGTTAGCGCCACAATTACTGAGAACTGGATGATTTATCCTCCAAACATGTTGCACCTGGTGGACCAGCTAATTATATGCATGAAAACAAACATTATGTTGGAGTTTCTCTCTGCTTGTAGTCCTGGACAAAGTTTATATCCACTGCGCGCATCATCATTAATAGTTACAAAAATACGTTTGTATAGAGTCTGTAAAAAACTGAGTACATCCCATCATTCAGCAGTTTCTAGAGTTTCCTGTATGACTGCATCAGTCTCTCACATGACTGTGAAGGAATATTGGCCGGCTCTTTCTACGGGAAACCCTTCCAAACAAACGTGTCACGCACTGTCATGCACTTCACCTTTTAACATACTGAGGCCTGTAGAGTTTGAGTCATATTTTGGGGCAAATTTGCTGGGACAAGATTGTCCCAGCAGCTTTCTTTGATGTTGTTCACTTGTGAATCTTTCTAACTTTAGACTTCAGATTATTTGGAGATGGCCTTTATAAACCTTCCCAGAGTTATTGTTTCATTAAGAACATTGCTGATTTCTGCTGATGATTTTACCTTGGCCTTCTGTTGACAGACAGCTGAGATATCTAGACCTGCAAAATCCCAGAATGACGGCTTTTAAATAGAGGTGCTCACACTTGCTGGCGATCATTTAATCAATTGAATTGATTATCAGCACCTGACTGATGCTTATTCTCTTAATTTCTATTGAAGCAATGAGTTTCCACAAGACTGTAAGTAAAACGAAACCAGAACTCAGCTTGGTTTAAAAGCCAAAGAAAAATAAAGGAGAAGTTGATCATAAACCAGCAGAGATGCATTTGTAACCAGGGAGTCTATGAATGCAAGTTGGCCATTTTAAATAATGTTACTTTATTAACGCTTCAAATGAACACCCCGGACAACTGCCCAGAGGCATTTCAAGATTGGCGAGCCATGCAGCTAGCATGTTGTACAGTTTTTGAGATGGAGTGCCTCCTGGATTCAGACTCTTCTTGTCTGAAGTTCTCTTTGGAAGAGGTGCAAATAATCTAAACTATCAAAGAAGTCCAAGACTTTCTCTTTTTAAATTTGATTTAAAATGCCTTTTCTTCCCACAGCATGGTCACATGTAACCTAAAAAGCAGTTTATTTCGACCTTTATCAGCTAGTTAAACTGATTTCATGGAAACAACAGCTCCTTTCTTGTGGTGTTCCTGCAGTGGCAAGCCTCCAAGGAAAAAATGATCAAAATATGAGGAAATTATTTTAAAAAAAGAATACTGACAAGGATCCATGTACACAAAATTCAACCGAGTGATAGTTTACGATGTAAAGGTGTGTTTCCACACATTATTCCTGCTGTGGGATGAGTTTGGCAGTCTTCTTGTAGATCTGAATGTGATACTTTGCTTGGTAGAAAGTTCTAAAGTCTAAAAGCTTTTTTTGAACAGTTGTTAAGTCAGTGGACAAACTTACTTAATTTCTTCAAAGCTTTGGCACTGCTGTGATCAAATAATTACAATACATAAGAAGAAATTCAATCGAATGTGTTCTGTACACAATAGCAATTCATCTTACATGCACAAAAATATAAAACCTCTTCTTGAACATTTAAAAACAGGATGATTCCACCCAAGGATGCATTCAGTACCAAAGATCAAGCTAATAATAGTTTTTGCTCAATAATTGTTTTACAAATCAAACCCTCGTACTTTTTTTTTCTTCTCAAAACCCCCAGGAGCAGATCAGAGTCTAATCAACATGGATGTTTAAAAGAATCACTCTCACAAACGCTCCAACATCCTCCTGCTCGGCGTTACAGAGCCGTGAGTCACAGCACTGAAGGAACCCAGCGAGGGATGAAAGCGGTATTAGTGCCGGTTAATTCGTCCTGACAGTTGGAAATGTTAAATCCTGCAGGGGGCTCAGCTTAGCGCGCTCGCTCTCTGCCTAAGTAGGTTAAATACAAACCAGTGTGATCAATCTGCAGACACCAAATATATCCCCGCAGTCGAGCCAAGCACCGGCTGGCGACTCCTGTGAGGAGGAAACAGGAGTCGAACCGGAGCATCCCGGAGCAAGGCAGCGAACCACCAAAGGCGACCTGCACAGGCTGGGGTGTATTAGGAACCAGGAGGATGGGGCAAGGACCGCAGGGCTTCCTACCAGCGGGAAACAAGGTGAGGGAGGATCAGAGGGAGGTTACACACACTTTCTACAAGCTTCATTATTCCTCAAGTGAACATTTCTGCATTTAATCAAGCATAAGAGGTCACATTCAAAAAATAAAACTATTAATGTGTTACTCATTCATGAGCCAGTGCACTCTCAGAGAAACAGCTGCAGTGAAAGTCCTTTTCAGTCCCTACAGGTGTACTCTCTCTGCCAGCAGGCTATCAGGAGGACCTTTAATGGAGTTAAAGCAGCCTATTAAATTTAAATAATCTGAACAACATTAATAAACCTTTTAGCACATGTGACTACTCTGCTGTGGGTTACTTATGATCAGCTAGTGCTTTAAACTTTGCATTTTCATTAAAATAAGAGCATGTTTTTGTGTGTTTATGAAATTATAGAGCTAAATCCAAATGAAGATATTTTTAATAACAAAAGATCAGCCATGACGTGGAGGAAACATGCATAATCCACTCTGAGCCCAACCTGTGTTTGTGCAAATAACCCTGGTTACGATATTTATCTACATTCTGTCAAAACCTGGCGACGGCTCTCGGGCCGGGCAGATCCCCATGTACTAATGAGAAATAAATGGAGGAAAGGAAGAGAGGAGAGGAGAAGAGGAGAAGAGGGGAAAGAAAAGGGGGGGGGGGGCAGGGTAGGGCATGAAAATGAGAACAGCAGGTATTGGAGAAGGGGGGCTTTTATAGCCTGAGGCTGGAGGGGGCGTGAAGGAGGAGTGGTCTCCACTATTTAGGTTTCAATCCCATTATCACAGGTGTACAACATCAAGGACCGAGCCATGTAGTTGCTCTCTGATGGCACAAAAACTGTATTGGTCCAAACATCAGCACAGAAATCTGGGATCGTCACAGCATCGAGCTCCAGCAGGTGTAAGAACTTTGTCCACATACTGTATACAGAAGATGGACGTAGCCATGATAGTATCACAGACTGATTCCCAACTTCCAATTTTTGGTCATGTGCCAGAAGTGAATGTATTTGGATGAGAGCATGGAGCCCATATGGAAAAGAAATAGTAAAAACATATGATTTACTCATGAAAGTGGCCACTTTCTCATTACTTTCATATATTTTTTTAGCAAGTATACAAAACATACAAGTTTCATTATATAATTTTTCAAGGGATCTTATATGTGTTTTCACTCTTGTATGCTTTTCATACAAGTTTCATACAAGACAGATACAAACTTTATAAGATTTATATATATCTTTTCCATATGGGAGTGCTCAGTTCTCCTCTAAGCTTGGTTGGAAAGCTACTGTGACAGACTGTAATGGCGAAGATAGCAGCGGATCAGGGTTCAGTAACAAGCACAGATACGTAAAATCCTAAAATTTAACTCATCGAAACTGCAGCTGCAACTGCAACTTTTTGGTTGGTTTGTCAGTACAATTGATTGCAGTTGATTGCATTAGAAATGCTCTTAGAGACTCCAGCACCACAAACACAGTCCTGTGATTGGCGAAGCCTAGCAGACAGCTAGCAGCTACTGCTGCTACACACTGGATCACCAGGCAAGTGAGTCATACACAAAAAAAAAATCACCCACTACACAGTCATGGAGGGAAGCTAGTTTTTCTATTAGACTATAAACATGTTTATTTCTGCTGTAAAAATTAATATGAGCGTCTATAACAGGGGTGGGGAAACTCCAGGCCTCAAAGACCAGTGCACTGAAGGTTTTAGATGTGCCCTTGATCCAACACAGCAGATTCAAATGGCTAAATGACCTCCTCAACATGTCTTGAAGTTCTCCAGAGGCCTGGTAATGAACTAATCATTTAATTCAGGTGTGCTGACCCCGGGTGAGATCTAAAACTTGCAGGACACTGGCCCTCGAGGCCTGGATTTTGACACCCCTGCACTAGAGGAACTGTAGGTTTTGGTGTTTCCATGTTGGCTTTCTGTTTAATCACCAAATGCTGATGTTTGATTTTCCTGCTTAGTTTAACTTTCAGAATAAAGTAGCCTCAGTGAGTGCAGGCTTAATCACTTTGATCTTCTAAATGATCAAATCTGATGTTTCCTGCTGATAAAGTAATAATGATTAGACCAAAATACCCAACGTGTAAGTGCTGCCTTTGAACCCTCTTTGCAGGAGTGATTCACTCAGTCTCTCCTCATTTCTATGGACTCAGACTCAGAAGAAGTACTTTCTTTCTGGAACGCTCTCATCATGGTGGAGTTTATCTTGCAATGACACCTCTTCATCGTCATTCATCTTGCAACCTGCTCAGCTGCGACTGGAGGCGTGGTTGGTTGGTCAGGCGGAGGGAGGCAGGGACGGATGCTGTGGGAGAAAGGGCCTGCAGCTGCTCTGCTGCATGAAATTACAGAGAAAAACACGGCAAGGGAAATTTATGCTGCCGCTGCCTCTTTAGTTCACGCTGTGGGAGAGCAAGCTGAGCGGAAACTGATCAGATCTGATCAGAGCCACGTTCAGGACGAGGCCAGTGGTGCGGGGCTGACTCTTTGTGCGAGCGGCTGTGGTGAGGGGGGGCGATGCACATTCACAGAGCCATAAAGTAATTTCATCCACAGTCGTGGTCCCAGCTCATCTAAAAATAATAACGCCTCGTGTTGATCTTCAAACTGGAAGTCAGCGTCACCCTACATTCAGACTTACAGTTTAAAAAAAATTCATCCCACCTTCTCACAGTCAGCTGATTTCTATATGCAATGCAAAATCTTACCTTCATATTTAGAAGATTTTCAGTTTCAGGCCCTTGAAGCCCAAATTTGGTGCTTTTCTACATGTTTCCAGCATTTTTGAGTGCTTTTATGTTAAGCACGATATTAAGAAGAGTTTAAAGGCTGGACATCAAAGGTCATCACACAGCTGTTTGGCCCACTGAGCCGTCTAAAGTCAGTCAAGGTTGAAAATGATATTTAAAGAAAAAGCCTGAAAACAGCCAGCAGCTCATCTTCAACACAGACACATGAAACAGGGTAAATAAATGAACAACTGGCTCACTTATGTCCTCTGAACAGGTCTGAGATCAAAACTAAGCATTAACTATAGACTCTATTTAAAAGATGGGAACAGCCACTGAAGAAATGCCTTTGGAGCCTTGAGATGGATGTTGTCCATTTTAAAATCACACATGACAAACAAGGAGTGGATGTGTCTGAGAAACCAAGTTTTTTCAGTTTAAAATTTCAGGAATTCTGCTTTTTATCTTTCTTTCTTTTTTAAAGTAGACTGAATTTTGTACTATTATTCAGTGTGCTGGCCAATAACAAGATAGCTAGTAGTGCATTAGGCAAAGCCTGAAGCATTGCCCACTGCAGACCATTAGAAATACTGCAGGTCCAAGGCCCTGCCCCTGTGGATTTCAAAATCTTTTCCATAGACAGTACAAATCATGGATGTAGATTTAAAAAAAAAAAAAAAAAAAAAAAAGTAATATAGTGTGGGGGTTTAACCTGTATTCTATGAGAAGGTCACCAGATGGCGATAGCTATGGCAGCAGGTAAACAGCTTTCTGCCGGTTTCTGTTTATGGCCTCAGTCACTGAAGTTGTTTCAGCATGATTTACAGACCTTCTCATCACCCACTCCTCTGCAGCTCTTCTGGAATGACGATGAGGTGTTCCTAAACCTGAAGAGAGATCATACAGTGGGATGCAAAAGTTCGGGCAACCTTGTTAATAGTCATTATTTCCCTGTATAAATCGTTGGTTGTTACAATAAAAAATGTCAGTTAAATATATCATACGACACACACACAGTGATATTTGAGAAGTGAAATGAAGTTTATTGGATTTACAGAAAGTGTGCAATAATTTTTTTAACAAAATTAGGCAGGTGCATAAATTTGGGCACCACAAAAAAAGAAATGAAATCAGTATTTAGTAGATCCACCTTTTGCAGAAATTACAGCCTCTAAACGCTTCCTGTAGGTTCCAATGAGAGTCTGGATTGTGGTTGAAGGTATTTTGGACCATTCCTCTTTACAAAACATCTCTAGTTCATTCAGGTTTGATGGTTTGATGGAAACAGACAGCTTAAATCTCTGAGACAGCTTTCTGTATCCTTCCCCTAAACCATGCTGGAGAACAATCTTTGTCTTCAGGTCATTTGAGAGTTGTTTTGAGACCCCCATGTTGCTACTCTTCAGAGAAAATTAAAAGAGGAGGGAAACTTACAATTGACCCCCTTAAATACTCTTTCTAATTTTTGAATTCACCTGTGTATGTAGATCAGGGGTCACTGAGCTTATCAAGCCGATTTGAGTTCCAATAATTAGTTCAAAGGTTTTGGAATCAATAAAATGACAACAGTGCCCAAATTTATGCACCTGCCTCATTTTGTTTAAACAATTATTGCACACTTTCTGTAAATCCAATAAACTTCATTTCACTTCTCAAATATCACTGTGTGTGTCTCCTATATGATATATTTAACTGACATTTTTTATTGTAACAACCAACGATTTATACAGGGAAATAATGACTATTAACAAGGTTGCCCGAACTTTTGCATCCCACTGTAATGATCTCTCCGGTGTGCTCTGGGTCTAACCTGAGATCTCCTCCTGGTAGGAGATGCCTGAAACACCTCATCCAGAAGGAGGCACTCTAGTCAGATGCCCAAATCACTTCAGCTGGCTTGTAGGAGCAAAGGAGCACCCTTCCATGGAATGCCACCTCATGGACCCCCATGGAGGGTTTTGTATTTCCCCTGGGAGCAGTGGAGCAGTTGGGTAAAGTGTGAAGTAATACAGCACCATGAGGACAAGGCAGTGGTCAGAGGCAGAGGGCTTGGTGGTCTGATACACCTAGTTCCTGAAAGTGGTTCTTGGGACAGGAAATATCACTAGAATAATACTTAAGCAAAAACAGGAATGAAACACTCAATAATAGTAAACAAAAAATCAGTCTACTAAAAAAAAGAAAGAGAAAAAAAGCAGTCAAAACAGAAAAAAATTAAAATAGAAAAACAATTCAAAAAGAAAGAAAGAAAGAAAGAAACTAAAGACTTAAAAGCATTTCCCCAAAACTCAACATCACCATGGGAACACGGACCAAAACATCATATTGCAGTCGTCTGGTCTGCACAAAAACCAGCACGAGGGAAGTTTTCTTCTTCACTCGGCTGCTTCAGCTTTTCTTCAACTGTTGTGCAGCCAGCGTTCGAAGAGCTGTGGCTGAACTGTTTACTGTTCTGACAGCACTCTGCAGGTGGAGATTAGAAAGCTGCACCTCGCTTCATGCAGCCTTAATATGTTCAGATTAATGTTCCTGAATTAAAGCTGACAAATCCCAAACAAATGACTGACGTGTGTGTGTGTGTGTGTTTTGATTTTTCTGTACCTTCAGATCACCATTAACGAGGCTTAGTGTGACACATTAATGAGTCATTATTTGTATCCACATGGATTTACATCCATGCTTCACACACAGGCAAACTGCAGGCCGAGTCAGATTCCTGTTCTCCTCTCAGCGTGATCGGGATCTTCTGCCACAATAACGCACGACCAAACATGACAACTATGTAATTTTGGTCCATGTGTCATCTGTTTGTTGTATTATTCATTCAGTATAAAAGAAAATGACAACAAAAACAAATAAAAGTCTGTATTTTTTCATGTTGTCATCTGCAGAGCTTGTGGTTGTGTTTAAGTCTCCATCATTTTAGTTTTGAAATTCATGAGAGTGGCTTTGTCTGATTTACAGTTCAAAATAATCCTTCTTAATGCAACAACACAGTTCATCCTGAAACAAAGTGGTCGAGCTCCTCCCCCAATTTTCTTCTAACTGGCTGCCTCTTTTAAACAGAAGTGGGTGGGGCTTCTGAGATTACCATTTTAGGGGCATCCTCTCTTTATGACATCATACAGAGCCAAGAGTGGGAAAAAAACTGCGATAAACTGAGCGTTTAGAGCTTTTAGCTCACAGATGGTCTGTTCATGCACTGACCTCATTACTTGAAACTGTGCTGTCCTCCAGCACCAGGACAGGGACACCTATGATCGGGGGGTTAAAGAGGAATTAAACAGTCCAGAATGGAGTTGCAGAACCTTCAGTTAATTTTAATAATATCAGTCTCGTCAATCTGCATTACAGCTGATACCACAGATACTGGCTCTGAAAACAGAAACTAACCCTCCCTCTGACTCTGTTTAATATTACTCTATGGCGTTTGCTCTTGAAGACAAATTGAGCACTTGGAAACAATTAATTTGGCCATTCAGAGCAGAAATGAAGAAATTTTGAGAACACAAATTCATTTAAACTACAGCATGCTTTCATTCTTTAAATTAAGCACTTATAGAGTCAGTTTTATGCATGACATAGGCGAGTTTAGAGTACCCCAAATTTCATCAGAGCACTCCTAAAAATACTATTACTACTATATTAATGGTAGTAATGATAGTGTATTTTAGTATTACTTTCTGATATTGTCAAGTGTTATATTTTCCTAACTTGTCTATTGATGACAGTACAGGATAGAAAGAAAACAGGATTTATGTCCAGTTTTATCGACATCATGATGTTACAGTCTCTCACACAGAGGCGTTGCTGCTTCAGACTTTTGTTTCTGTGGCAGAAAGAAAATAAAAGAGGTAATTTAACACCACATCAGTGATGCAGATTTAACTTGAACTGAAATACAGAAAAGTTCAAACTGTTCTGATAATTAAAGTGTCTGCTTATTTTTATTTGTTTTCTAAATAGCATAAAAAAAACATTGTCTAATTTGAATTAAATTACTAGAGATTATTAGCTAATTTTAACCTTCTGATATGCTTTATTATTATAAATGGTTAAGATATTTTCTAAACTATTCAAACAGTAGTTTTTCATGTATTTCATGGAGGGTTTGCGTTTTTCCCTGCACCACACTTTAAAAACGCCAGAGAACATCATAAACAGAGCATATTTCCATGAACAATATCATTTTACAGGAATCCCTCGAAACATGGCTGACTAGGATGGCTGCCACTACCATCGATGTGACGAACTACAAATCTGTTCTGCGGTACATGATGCTCTGTGCTGAGTCTGCAGAATACAGGGAGGGTTTGTATGAATTAAGAAACCTTAATATAAAACAACTCTATTAGCAGTTTGCTTCATGTACAGGTCTTTGGAGTGGCTGATTTTCCGGTGTCTGCACTGATAATGTTGCTTTAAGTGCTGAGTGATTGGGTGGACTGCTTCTATTTGATTATGAGAGTGAAATAATGTTGGGCATATTTCACATCTGCTTTGCCACAAATGGTTTTTTAGACTTCCTTAACGACTGAGACCTCGGGTTTGATAACTAAAGGCTCTGCCCTAAAACATGTGTATATTACTGAAATCTCTGATTATTTGCTCGGAATTATTCTGAGACACTATATTAGATCATCCAGTTGTGTTTATCCAACTGAACTGAGGTTTGCAAATGTGAAAAGGGTTGATGACATTTGCAAACAGCATATTGCATTAATATTAATTACAAGCCACTGTATGCATGACATTATGATTGGGAGCGGAGCCTTCCTAAAAGTTGGAACGTAGAATCGCCCATGGTTTACGAATCAAGTCCTGTTAGGCTTTAGGGACTTTACATTAAAAAGGTTCAAGTGAAAATTAGGAAACTAGAAAGTACAAATTAAATTTTAGCAGATCCTGCAGCAGTAACTTTTATTTGTTGTCTGAATTAAATTCTAGAATTATATTTTAATGCTTTAATGTAAACCTCACAACACAACACAGCATTTACAGCTGAATTTGGTTTGCAATGAACATCCCATGTTGGGCTATTACACTTGACAAAATCTTCAAGTATTCAGTGATTCTACAGCTTGACTTCACTTAACAAAATATTTAATCATGTCTTCAGCATTGAAACTTTTTACTGTTAGAACATGATTTAAGAAATTGTAGAACAGAAAATATTTAAGATTACAGTCTAAAAAAATTTTCAGGTGTAGAATGTGTGAATACAGCTGTAATGTGGGTGTATTAAAAAAGGAAAGCGCTGAGTGACGGGCACTGAAGCGGTGAATATTTGAGTGCAAAAGTCAGACGTTACAAACTCTCTCATGACATCAGGCAGGAATTAAACTGTCAGACGTGACTCAAGCTGAAAACACACCTCTGCTGTGTTAAACCGAACCACACACACACACACAAACAGGAGGTGAAACCACGTTGTTATGGTTACTGTTTTGTCATAGTGACGCCCTTTAACCCCACAGGAGTGATGTCACATGGTCCCCACCCTGCTGTGCGTCAGAGTGACGCTGACAGACACAAAGTCAGACACACACGCACACACACAGGCTTCTGTTTATGGAGCTGATAAATAAACTTTAACACCCACTGGAGAGCACCGTTCATCTGCTACAGCAGAACACAGTGTGGTGTCCAGCCAGGGCTGACGGATCTGAGCACAGGTTCAGGAGTGAGCAGGGAAAAAGTTTTAGGCTTCAAGTCCTGCTGAATTTGCTCCAGGAAGAGTAGCGGAGGGGATTGTAATTCCAGTTTAGATTCTTCCTGTTGCAGAGTTCCAAGGTGGCAGCATCTGATTGGTCCAAAATTCAATGTGCAGCGAAATAATGAGCCCAAACCATTAACTGTATGTAAGATTCCAGCCACACTAGTCTCTGAACCAGTTAGTGACCCTCTGGCAACATTCAGCTGCTAAGGAAAAATGTATATTTCCCAACTGGTTGCCAAGTGGTTGCTGTAGGTTGCTGGCAGTCTCTGTAAAGTAGGTCACAAACAGGGTGCTGCACAGCAAACCTCTTCGTGATTGCTTTGGTCACTGGTAGTCACTGGGGTTTGCACATTTGAAACATGTAGGTTGCACTTTAAAACATGACTTTTACTTTTAAGGTGAAGGTTTCCAGCTTCCAGTTTATGTTAGAGTGTCAGTACAGTTGTAGTTGTTGAGTCCTAATCAGTGTCTTCCATGCAATCTACTGGTGACCACAGGAATCTGCTAGTGACCAAAGCAACTGCAAGGAGGCTTTTTTGCAGCACTGTGCAGTCAATTTCACACAGCCAGCAACCACTCACCATTCCACCAAGGAATACACATTTTTCCCCAAGTAATTGTAACCTGTTCAGCTCTGTTTTCACTATTTTCTGTTTTCGCTTTGGTTTACACGCTAAAAACTACTTCATTAGGCTCAGGAGTTCATTGGTGTTTGGGTTAAAACACACGTCTTTGCATCAGTAACCCTCTCCATTTAAAAATGAAACAGTGAGAATGACTTTGTAATGCTGTAACCAGGTAAAAGTCACCAGGTAAAACCAACAAAATGGCATCAATTAACTCTCCAGGAATGAGAACAGGCAGAACAGGCAGCTAGCATCTGCCAATCAGAGCACACACAATCCTAACTGTAATCAATTCAAACCTTAATAAAAATCAAAAGCTGTATAAAAATTCACCACCTGTCCAGCTGCCATGAGAGATCAAATTAGCTATAGAGACTGAAGCTGCTTTCTGTACCAGGATGTAAACATGTTTATTTTTGTGTGAAGCTGGACATGTTAACATGGGAGTGTATGGGGAATGACTCACTTTTGGAGGGTGCCTCTAGTGGACATTATAAGAACTGCAAGTTTTGTTGTAATACAGTATGCCAGCCCCAAAGGTCACCACTAGGCCCAAACTTTGAGCCAGAAACAGTTAAATCAAATACCTCACAGGAAAGCTATGCTATTGGTCCTCAACCAGTTATGCTGTCAAAAGAAACAAGAGGAGTCATTGGTCAAGTATCAAGAAATAAGAATATAAATAAAGAATCAGTCCTCTTAATCACTGAGTATAAGATCAGGGCTGTCTCATGTTTGTCAGAGCCACGGAGAATCAAAAACTTACTGCTGACTCGTCCAAAAAGTCCGGCCATCACAGGTCTGAGGAGGCGTCAGGGTGCACTACAAACACTTAGCTGTTCTCCCTGAGTATGCTTGCATAAGTGTCGCAGACATTAATAAATATCTTTAAAGAGCTTTTCTCCGAGATTTAGACCTTAAAGTTCAGCAACATAAAAATAAACATCCCCAAGTCTTGAGGTGAAGGTGCTTCCATCATGTGTGCAGCTGAGAGTCTGGAACAGCTTCCCTGATGATGTGTTAAACACCTCTCCGGTCAGCTCTCAGCAGGTTGAATCATTTTGAACCTCCGATGACCTTTTCAGAGTTTAAATTAAATATTTCCATCCGCTGAAACGCAAACAGCTGCAACAGGTCACACTTTCATCATCATCCTCCTCCTTTTTGCTCCCTTCACTCCTCTCCATCTCACAGCTTCTCCTCTCTGAGTAATTTTTGTTCGCTGCCTTCAGATCCATTAGCACAAAACTATTTATTTGCATATATTAATTTATGCAGTAAAGTTACTTTAGTGCACACACTAATGCTCACAACATGTTAGTGCAAATTAGCAAGATTATACCCAAAAATGAGCAAAACTACAAACATTTATTTAAAAAAAAATATTAACAATAAAAAGTATGAATCTTATTATGATTATTATTAGCAGTAGTTTCTTATTGTTATTATTATTGTTACTATCAACAGTTCATTGTTTTTTCATTAACTCTAGACTAATGCTAGTGGACAAATGATGACGTTTCATAATCCCATGAAATTGTGGTTTCAAAATGAAATATAACCTGTTGTGACACAACTCAAGATTGCAAATATATTCATTAAAGCACACAGAGCAGATGTTAAATACTTCAAGAGTACAAGTAAGCAGTTCTAGAATATAAAGCATGAATGAAGTAATTCTGCAGCATTAACTACCCCATGAGTAAATCCATTCTAGTAAACACATGACATATTCTAGAGTAAAAAAAAACAACAACTTCCAGAGCATTTGTTTAGACATTTTAAACTATTTATGTGGAAAATTAATTCTGTCAATTTAGAGTAGTAAGTAATTATAGAGCATTAATTATTTTGAATATATGAACTTCGATGTAAAACGTGGACTAAACAATCAAAGCACAGTTTAAAGTAACTGTAGATCTGTTTTAATACTTCTACAGCAAGGATTTCCATCCATCTGGGTTCGGATCTCAGGGGCAGCAGTCTAAGCAGAGAAGCCCAGACGTCCCTCAACTGGGCCACCTCTTCCCACTCATCCCGGGGAACACCAAGTTGTTTCCAAACCAGTTGAGAGATGTCTGGCACTACAAATCAAGCTTTTGCTGCAGTTGTAAGTGGCCTGAATGGCCTTTAAAAATGGATCATATACTATCAAATCAACCTCCACAGGATATCCTGAGGGATGCAGTCGAATGTCTTCCACAAGTCCACAAAACACATGCAGACTGGTTGGGCAGAGGCACATTTGAATATCCTTGAGATGATAAAGAGCTGGTCCACTGTCCCAAAGCCAGAACGAAAACTGCATCGTTCTTCCTGGATCCGAGATTCAAGTAACTCTCCTCTCCAGTATCCTGGATGGAACTTTCCCAGGGAAGCTGAGGAGTGTGATCCTCCTATTAATTAAATAATTCTAAAACATGAACTCTAGAGTGTTTCAGCTAACTGATAATACCTTCAAGATAGATTCAGTTATTACAGAGCACAAATCCTAGAGCCTAAATCAAATATTAAATCAACAACAAATCAATGCTTATAATGCAACATTAAAGAGATTGAAGAACTTAAATTAAATATGGATAAAGCAACTGGGCTGCAGTGAAATTTCAGGATGGCTCATCAATCACTAAAATACATCTAGAGTATGAAGCATTCTGCACAAATTAATAATAATAATAATAATAATAATAATAATAATAATAATAATAATAATAATAATAATAATAATAATAATAATAATATTAATACATAAAAATTTTAATTTGCTCTAGAAGCATTAGCACAAGCTCTACAATAACTTTAGGCTGAATTAAACATGAAGTTAATTTATTTGAAATAATTCAGGCTCTAAAATTATTTGGGGCATAATTACTGAATTTCATTTTGTGCCTTCCTTTATCTGTGCTGTGAGTCTGATTGTTCCTGCTGTAAAGCTGGGTGCTCACTCTACATCATGAATACATTTATCTCTTTATATGGTTGTTGGTTAGGCCCTCAAAACAGTGCCAGTTTCTCACATGGTCCCTTGGGAAAATTAAGTGCCCACCCCTGATCAAGATGACTAGCTTAATGACATTAAAATGTGAGAAATCTACCATCTCTACCCCAGAAAACTCAGTTTGTACACTGCACCTATTTTATTCATGTTATAAAACAACTTCCATTCCTGGGATTCATCCTCCAGTAGTGTTTATTTTTCCATTTCTGTAGTTATTTAAAGCCTAGACAGCACTTAAAGTAATGCTTAAAGGGTATAAGATTTAAAAAAAAATGCATTTCTTTATGCTGCATTGTTTATACAGCGCAAGTTTAGCATTTAAGAGCATGTACTCTGGATCCTGATTAGCACTTATCTGGAACACAAGTTAATCATTTATAAAGAACTAATTAAGTAATTTGGAGCATAAATTAAGGACTTCTGTAGCATGACTTGTGTAATTGTAGTCTCTGAATTTATTACCTTTGGCTTTGTTTTAAAAGTAATTCATTTGTGTATCTGGTTTTGTGCCTTATTAGAGTTATTTTTCGGTCTCCTCAGCAGCCTCTCGGTTAGCCTTTCCCTCCTCTGATCTCTTTCTTCTCCTCTCACAGTTAAAGCCCTCTCTCCCCTTGTCTTCCTCCCCCGCTCTGCTTCTTCCCCTCAGGCGTCTCTTCAGAGTTTTTGAGGAAAGAGCAGATTATTGGCAGTGAGATCATACCGCGGTACAGATCGAATGCATGCTGCCGGGCAGATTTTAAAAATGATGACAGTGTTTTATATTTATATACATCATTATCATGGTGCAGCACCGTCCCGCTAACCTCCATTTACTCCGAGCGTTTGGCTCGCTGCTGCAGGCTGAATTCACTGAGTCCAGACTGAAGAGAATGAAAAGTGAAGCCGGGGAGTTTGTATCTGGGTCAGAGGATGAACATATTCATCAACAGCACATTCACATGAAAGGAGACTGAACAGAAGAAAAACAGCCGATAGAAGAAGAAGAAGAAGAAGAAGAAGAAGAAGCAGAAGAAGAAGAAGAAGAAGACATGACGTGCACATGCTGTTCATCTTTCACCTTAGGAGCTCAACTTTACCCCTTAAAATTAGCCCTAAATGTGCCCTTGTGCTCACAAGAATAATGCTCTGTACTATAGTTCATATTATTAATTTAGTGGAAAGTGTCTTTGTGTTCCTGCCTCCGGCTTTCAGTGCCTTGAGCAGAGCATGCTGGGAGCAGCAGGTCATCCAGGTGTTATCTAATGAGAGCGGTCAGGCTGCAGCCCGAGGAGCGTTACTGTTCAGACAGGGCGACCTTGATGCTATGCCTGGGGGCGGAGCTTCAGACCAAGCATGTCCACCTGGATCAGATTCAGCCCTGCAGAGGGCTGTTCACCTGAGGAGGGTCGAGGTCGTGAGGAGAAACTGATACCAGAACAAAACTAAACTGTTAGCATTTCCTGAGGCCTGATGGTAGTCTCACTGTCAGAGGAGCACCTCCGTGCAACAGAATACTTACACCATATCAGCCCTTAAATGTCTTTTTTCTACTGATAAGCTGCGGGTACACTGTCAGTTCTGTCTCGGTACCTTTTGAAAACCAGCATAGAAGAAGTTGGGATAATTTCAGTGCCTGAAATGTCATGGCAGATAGCTTCTGTGGTCTGCATCTGCCAATAATTGGTGAGCTTTTCACCAATTATTGGCTGGGGAGCTGGCCACAGCTTGAACATTCAACCACTAACGTTCTACTCACTCCAAAATCCAAAACTGTTGAAATTATCATAGTGATGAAGGGTTGGAATCCCACTGGAAGCTTTTTGTGTGTGTGTGGAAAAAAGTAAATATAACCTTTTTTATGTCATATAATATAATGATATCCAGTGAAAGCTCTTGTGCTAATATAAGTGCCAAACAACAGTTTTAAGTTTTGGAAAGCAGATTCACCTCCATATGCTTCAGTGGTTTGATCCACTGCTTGCCATTCCCTAACTCAGCGGTCAAACTCATGCTATGTCAGTGGTCATACTGAGTCCAATTTAGGGTACAACAGAATCAGATCAGAATCAGAATCAGAGAGACTTTATTTACCCCCAAGGGGCAAACAGGAGGGTAACCACCTGTAAAGTCACTGAAAAAATAATCCTGCCAGACTTCAGATTCATTTCAGTAAGTATCCCAACTATTTACTAAACTATAAACTATCCACACCTGTGCTGCCATCTTCACACAGAGGCAGATTTCTTTACAGTTTTCACACTTTGCAAAGCAAAACAGTGAGCCATGCCCTGACTCTATTACTCTGCAATCTTAAAACAAAGGATGTGTGAGACATTTGATCTTTACTTCTGCATCTTTATGGAGGCAGGAGGTCTGTCTACACCACATTTTTACAAGTACAATTCCTTTGGTGTTTATTTATGATAGAATATGTGATGTCTCAAGGCTTCTCTGTAACCCTATAGAGAAAAAAAAATCCTCGAAGCACCCATGTTACTTTGCATGCTTCTTGTAGTGAAATCCTGGACACATCACATCATCATCACCCCTTTAGGCCTCGCTGCAATCGTAAAGAACATAAACACATGACATCAACCAGCAGCCTCACATGGGACACTGAGTTACTCAGACCTCGGACATGTAGCTCTGTACCACCACCTGCTGGGCAAAAGTATCACTGCGGCCAAAGTGAAAAAGGTTTTGTTACCTTAATTTATGTAATAATAATAATAAGAAGAAGAAGAAGAAGAAGAATACTAATAATAATATTACCTAGCTTATAATTCATTATACTTGTCCTCACATTAGCTGTAATCGAGTTGTAGCGGTGGTTTAAACTGCCCGCAATTTTAGCAAATTGGAAAAGTCTCATACAAGAAAACAATTTAGAGGAAAAATGGCACAGAAAGAAGGTCCTGAGTTCAATTCTACCATCTCCCCTTGTTTGTGTGGGATCTCTCCGGGTACTCTGGCTTCCTCCCAGAGTCCAAAGACATGCGGTTAGTGGAGCTAGTCCCCAAAAGTTGATTCTGTTCATCTGGACGTAGGGTTTTCAGTGGGAGAAACATTTAACCACTCATCCAAGTGACTTCTTTAGTCTCAGCTGACTGCAGGTTTCCCCAATCTTATAAACAGTACATTTGCATAATGACTGAAACCAATGGGCTGTGAGGTCAGTTCCTTGATCATTAATATGCAAATTCTCATAACCATTGATCAGCAACCACTGATCAAAGCCCACTGATCAATGGCCATGAGCAACATTCACAGAGAGTTGGAGAATGGCTGCAAACACAGCATTATAAGATGGCGAAAGATGTACTCTTAGGCCCCCTCCTCGATTAAGAGATGGTCTTTCCCCTGTCCAGGATGTGAACATCCTCATCCTTTAAAGAGTGTCCACTGGCTTGTAAGTGTTAATAGACTGCAGAGTCCTGGCATGATGAGGTGGCTCGTCTGTGTTGTGTCATCCACTTCACCAGAGGTTGTTTGGTTTCCCCGATGCATAAATCCTGGCAATCCTCCTGGCACTTCACAGCGTACACTATGTTACTCTGTTTGTGTCGGGGGACCCGATCCTTGGGGTGGACCAATTTTTGGCGCGGCGTGTTTTGGGGTTTAAAAGCTACAGAGACCCAGTGTTTAGAAAAAATGCAGCTCAACTGTTTTGCTTGGGCAGCGGTTGTCCTTCTCTCCTGGATCGGCTGGAGCTTTCTTTAGGTGCCTTCCCAGGCAGCTGGTTATCCCAGCTGACAAATGTCCAGCTGGGATAACCACATTTACTCAGGGCCTTCTTGATGTGATGTTCTTCTGCTTCCCTGGCCGCTGTGTCTGTGGGGATGGTGTTCGCTCTGTGTTATAGCATCCTGATGAAACCCAGTTTATGCTCCAGTGGATGATGGGAGTCAAACCTTAAATACTGATCCGTATGCGTAGGTTTATGGTACACATCAGCTTTTAGATGTCCCCCATTACTGATAGAAATCCCACAGTCTAGGCTAGCCTGCCACTTTTCATATCCTCCCTGGTGAATTTGATGTGTTGGTCCACTGAGTTAATGTGATCCGTGAATTGTGGTACGTCCTGAGATTTGATTTTCACCCATGTGTCATCCACATACCTGAACCAATGACTTGGTGGTGTTCCAGAATAGGATAGCAAAGCCCTCTTTTCCACTTCTTCCAAGAAGAAGTACAAGTTGGCCACAATGGGTAAAACTGGGGAACCCATGGCACACCCATGTTTCTGCCTGTAGTACTGACCCTTGTATGTGAAATAGGAGGAATTAAGACACCGTTCCAAAAGTGAACATCATCCTGTAATGTCTTACGAACTACCTCCAACGCTTCTGTGACTGGGATGCAAGTGAAGAGAGGTAACATTGTATGAGACCATGGTTTCATCTGCTTCCATAATGACATCTCACATTCTCAACACAATTCAAGGTGTACTGGATGTGGTGTTCAGAGCTGCCGACCAATGGGTTGAGGATCGAAGCCAGAAACTTAGAGTTGTTATAGGTGACCGAGTTGATCATACAGATAATCGGTCTTAAAGGAGGAGTTAGGTTAGCCGTTGATTCAAAATTGGCCATAGGAGTGAATGCAAGTGGGTCTTTTTGTCTCTATGTGAGAATGGATGTAGGTGACTTTTGTTGTGATTTGACACGACATAAATATAACTGGAGTCAAGTGAATATGGAAGATGTATTTGAAAAAAGCAAGGATCTCTGATGGTGGGAAATGCTCTATAAATCATTCAAATCTGTTTTCTAACGTGTGAGACGAGTACATGGTTTATACTTACTGTGGGCATGAATGCCATTGTTTTTGGGGGGGCTTTCTAAAAATTTTATTTATCATTTCTATTCATGGGAACACTAAATTCAAGATAATTAGGGTAATGGCGGGGGAGAGGATTAAACACACAAACAAACAACAACAAAAACAAAAATAACAAAAACACTGTGATTATGGAGCCCATTCTCACTCCCGAGGCGTAACATGCCGACGTTTTGTGACGTCCCGCGGCGTTCCTGAGGAACGCAAAACGAGGCCTTCGGCGTTCTTATGGTACGCGGCGGGTTATGGGCGAAATCCAGTGCAATGACGCTCCCGCGGTAATAGACGTTCCAGCCCTGTATTCCAGCCCTAAACCTAACCTTATCCCTAGCCCTAACCATAACCTTTTTCCTGACCTTATCATGACTGTAATGATGTTAAATAGCGTGTTTCTAAGCGATTTGAAGAAAAGAAGCGAACATGTGTAGATAAAGTCCATACGGTTCTCATATTTCCTCATTTTTCCGAGGTCGTCATTTAGGAACGTGGTGGGTAGCCGAAAACGTAATATGTTGACGATTTGTCACCTAGCGTAAAATGTTACGCTTTGGGAGTGAGAACGTGTTTTGGATTATGAAGTATCTGCATGATTGAGGAATTTCATTGATTAATTCAATTTTATTTATATAGCGCCAAACCACAACGACAGACGCCTCAAGGAGCTTTATATTGTAAGGTAGACCTCACAATAATACATACAGAGAAAAAAAACAACAACAATCATATGGCCCCCTATGAGCAAGCACTTTGGCAACAGTGGGAAGGAAAAACTCCCCTTTAACAGGAAGAAACCTCCGGCAGAACCAGGCTCAGGGAGGGGCGGCCATCTGCTGCGACCGGTTGGGGTGAGAGAAGGAAGACAGGATAAAGACATGCTGTGGAAGAGAGACAGAGGTTAATAACAGATATGATTCAATGCAGAGAGGTCTATTAACACATAGTGAGTGAGAAAGGTGACTGAAGAAGAAATACTCAATGCATCATGGGAATCAGGGAGTTTTTAGGACATGCTGATAATAATGAATTACAGTAGTCCAGCCTAGAAGTAATAAATGCATGAACTAGTTTTTCGGTATCACTCTCAAACAGGATATTTCTAATTTTTAGAGATATTGTGCAAATGGAAGAAAACTGTCTTACATATTTGTTTAATATGTACATTGAAAAACGTATACTAGTTTTATACTAGTTTTTTATGTTGTTTTTTTTTTTATTATAGGACACAATAAAAGTTGAATGTTGTACTGGTACTGACCAATGATTTTTAGGAATTTAAAACTCAGCAGTCTTGAAAGTCTAAGTTTAGTCATAATAATTTTATGCTAATTACTTAATTAATTGTAACAAAAAAAAGTTACCTTTATTTTATTTTTTGCTTGAATGCATCATCACTCAAATTACAGAAAAAGTTTTAGTTTTAAGTCAATATACTTTTGAGTATGAATATAAATCTCTGGGGTCACGAACCTGGAAAGTTACACTTTAAAAAATTGTGTAACATCTCTTTCCACAAACAATGGCTCAAATATTCAGAAAAAATAATTGAGTTTAAAAGTTTAGGTCAGGGTCTGAGCTCCAAACCTGGACCAAACTTCTCAGATGTGATAAAGCTCTGCCCCTGAACACATTTCAATTGTAATATTTTAAAATAGTGACGCACCACCTAGTGGGAACAGATGAAATGTCATGTTTTAACCTTTGGGCTTCACTTTGGGCTACAGTTTCAAAGTGGCTGACTCAGGCAACCTCAAATTTGTCCAGGATAGACTTAAGGAGTTGGTCTTTGGGTGCTATGAAAACTGTCAGTTTTTGTCAAAAGCTGCAGCGAATTTTAATGTTTCGCCACAAGGCACCAAATTGATGTAACTCAAAGACATGTTTTCCAGTCTCTCCCAAACTTCACAGGCAGGATGAGAGTCTCACCCTGGTATGCCCATTGTCAGCAATAGTTAAAGCGCCACCTAGAGGCAACAAGAAGTGTCAGGTTTTATTCTTCTACATGGATTTCATCAGAGCAACATGATCTTTAGTGAGTGTGATTTTTGGTGATGTTAAATTGCGAAGCTTTTGAGTTTATGTGAAAGGGCGCGGTCATGGCAGCACGCCAACTTTCGAATATTTGCCACAAGACAGGATATTGTGTATCTCAGCTGTACATTGTCCAGTCCGGAGAAATCTACGTGCCAGTATTAGGTCACACTTGTGGTGCTACCTAGTGGACACAGAAAGTAGACAGTAGGTTATAATCATCATCCAATCTAGATGAAATTTTAATTGGTGGTTCCAATTTATTGAAGTTTCTTTTTAATCATTAACAATGTATGCTGCATGATCATTCCACCCTGAAAAATGAACAATTTAAAGAAATCATTAAAAGTCCATGATATTCACACCCTTTATATGTGTGTGTGAGCTTCCAGCTACAAGTGTACACATTTGCAGATCTGATTCACTGGAGAAAACTTCAAAATTACACTCTTTGCTAAACTTTGATGGTTCATATCTCAGTGTGGAACAGGTGACTGCTCAAAACAAATTTGAGCATATCAAAGGTTTCCATTTTACCCACATTTGGATACCAGGCTGATCCATTCTGGGTCAAAATCACTTTCTAATGATTAAAAAGGATGCTTGAATTTGTTTGAGTTTTTTGTGCTGCATGACATTAAAACGGCTGTCGGGGCAATTCTGCTGTCTGCTGGGCTGACCCGCCGAGCTAAGCAGGGGCAGGGGAGAAAATAAAATATCCCACAGTAACAATGTAAAGATAGTCTTCCATGTTGGAAAAAAAAAGTAGGACTTTCAAACATCAGGAACACCACCTTCTGGGTTTGGATCTTGTAGTCTTCCATCATGGGAATGACTGCAAACATCTACAAAGGTGGAAAATCCCTCCACACCAAACATGAACCAAGTCCCTGGATCTAGGAGGAGATTTGGATCCGTTTCATTTTCTGATATTTTCATGGGAACATGAAGACAATGTCTGCTGGTTTTTCTTTTATTCACTTTAATTTCATTTGTGATGACACAACAACGGCCGAGCTTCACTTCTGCTAATTTCATGCAAAACCAGTCACATACCCTCCTCAGTGAAGGAAGCACAAAGAGCCAAAGAAGCTGCTCGTATGGCTTCAGTTTATTGCACATCAGCAGTAACAAGCAGTGTTTTTGCATCTCAAGAAACACTGAAAAATGTAAAGCTTTTGCAGCAAATGTACTTCAATCAGCCTTTAAGTAAAAAACAAAACTCTGAAAACAAAAGCAAAGAAGCTCAAGTGAGTTCATTTCATACTGTCAAATTTTATTTCCATATTAAACAGCAGAATGTTTAATGGGGATCTATCCAGCACATTTCCAGCATCATCTCTCTATGGCATCATGCAGATCAAAGAGTAGAAAAAAAGGGTTTATTTTCCTGATGAATTTGTCAATTTTTTCTCTCATAAATTTACCATTTCTTTCTCTTATAAATTTGTTATTTCTTCTCAGGTTTACCAGCTTTTTTTCCTCTTTAATTTGCAAAACTCAAAACCTAAAGGCTCAGATCGATTCTCCTAGCGATCTACCTCAGATGCCTCCGAACATCATGGTTCATAACGGCCTCGGCTCTCACCTTTGAGCTTCGACACCGTGGGCTCTTCAGATGAAAACTGCTCAGTTGTGGCTGCAGACCCAGCTCTCCTCACTGGGATGATCCTCCTAGAGAAATTCAGCACAGTGTAAAACAGAAGCTGTTGTTTGCTCCTGCAAGGCACAACGAAATCGGTCAAGAAAATCCAGAGATGACGATCTCACCTCAGCTTACGTGGTAACACCTCGTATATGTGACAGAACATAAAAAGCACTCTTTAAAGGAATAGTTCAACAGTTTTCTTTTTTTTTTTTGAGAGAGAGAGGGGGGGGGGGCATAACTGTGCTTTGTTTTCCTCACAGTGACAAGAACCATCAGTCTGTGTGCATCAAGTATGAAGAGCTGTTGGCTCTTGAAACCAAACCAAAACCTAAAGCTTTAAGAAGTCATTTAAGTGCAGCCCGAGCTCTAGAAAACAAAGAGAAAAATAGAAAGATATGTGAATATTTGTGTCCTTCAGTTCAGCAGCGATGAAACTTCTCCACTCCGCCTCACTCGATGCCTTTCAAACTGTGGTAGATGTGTTTCGGCAAAATCACATATCCCTCACTGAAGCCCGGCTCCGGCGCCGACTGACGGGCCATCCTGGGTGCCGCCTCCCGGGCGGTCTTCAGCCTCTTGAGCTGCCTCTCCTGCCGCCGACACTTCTGCTGCGTCGTCTTCAGCTTCTTCCTCAGATGTTCCACCTGCTCCTCCAGCAGCTCGATGCGCCTCTTCTGCTGCGCCGAGTCCTCTACCGTGTAGTTGTGGTCGCAGGAGACCGCCGTCGTCGTTGAGGTCGTTGTCATTGTGACGCTGCAGGTGTCGAGCGGGTTGCTCTCAGGCTCCTCCTCCTCCACTGGTTCAGAGGTCAGAGGCAGAGAAAGCGGGAAGAGGTTCTCAGAGGGGAAGGGATCCTCCAGGGACTCTGACTGCTAGAGAGAAAAACACGAGTTAACTAATTGCTACCTAACTGAAGTTAACCTGATCTACTTATCTAGCTTACCTAAACTATCTGCTTAATTTGAGCTGTCTCTCAGATCTGTGCTCTTATCTTGAAATAAAGAAAATGTGACTGGAAACTCTTGGGAGGCTCCTGGAAAAAAAAAAGTCCTGCCGGCCTTAGTCAGGTCACCTTGATGCTGAGGTTGAAGGTGAACAGCGACGGCACAGCGCTCTCCTTCAGCACACGGTTGTTGCACTCCCTCTTGAAGGAGTCTTCGGTGAAGTGCTGGGAGCAGATGTTGCTGTACTTTGTTGGCTTGAAGTTGTTTCTCCTCATCGCGGCCACCCATTTACAGCAGATATCTGGACGGGCCAGAGGAAACCTGGAAAACAAGTGATAATAATACACAGAAACAAAACGCTTCTGTATGATTTGGGAATTATTTTCTGTTATCAGTTTAATGTAATAATTCGTTTAAGTTGTTTATGAAGTACACTTTATGTCTTTGGTAAAAAACAGAACAAAAAAACAAAACAAAACTGAAGCGTTAACTCTTTCTGTTACTTGTTTTGAGACTAAAGTTGGGGACTAAAGAAATGCGCATTAACTCCCGGCAGTAAGCATAAACACATTAATCCAAACTGCAGTTAAATTTGGAGGAATTCACTGTCGCCTTATTTACGGAAAGCCAAACATATTTAAGAATATAACTGCAAGACTTTATAAGTAAATGTGTTCCGTGCTGATAAATTCGGCTTGTAAAAAAGCGAAATAGCCGTAAAGTTCTAGTAATATCTAAATTTTTGTGCCTCGGTATAGCCACTATAGAGAAACTTGTGACTTTAGACTTGATAAAAACATTTGATTTCATCAAATAAAAATAGCATCTGTTGACTTTTATGTAGCCGGATTTTAGCATTGAAACCTGCAAACACGTAAAATGTTCCGTGTCCTACTCCACATGTTTCGTACTGTTGAGGAAGAGCAGTTAATCTTTAATGAGGCAGATTAGTGAACGCAGGCTGGTGGACGTTGCTCAACCACCATGTCAGGACTGCTAATGCTACCCAGCTCGCTGAAACACACAAACACACATTGGCACTTAACTTACTTGTGGAATGAAATCTCTTTGTCTTTGTGGTAGCGGTTCTTACAGCCGTACGCTGAGCACGTCTGAACCATGGCTGAATATCCGGACAACACTCACTCACAGCCGGACCAGAACTCCACGAAGCTCCGCTGGTGCTTCTTGTCACCCTCCACACAAGCTTCACTGCCACTAACAATGATGGCGGCGAAGAATTAGTCACCTGACCGGCATCCCCACCTCTAATTGGTGGAGCTTTCTGTCGTTACTTTCCTATAATATCTCAGGAAGTCCACCAGGGGGAGACAAATTTGATAAAGAACATCAATTATACACACACACACACACACACACACACACACACACACATATATATAGATAACATCTATTTCATTTTATTATGTATAAATATATATATATATATATATATATATATATATATATATATATATATATATATATATATACACATACATACATATATACACATATATATATATATATATATATATATATATATATATATATATATATATATACACATACATACATATATACACATATATATATATATATATATATATATATATATATATATATATTTTTTTTTTTTATACATTATGTATGTATGTATGTATGTATGTATGTATGTATGTATGTATGTATAGATAGATAGATAGATAGATAGATAGATAGATAGATAGATTACATTTACTCTATTTTTTATGAGCCTTAATTTAAATACTAAATTTAAAATTTTGAAAGAAGCTGACACAAAGTGCTAATTTCAATTATTTTCTGTTCAGGTTCAAGGACTATACAATATTAGAAAAAGCACAATTTAAGTACATTTTACCAAATTAAATATCAGTTTTGTATTATAATTTTTCATTATTATTTTAACTGCTGTAACAGGGGTGATTTTAGCCCATTTTGGGGGGTGCTTCAGCACCCCCAAAACGAATCAAAGCCCCCCCAAAGATTTCTTACTTTTTTTTGACAATATTTGCTGTTTGTGTGACACACTACTAAAAATATAAAAAGCATACAGTACTGTACTTGTTTGAGATGTAACATTTTAATAACAAAAGTATAGATAACCCCCCCTCCCAAAATGGTTTGTTCCAGCTCGCCTCACCCTGCTCTGGCTCTAGCGCTCTTGCTGTCAGAGCGATGGTGGCTGAGACACAGCGGAGCGGAGGAGTAAGTGCCTGGCTTAAAACAGGACATATTAGCTGCATTTAACCTTCAGTTACTCTTTATATAGTTGGTAGGAGTCAGACCATGTTTCTTTTTAACTGAAAAACATTACACCAGGTAACCTGCAGTGTTGAAAACGTGTTTTCCGACAATGTTTGCTACCCTACAATCCGTCCTGCTCTGTAGTAAATTCAGCGACATTTCACCGTCCTGTTCCTCCCATTGAAATGTATAAAGCCTATTCAAAAATCTAAAACTTTAAATTTTCCGTAGCCTAAAGTTGTTACCACTGTCCTGTTTTAAATGGATACTAACTAGCTAACTGACTGAATGCCCATTAACCTTATAACTCCTGTTGTGTGTGTGTGTGTGTGTGTGTGTGTGTGTGCGCGTGCGTACAGAGACAGCCAGGTTCATAATGGATATGAGGAAGTTTTTTCAAAAAAAAGGAGCCACATTCAGGTAAAAGTGTAAAATCAAATGACCCGTCAATCAAGAATAATGTTGGATCAGTGTTTCAATGTTTATGTGTTTTATTAGATGTTCATGTGGTTTGGTTATTTGCCTTTTGGTTGAAAGTAGACTGAGAGAGGACGTTTTTTATTAGTGATCTTAATAGTATTTTTTCATATTAATTTAATTTTCATCTAATTGAATACAATCTATTTGTGTATGATTGTCAGTCCAAAGAGGGAGAGAGGAAAGAGGAGAATGTGAGGAGAAAGTACAAGATCAGGAAGAACCAGGTAAGAAAACAGACAGGGAACAGTGACAGGCACAACAGAAACTCACACAATCTGGAAGTTGTGTCCTCCCTATATTAAAGCTGCTATACAGAATCTGCAAAACAAACTGGGTTGAAACATTTTGACCCTCTTTAACAACATTCCAACATAACATTATTATTGATTGGGGAGATTAAAATTAATGGTATATTTTTATGTGGTTCAGCCACAACTCTTCTAAAACCTCAGCCAGTAATAGGTAGGCCAACTTTTGGACCGTCCAGTTGTCTGTATGACTGCCGCAGTACGTACATCACATTTGCACACTGTCAGAAAGTGCCAAACAGCCCTGGTGGAGTGAGGAGCTGAGGAGCGGAGAAGCAGATGCTCCGTTTATATTCTACAAATGTTTTAAGCTTGTTTCAAAGATTCTGTACAGCAGCTTTAAATGTTTTCCAAAAGCACACATACACTTATCAATGTTTCTCAAACTTTTTACAGTGTGTACCACCTGATAAAATGTCAAGCTCTCCTAAGTACCACTATGAAAGCATGAAACTCATAAATCTTACAACAGAAAATTAGTATTATTAAATTAGTAAAATTAGTATCTGCATACATTGTACACATTGCATACATTCTACCACAGGCAAAGTTGCCTCCATTTTTATAGTTTTTATTAATATTATGTAATAATTTATTTGTAACAATTTATTCTGTTTCGGGAGTTTTTTTTATGTATCTGTATTATATTATACATACACATTAAAAGTGAATCTCTGTCCAAAAAATGCACTCAGTTTACTTCTTACTCACTATGAGCATCATTCATTATTCTCACCCAGTAATTAAGGTTAGGATATGTGTTTTTTTTTATTCCAATCCATTCTTCTTTAGCAGCATTTAAATAACCTTGATCAGATTTGATGGTTTTGTTACAGACTTTTCAAAGTGTTTTGCTATTCTTTCACAAATGTGGGGATTAAATTGTGTTAAAATGTACAAAACAGTGATGTCATGTTTTGTGACGAGGACCCAGGCACAGAGAGACTTGATGAATTTAAGAATCTTATGATTTAATAAAGAAATTTGCAGACTTGCACAGAGATGGTAAAATTATGATGACTGATAATGGAGATGAATACAACAGACGATGAGGACAGGGAGGAACAGGGGTTTAAATGCACCAAAGTGACAGTCAGAGAGAACTCGGGACAACATTTAAGGATGCAGGGACTGACAGAGACAGGTTTATCTTGCCTGGCTGGGCAGCTCTCTGGGTGCTCAGCACCCCCAAAGCTCTGATTCTAGAATCGCCCCTGTGCTGTAACAAAATAATTTCACAAATATAGGATAGTGCATTTGTCCTATTTATTATTGCAGAAATTACCATAAGACGTAATGTTTTATTTCATAGCTCAGACCTGTAGATTCATGCATAATGTGTTAGATAAATAAAGACTTTCAACACATAATCGCTTGGTCAAAAAAGAAGCAACTTTATTATTAAAACAGGTATTTTCAACACCGTGAGTTGGTCTAAAGAGCTTTATACAGCAACAAAAGACCAGGAATACACTGAAAACAGGTAAATACACAGCACTGATAAGTACCTATAATGTGTGTGTATTATCACTACACTGTATATCATACTGAGTCCTTATCTCAAAAGAAACAAGAGTCACAAGGCTCTCAAACAGTCTGTGGGTTCAACTTTAGCAGCTGGAAACTCAACTTAAAAACATTCAGAGTTTCTCACCAACTCAGGCTGCTGAGGTTCAGACACATCATGTGTTTTTTCCTATTATTACGACTACACATGAATGCACCTTTACAAACAGGAGAAGCAAGGATTTAAGAAGACGGATGGAAAGAGAAATTTCTCATCATTTGTCCATTTTTTGTTTTAGCACATGCCTGTGGCCTTTAGAAGACTTTACAAAGGAAGAAATAAATAGAAAAATACAAAATAGTTTTGGGATAATTCACCCACATTTCTATGTACAGGAACCCCCCACCAAAAAAAAGGAACCAGGTGGGATCATTTGATTTTTGCAAACAAAATTTACTGATGGAAAAATGTCCATAATTTCAGATCAAACATAGTCAAAAATCAAAGAAATTTTACTTTATTTTACACAGTTAGAATCTTATTTTGATAGTTCTGTCCATACTTCCTGTCAGTTGTATGAAATTCACTGCCACAGTCGTCATGTTTCTTTAAACAATGCACAAACATATCAACAGGTCACCGGAGTGATCCAGTAGCTATTGGACTACAGGTTAAAATCCTGGACGAGCACCATGTGCCATCTGTCAAAAAGCCCAAAAGCGCCTTTTTTAATAAACAAGGAAACTAAAAATTAAAGGTCATGACTTTTCAACTGTCAGCTCTAAGAGAAATTGTAAGAAAAGGAAGGGAAAAAAAAAGTATTTTAAACAACTTTTATAATGCACCCCTACCATCATAAGGTGACGCCAAAAGCCTGTTTGATGACTATGACTAAGCACATGTTACTAATTACTTAGTGTTGAATTGTATGGCAAAAAGCTACCATAAAGTTGAGTGTACCAGTCTTAAAATAGTAAATACACAACAACAAGTGACCACTGAGAGGTACAGGCAACATGTCATCACAACCAGTCTTGGTCATTTGAAAGTTGTTTGGGTTTAAACAGCTGCCACTGAATATCGCATAATACTTCTGATTTAAATGCGGTAAGTTCTGCCAAACCGATAATTGGCAGTTTTGCACACAAACATGATGATAAGCCCAATCGATTATCAGAGGATGTATGTGAGATTTATCAAAGAATTCCAGATGTACCAGAAAGTAGCATAAGAACAACCTCATTGACTTCTTACATCACAACGAGCTCATATATTTGGGCCTTTTAAACACTGGTAATCTAACAACAACAGAGTGCCAACTTAAACATTCATGATGACATACCATTTACCATTACCATTTCCTTCTGATATCTGTACCTGAGCTGAGGTGACGCAAAAATTTCCCCGTTGTGGGATGAATAAAGTTTTATCTTATCTTATCTTACCAAGTGAGGACCCCTGGTAACTCCAGGAAGCCAGTGCTCAAATGCCAAAATTGCAGTTCCTCTAATGTCCACTTGAGGCTCCAAAAGCAAGTCAATCTCCCCCAGACTCTCACGTTAAATGTCGAATTTTACAGCAGAAATAAACATGCTTTGGAGTCTGATACAAGAAAACTGTTTCGGTATCTGTCGAGTTTTTCAAACTTCATAACAAATGCACAACCATCACCTTGGCTAACTGGAGCTTTTTTTAAACGCAGACTTAAGTGGTTAAAAAGGGCAACAGGACTTCTTTAGGTTTCTTTAGCCATTTCATTTTTCATCCAGAAGGCTTTTCCAGTTCAAATTATGAGAAATGGCGTGTGTCATTACCGTCACTGAGGCCAAAAGGTGGCACCTGTCTAAGACAAGTACTGTCAACTATATTTTTAAGCACTCAAGACTACCATGACCTGCACAACTGAGAACCTATGCAGACATTTTTAATGCAGTTACTGACAAATAATTTGGTTTTCTCTATGATTTATTATGGGCAACCACTATACTGCAAGTGTACCAGGAAGTAAGTATAACGATATTACTATGTCAGCAAAGTGAACTCGCAGGAAGTCTTCAAAAATCTAGTGTGGTTCAACATTCAAAGGTATTTAGCTGACAATGTAATAACAGAAACAGAGACGGCGGGAGATAACAGACGGACAAAACTATCAAAATATGTAAATAATTTTTTCAAAAATAAAGCAACAGATTAAAAAGCTGCTGTACAAGAAAAAAAAAATCAATCTGTCTGCGAGGCCTTCACACTTACTTAGAAAAGGCAAACAATCAAACTCAACTTCAGGAAAAAAAAAAAAGAGTGAAAGAAAAAGAAGGAAAGTGCAACAGAAACGAGTCAGAGTGCTGTCGGTTACTGAATGTCTCTAAATACTGCAATACCCAGAATCCTCCGGGGTCGTGAAATCAGAGTTTTTTGCATATTCACAACACTGCCATCAAGAATTCAATAAAGACTCCCAGCAGTGCCTTCTGGGAGATGCAGTCGGCTTCTGTCTTAAAGATCACACGCAGTCATAATGCAACGATTACACTCCGCCCCGCCCACTAAGCGGCTCTTCCCTTTTGCAGGAAAGAAAGCAGCTTCTGTGCTCCACATCCAGGAAAGCTTTCGCTCTGGTTTTAGCTTCACCAGCTGATCTGCTGCCAGAAATTTCATCTAGCTGAACTCGAGAACCACTTACTGGCTTTTTGTTGGACTTGCAAGCAGAGCTCTGACTAAAACAACAGGATATGAGCACATTTTTATATTTTTTAAGGCTAAAGTAGCAAAACATCTGCTGGTTCAAATATGCAAAATATAACCCAGATGTGTGCCTGTGACTCAGTGGCTGCCGAGGTCCACCTGTGCCAGCTGCCAGCTGTGTTGATGACTTCTGGGCCACATCTGGTGATTGCCAAATGCCAGAACTGAGCGACAAGAGGGCCAAACGTGGGCCAGAAAAAAGCTGATTTTTTTTTTTAGTTCAAAAGGAAAAGAAAAAAAAAAAAAAAAAAATCACATCTTATAAGAAAGCTAATTTCATGCGAGCAAAGTTTATATTGAATATGTACGTTTTTGGTTTTTATTTTAATCACACGTTGCACACACCTCACAGCCAGCTGCATGTAGTGGCCTGTGTATTACTCCAGGACTCATTTCAGTGAAAATAAGCTTGTAATTTGTTGTCTGATTGCAAATAAGTGCTGTTTTCTAATAACACTTCTTATGTGTTATTGCTGTTTTTATTGTAAATTTGTTTTTTTCCCCCTGAATTTTACATCACGTAACTAGGCCCTTTCATTTTTTTTCTTTCAATGGCCCGAATACAACCAAAATAAACTTTTCCACAGACAATTCAATGCTGGTGACTTGTTTTTGCTCCTTTCACTGGTGGGCTGTGAGTTTCAGATGGACAGCTGCAGGAAAGCTGTGACTACCACTCCCAGATAAAACCTTTTAGTGTTACAACAACAAACCAAAAAAAAGCTAATAAATTATAATAAAGATGTTGCTCTAATCGTAAGTCACGCTGATAGTGCAGGCCACCTAGTTGAATCCAACTTAACCATTATATGGTTTTGCTTGTGACGTCATACAGGTCAGCAGTGCTTGGAGCCTCCAGCTGTTGGCGGATTAACATGGAAACATCTGCAGCATGTAAATAAAAATGAGCGCTCAGCAAATGTTTATATTTTCAATCTAAAGCAAAAAAGTACCTCACACTGGGGTCAGAGACGCTGTCCACCTCCTCTTTTCTTCTTTTTGTTGCTTGTTACAAGTGTTTGTTGTCACAGCAACAACATAACCATGAGTCCTGTACAGATAAACACTTTTGCATCATTTTTAAATGCCATTATTTCTCTCAGGCTTACTTCTCCTCCTCCTCCTCCTCATCTTCTTCTTCCTCTTTCTCTTTTCCTCCTTTGTCTCCCCGTGACACTTCTTTCTTTCTGTCCTCTTCTTCTTCAACTCCTCCATCTCCATCTGCCTCATCCTCTGCTTTTTTAGACTCTTCCTTGTCTCCCGTGCCCTTAAACAATTTAAATAAAACCCATTTTACTCATCACACAGAGGTATAAAGCTTTATTGGGTTATGAAGTGCAATATATTCTTATAAACTTGGAAATCTATTGGAAATGAGCCAATCCATTAGTATAAATTAGTGTCCCTTGCAAACTTCTCAGTTTTCTTTTCAGTAAAAGGCATATTTCTTTTTGTTGTTTGCATTTTCTTTCTCAACTTTTATTCATTCTAAGGTTATTATAAATTTAATAATTTTCTCCTGGAACTTTGACCCCTTTTTTTCCTCATAAATCTGTTTGTTTTCTCTTGTAAATTTACCTTTTTTGCCTCCAAAAAAAGTGCATTTTTTCATTAGACTTGTCAGTTTTTGTTAACGTAAATACGTTTTATAATTGTTGTACAAATTCTGTAATTTCTTTCTTATAAATTGGCCATTTAATTTTTATTCTAAAATCTAACAAAATGAATAATGAACATTTATTTGTTATTAATTATTATTAACAATAAATAATTTTTTCAAACACATTTGGAAATGAAACACATTCGCAGTCTTTATCTTGTACATTTTTTTTACACTTCACATAAGTGATTTTTTCCTCTTAAACTTGCCAGTCCTTTAATTTAAATACATTTTCTAGCTTTTTTATGAACCAAGGTTTTTTTCATAAATCTACCTTTTGTTGTGTTGTAAATTTGCACATTTTTAAAAATATTTTCTCTCTTTTTTTGGCAAATGTTTGTAGTTTACTGTAAATTTGCCAGCTTTAGCAAACTTTTATTCCGTCTTGCAGATTAACGTGTAGATTTTTCCTGTTCAAGTTTTGAAAGCACACTTTTGTGAATACATTTGTGCCAAAAAATGATCGTCTGCAAAAAAAAATTTTTTTCCCCGGTATTTGCCAAAAAAGTGATTGCTCGTATAAATAACTTGCTGGTCTATAATATGGTAAATGGACTGATTCTTATATAGCGCTTTTCTACTCTCTCGGAGCACTCAAAGCGCTCTATACAACATGCCACATTCACCCAATCACACCCATTCTCACAAGCACTTTATCTATACTTAGTGCTATTTAACTACATTCACACACATTCATACTCCGATGGATGCATCGGAGAGCAACTTGGGGTTAGTATCTTGCCCAAGGATACTTGACATGCAGACTGGAGGAGCCAAGGATCGAATCACCAACCTTCCGATCAGTAGGTGACCTGCTCTACCTCCTGAGATACAGCCACCCCAATTAAAAGCCCATATTTAACATATTCCTTCGTGCGGAATATGTTAAATATATGTCAAATGAATCCCACAATGAATAATATCAAGTCATCCTGAGCCACTAACAACATTCCTGTAACAAGGTAGAAGCTGCAGTCAGTTTTTGGCAGTGACTTTTATATATTCTTTATTTATCCAGTTAAAAAAAAAAAAATCTCGTTGACATTAAAAATGTCTTTTGTAAGAGTAATCTGTCCAAGAGGACAGCAGATATTGCAACAAATATAACAATAGATCTGTAAACATATTTTAAGTGGACAAAAAGGACCGGATTGGTTATAATGTAAGTACAATAACACAGATTTATAAAGATACTTAAAAAAATGTAATTTTAAAATTTTATATATAACCCCTTTGTAAACCCTGTTCACCGAAGTCTATTTACCAACATACGTAAAGATATTACACATAAAAAAAAACACACGGAAACATTGGAAATTAGTTCTTGGCAGGCGGTCACGTTTTGGCACAACACCGCTCTTATATGAATTCTTTCAACTTTGTCTCATATACCTGCGCTTTTACCCAGAGGTGAAGCCCTGTTTGTTTTTTGCTCGTCTTTCCGTGTTTCTGCAGAAGCACCTGCGCTCCTGTGTATGACGCAGGCGCTCAGGTGTACCTGCTTCACGCGGCTCCTCCTCCGGCTCGGGATGCGGGCCTTCATCCTCCGGGACAGCGCCAGCAGCTTGTTGTGTCTCTGCCTCCTCTTCGCCTTCTCCGCGTCCTCTCTCCGCTTCTCCTCCGCGCGGTCCGAGTCCGACTCGTCCTGCCGCTGCAGCCGGCTCCTCTTCCTCGGCTGGACCATCCTCTTCGTGTGACTTCCGTCGTCATCCTCCTCATCGTCGTCATCCTCTTCATCCTCGTCGCCGCGGCTGGACGACGAAGAGCTGTCGTCGCCTCCCAGGAAGGAGCGCTTCCTGCGGGTGACAGAGCGGCTGTCGTCGCTGGAGGTCCCCCCGGACTCGCTCCGGTCCCGGTCCTCCTGCTCGCTGTCGTCCTCAGGAGAGCTCTGGAAGTCGGACTGTGATCCGGAGGAGGAGGACGACGACGAGAAGGACCCTTCGTCACTGTCGTCCAGGATGGAGGCGGGCAGACCGATCTGCCGCTTCTTCGATGCGGCTACTTTGGTTTTCCGCATGGACGCGAACATTTTCCGCTTGTACAAACTCTCCATGTCTGCACGCGGTACCGGACAGTAGTGACATGAAACGGAAAACCGACAGCAGAACCGGGCTCGGTGCACGCAGGCTAACGGCGCAGCTAGCCTCGCATTAACGACATGCTATTTATTCGCTGAAACACGCAACATGGCGCCTGAATTCACCTTCGTGCGGAATTATTTTGGAGTCTTTTCACATAAACGGACCGTTTGCAAACGTTGCACTGAGAAAATCCGCGCTGAAAAGGTCGCATTTAAAGGATTTTCAGCCCTTGAAAATGCCTGTGTGTTATTGTTGTGGCTTCTGCTTCTTCTCTAAAAATAACTACAGCGCGCAATCGTACACAGCGCCCCCTACGGCGAAGAGCAGGTGCTACACCTGCAAACTGAGCAGAAATTATTCTAGCACTCCTAACACTTTCCACTAAATAAAAAAAAAATAGTCTGGGGAAAGAAAAATGTATACTAATAAAAATAATAATATGAATCTATGAAAATGAATAAAATCTAAATCTACAGGAAGTGACTGTGGCCAACATCGATGTTAATTTTATTTATAGGTGTGGTCAGGTGTTTGAATACACTCCTCACGTTAGTTGTAACCCACCTTCTAGTCTAAAGCACATTTGACCAAATATTAGTGGGGGTGTATGTAAATATTTGAGTCTGTATGTTTACTTTTGACCCTGTTGGGATCAGAGAAAACCCAAAATAAGTTCAAATGTGTGCACCCAGTTCTTGTTTTTTCAAGTCATCATCAATCCATCCATTTGCTTCCGCTTATCCTTTTCAGGGGCGCTGGAGCCTATCCCAGCTGTCTTAGGGCGAGAGGTGGGGTACACCCTGGACAGGTCGCCAGTCTGTCGCAGGGCTAACACATAGACAGAGACAACCAATCGCCAACCAACCACTCCTCCATTCACACATATGAGCTTTTTAAAGTCATTAAAGATATATGCTGTATAATCATTCCACCCTAGAAAAAGAATTAATTAAAAGCCCAAAATTACCATGACTTTCATTCCCATGATGACTGTGTGGAAACCCATGACCACAACTGTAAATGTCACATTTCATTACATCTAAACTGAATAAGAGATTAATTAGGCTTCAGTCATATAGGTCACATTTGTAAACACAAACATTTGGAAGCCTGGGAGCGTTTCGGATGTCACTGTGAGTCATTCAGACACCACCTTTTTAAAGTGGTGTTTTTGGTACATGTAGCTAGTTCACCTTGTATATGCCTTTGCCCTCATTATAAAAACAACACTGAAACTAAAAAAAGCCCAAAACAAACAAAATAAAGGAGCTAAAGTGAAAATTTACTGATTGGAAACAAAAAGAAAAGTACAAAACTGTTATGATTCTGTTATTTACACTACACATCTGTAAGAATGAAATCAAACATAATACAGGATAAAAATTATAAACAAATTCAGTGTGCAGTTTCTCTTGTGATGGGTCTTTTTCTTTTACTTTATTACCTTTTTTATTTGATTCTATTATTATTTTATTTATTTGGTTTAGGTTAAGGGAATAAAAACCCAGAGTGGTCCTCCAAATATTTACTTTTGGCTCGTATAAGAAAAACTTGGACGTTTCTTATTCCGATCAATCCAAGTGGCGTCTCTCACTCATCCAGATCATTGCAGTCTAAAGGTCTTAAGATGAAAGCAACTGGACTTCTTGTTTAGGTTCTTGAGGACATTTTAGAAAGGTGTATTCAATTCTCCATGAAACGACTTCAAGTACCTGAAAGAGGTCGAGGTGCTGTTGACTCAAACACTTCAAATGCTGCTGAGTGTCTGTGAGACTGCTGAGGAGTTTTTCTTCTCCCCAAAGGCCTGAAAACACCAACAAATACAGCTTTAACAAAAGAAACGAGCTCTACGGTGGAACCTTCAGTGAGATTTTAATCCTAATTTGATTTAAAAACAGGTTTGTTTGTATCATGAAACATTCCTCGAGTCTTCCTTTCATCTCTGTGTGTCTGTGCAGTTTCGTTAGGTCCCCAGTCAGGACTTCTGTGCTAGAAGCGTGCTCAGTTTGATTTTCCCATCCATGGAGGCTGTCAGGCAGGTGCCGCAGTCCACTGCTGAGCACCAGTCGACGGTCACCACTGGTGCTTTATGCCCCCCCAGTGACAGCACCCTCTCCAGAGCTGACTCCCCACTGGCCAGCTGGAAGAGAGGGGACCAGGAAATTTTTTAAAATACAAAACACATTTAAAGCATTAAAGAATGCTTGCTTACTTACTTACTTACAGACAGACATACATGAAGGTGTACTCACTCTGTATATAAGTCCACCGGAGCTAGAACAGGTTAGGACGTGTTGACCTTCGGAGTCAAACGTGAAGAGTCGACCTCGAGGGACTTGAACCTGAACAGGAATTATATCACCAAGTTAGAAAAAAGCACCCCAAATTGTTCACTTTGGTGATTTTACTTCTTTGAACTATAAAAAATGTTTTCTTATGAACAGAGTTTAATTTACTTTGTAGAATTCAATGTTTTCTACCGAGCTTTGGTCATGAAATCAAATGAAGTGCTGTCTTGAAAATTAACCAGCAGGTCTGCTTACTTGTTTGTAGCCGCTGTACCCCGACAGGACGAAGGGCCCGGTGGCGTCCTGAGGTAAAATCTGCTCCGACTGCTTAACCCCACAGCGATGGATGTTCCACTGGATAAACTGCATGCGCGCGCACACACACACACACACACACACACACACACACACACACACACATTTTCTTGACTTTCCTGAGTAACATAAGGAGAACAGACGGAGCTACACTAGTTCTGGCTTTCACGCACCTTGCCATCTTCTCCGATGCTGAAGACGGTATTTTCATCATAGCTGAACTCCACACTGTAAACTTCCCCATCATGAGCTCTCCAGCTCATCGCGCTCTCATACCGCTGCATATCTACAGAGGACAGAAATGTATTTAACTTACTTGGGCTTTGGTAAGTGACAGCAAAGAGGCCACAGATTAATCCTCTTTGAAAATAATCTTTGGATGAATCGAGTATGAACGCAGACCAAACAGTCTGATGACTCCGTCAGCGGCTCCAGTCACCAGCAGGTTTCCATTGTGATTGAAGGCTGTGCAGTTTATGGCTACTGGTTCTGGCTCCAAAGAGAACTGGAGCTGAAAGACAGAAAGTCAGAACTTTGATTATGCTACAGGCAGGAAATAAAAAGAGCAGTTTAACTAGTTTAACTGAAACTGTCAGGCAACTGAATTGGAGCTCATAGTCAGGCACATAACAGAGGAAAAGTTGAGTTAATACCCAAACCTTTATTGGAAACAGGTTTCAGGTTTGCTAGAGCAGTCAGGTAGCCTGTTTAAAATGTGCAAACACAGTTTAAGCAGCACCTATAGGGCTGAAGTGCCAAAAACTGCAGCTCTAATCATGTCCACTGGGGGCTCACTCTAGCAGTGAATCAGTCCCATAGACCAGGGGTGGCAAACTCCAGTCCTCGAGAGCCAATGTCCTGCAGGTTTTACATAACACCCTGGGTCAACACACCTGAATCAAATGATTAGTTAATTACCGGGCTTCTGGAGAACTTCAAGAAATGTTGGGGAGGTAATTTAGCAATTTAAATCAGCTGTGATGGATCAAGGACACATCTAAAACCTGCAGGACACTGGCTCTCGAGGCCTGGAGTTTGCCACCCCTGCCATAGACTTATTCGGCGTAAAAGGTCCAGCTTTACAGGAGAAATAAATACATTTACAGCCTGCTAAAAAGCAGTTTTGCCCTCTAAAGGTCATAACACTACTGTTTATGAATGTGTTTATACATAAACCATTTTGACCCCCATTGCATCTTAAAATTAAGGGTGTGGCCACTTTGATTGACACATGGTTGCACTCTGAGCTGCTAGCTCCCTGAGGCTTCACGTCAGCTACCTGAACTGGACACCTTGACTCAGTCTGTGCAGTTGGAGTTTATATTGCTCCAGTTTTCTGCTACAGCTGGGGTTTTAAATACACATTCTTTAAACCCAGTGGTTCCTGTTCCTGGTCTTGGACTGATGTGCAGGCATATTAGCTAAATGATCAGTTAACCACCTGCTGTTTGACAGTCTTGGTGTCCCATAGCAGCAGCTGACCAGACACCGTTATGGGAAGTCGAGGAGCAGACTCGCCACTTCCAGATCGACTGTGAGCTGCAGCTGAACAGACGAACGATGAACCGCTGGGGCTGCAGGCTAAAGACAAGATACTGAAAGGCAGAAAAATACATTCTCATATGGAGATGACCTCGACGGTTGAAGACACAGTAAATCTAGTTTATGGACGTAGTTCCATTCAATTTGGTCAAATTATAATGCAATAAAATAAAAGAGCACCGGCCATTTTAGCTCCATCACTATCGTATGGGTTGACATTAATTTTGGCACATAACAACATTACTGATACTGAAACATAACCACATTTGGATCAGATTTTCAGTTTAGCGCTCCATAAAAACTTCTGAGTTCCTGAGCTGCAGCTTTTAGACACTTTTTTTGTCTCATCAAGGAGGCACTTTCATGCAATACAAAGCCAACAAATAGGCAGAAATTGGTCCTAATTATGTTAGTGAGGAGCTCCAGGATGCAGGTTTACCGTGGATGAGCCTCGTCGATGTTCATCTCATAGAGATTCTTCTTGGCTTCCGTATCGTACAACCGTACTGTCCCAACGCCACTGCCTAATAACAACTGATCACACACACATGCAAACACACATTTTACTGTTGGACAGATGTGTTTGGTGTATCAACTAGGTCACAAGCAACCTTGGGGTTTAGGCTTAGGGTTGGGTTTTTGTTTTAACTAGTGCTAAATAGGCAAATATCAAGGAACTAAGAGATTTTACCTTTCAAATTAAGTCTTGTAAATTAATTTTGGCAGTGCAATTGTTCTGTATGCATTGCACTAGAGACAACTGTCTGAAAACAAGTAACGAAATCCTAACCCTAGCCTTAGGTGGATCATTGGTGACCTAGTGCATGGTAAAATGTTACCTTATCAGAATATTTATAAAATCAATGTATCTGAAAGTAAACACTGCTACCAGTCGGTCTGGTTTGGTGGCCCACTCCAGAGACATTAAAGGAGATTTGGACATGATGGTGGCTTTGGTCTGCATGATGGGGTTGAACGACCACACCTGACGGAGTAGGAGGGGCAGAGGAAGAAGTCTTTCATGAGTTTTCCTGTCAGTATATGCCGTTAGAATACCGTAGCTTGAAGACTATGAAATGCAGGTTTACCTTGATGACTCCGTCAACATCCAAGCTAGCGACGCGGCGACCAGAACAGTCAACCCTTGAAAACAAGCGAAGGGCAAAAGAAAGGAAAAAAAACCCGATTAAGGCTGAGTTTTTGTTTTTATCCTTAAAGTGGGGGAATTGTGACAATGTTACAGACAGACCTGCAGTGCATGATGGACGAGTGGTGTTCTCCGTACTCCTCCTGGCTGAGTTTAATGAAGGGAGGTTCCTCTTGGCTTGCACCGCAGCTTCTGCTGTTTGAGGAATCGGTAGGTTCACTTGAGGACTCCATGGGAGGCTCCACCTCCCCCAGCTCCCCTTTCTTCTCTGATGTCTGAAGATAACACATGAAAGGGCTCACCAGACCAAAAAATTATTGTCTTCCGGCATACTAATTCAAAGTGCAGGTTGACCACTCGCAAAACTGTTTGAACATAGCTGACCTTTACCTCCACAGGTAAGGTAAGACTAAGGGCATCGCACTTGTTGCATATCTAAAGGATGCAACTATACCTGTGGTGGTGGTTTGGAGAAAAGCTCCTTCCTCTCCTTCTCATGATCTTGGATTCTTTTGTGTCTCGAATTCTGGTTCCCTGACTGGTTTGTAGACAGCTGGGACTGGGAGCTCACTGGTTCACTGGTTGATGACTGGGTAGATGCTGGCTTCACCTCCTTAACTTGGCCTGCATCTTTAGATTTCACAGTCTAAAAAAGATGGAAATGATTACAACCGCAAATGTAGAAAACTGGAACACCAGTGCAGCTTGCTATTACTCTCTGAGGGAATGATTTTCAAACTTTGTGGTAGAAAATAATTAAAATATCAAATTCATTACCCAATATTTATTTTACTAATGGACACACCCAATGAACCCAATCAAGCCTCGATCCTGAGTCAGTGTGAAGTTTAGTCTGCTGCAGAGTCCTTAACACACATCTCTTATTGGACAGGTTGGTTACCGCCCATTGTATATCATGAATCTTTGCCATTTCCTAACACTAATCTGGGTCCAGATCACATTGGTAGTATAAGCAAAGATGCCTAGGCCTCTCTTACTCCTGACTTCAGCTTTTTTGTATCTTCCCAAGCCAATTAAAAGACTTGACCTCTCTGGTGTGTCCTGGATCTGTGTTGGGAGTCTCCTGTGTGTGCCCGACACACCTCACATAAGAGGTGTCCAAATCTCCCCAACTAAGTTCCAATAGGAACAAGTCTGACTTGTTACTGACAATACAATCCAAGCTCTTACAACAGTTGTACTTGTTGCCAAATAGCCCATAACAACAACCAGATACCCCATACATTTGACTATGTAGACTGCTAGGGCAACATTAGAAACTGGCATCAAAGTCCAACTAGTTGGAGACATTTCTTTATTAGGGTTTGTTAGTCTTTATCATCTTCCTGATGAGATGGTAACTCAGAAGAAGGCATACTGTCCCAAGTACCAAATTTCTAAAGTGAAGGGTCTTTCACTTTCCATATACAATCATCAGCTTTTGAACATAAGATGACCTGTCTCTGACTCAGTAGTTGCAAAAAACCCAATTCTGTTAAATAAACAACCATCCAGTCTGTGAGTCAAGGTCTTTTTTAAATCTGTGAATTTGGCGATTCCTTGTGCTCACCTGATTACTCAGTGGGTCCTTCCTGCCCATTGCTGCCTGGCTTGGTGAGGACCCAGAGATGGCTTGCATTGGTTTCCCTGGGGTACGTCTGCCTTGTGGTAGGAATGTTGAGAAGAAGTTTCTGGTAGGGGTGGTGGCAGTGCTGACAGCTCGCTGGCTCGTCACTAAGTCCCTACAAAGAGAAAAAAAGAAAGGAAGTTTTAAAACAGCATACTACTACACTGAATCCAAGCAAAGAGACCACAGCTATCAGCAAATGCCATTGCCATGAAAGGGTATGAGTTTTGCGACAATTTTTGGATAGTTAGTTAAAGTGAGCACAATAAACACCAGAACCGAAGATGGCTATGCCGACTTGTCTTGATCACATAATTGCCATCTCTTCCTTTGTAAGCACATGATGAACATGCATCTGGCATTTATCCTTTTGCGCTGCTCACTTGTCCAGTTGGGTGAACATTCGTTGGTGGACAGGTGTCCACATGTGTAAACTGACTGGTCTACAGCTATACACGTCCATTTGCAACAAGTAGAGCTGTACTATGTGTGTTCTGACACTTTCTGACAAAAAGTAGCATCAAGGTCTTCAATGATTTGTAGCTCTTTGCCAGCAAGCCTTTCGACCCCATGAGCATCAATAGTTTGTGGGATTTCAATGACCGTGCTGCTGGTTCGCCGGTTGCTGTTCATTGGACTTATAGAGCAGTTCTCACCATGAAGCAACAACACTGTTTGCACAATATCAAAACCAAGGTGTGACAGGCCATTTCTGTCCAGTCTTGCTATGACCTTCCAACAGAGACCTCTATAAATGGACCAATCACTATCAAAGATACTTAGGTCATTAAAACTTGTATATTTTCAGTAAGTAAAAAATAAGGTTAGACTTTTGACTGCCTAAAAAACTTCTTTTTTTCTACCCTGACTACTATGCTTACCAGTTGGTTTTTCAATTTTGAAGATTTTTTCTAATTCTCTTCATAACCGTGCTTGAGATTTTACTGTATTGAGACACAAATCCCCTTGTTTCAGTAAGGGAATCCAACATAAAACTCTGCCAAATCAAAGATGCAGAGCTGTGGTGACCTCTTGTGACAAGGGCACAGACGAAAGTAGCTTTTTTTGAGGGGGGGGGGGGTTGGCCCAAAAACCTATGTGCAGTCTGAGATCCTCAGCCAAAGATGTGTTGCTTCTTCCTGTGAATAGGTGGGAGAAATAGTCTTTGTTGCCAGGGCTCCTTTGCTTCCTGGTAGAGATCTTTATTGGTCCCCAGGCTTCTCAGTTACTCAGAATCAAGTGGGGTATTGTGGCTTTGTTATCAGTGCTCTCGGGTCAAGATCTTTTTGGATCTACTGTATTTTAGTTACTCCAAAAAAGTAGGAAATCAAGTCAGTGCTCCCTGGTAAAAGTCTTCATAAATCCACTTCAGAACCACGAGGATCTGAAGAACGCCCTGGGTTCAAATCCACCATCTGGTTGCAGGCTTTCTGTGCGGAGTTTATATGTTCTTCCAGTATCTGCGTGGGTTTTCTCCAGGAATTCTGGCTTCTTCCTGGAGTCCAAAAACATGCATGGAATTAGGTTAATTGGTAATGCAAAAACCTTAGGTATGAATGTGAGTATGAATTGTTGTCCGTCTCTCTCTGTGTTGGTCCTGGGACAGTCTGGCTGCCTTTCCAGAGTTAACCTCACCTCTTGCCCTATGGCAGCTGGGACAGGCTTTAGCACAGCCACGACCCTGAACTGGATAAGCAGAAGAAAATGAATGGATCCAAGGGCTTCTTGATAGAGGTCTTCTGCAGTCCACTTCAGAACCAAATGGGTCACCATGTGTTTGTTGTCAAGACCATTTTTGTGTATAATACTTGGTGGGTGTGGTTTATCACCATCATGCATTGAATTATTCATTTGAAGAGGAAATAATGAATGTGTAACTGACAAGTCTAACAACACTTACTGCAAAAGTTAGGTTGCCTTATCATCAGCCATCATCAGCCAACTAACCCCTTAGCATCCATTAAAAAAAAAAAGTGTGTTGAGTTTGGGTTTTTTCTGGGTCCATTTCAGATCGGGTCCCACATCCATTCAAGCCCCCTCAACGATCCAGATGAGGAGCTTTAACTAACTTCTTAAAAGATACTTCTGTCAATCACATTTATTTTTTTTTTAGAGTATTTTAAAGTTTATTGGGGAACTGTATTTGCTGGCCCGGTCTATCGATCGCCTGGAAGTTTAACAAAAAAAAAAAAAAAAAAAAAAAAAAAAATGGCTCAATGGAACAATTCATCAGGTGAATTGTTTATTGTGAAACATCAACCGCATTACAGCACACAGTTTAAATACTGCAACAGCATAAATATTTTGGCATTTTTGGCAACAATTCGTTAGCTAAAATATGGTTTTAAATAGTTTTTTATATGAATAAATATAAAATAACTCAGTTTTGTTTGATTTAAAGTGCCTGAATATGAAAATATGAGGTTACGTCATTCATTAAATAAATACTGTCACAAAAAGTGCAATAACCTTAGTTCTCATTTAGGCCTGAACCATGCTAACATCAGTCCATGTTCGTTCTGTGCTTTGTGTTAAAATGTAACTTAAGAAAACAAAATAAAAACAAACGAAACCACAAAGCTGCAATGGATAAAAGTCTTGATTAATATTTTAAGGTTTAAGATGGCTGCCATCTGCAACTCACAGCACAAAACACATTAAGAGTTTCAAAGTGATAAATACAAAAACAATACGCCAGTTTTTCCATAAAAATACTTTGTAATTTTTAAAGCATGGCATTCAATTTAGAAATGAGCTGACTATTGATGGTTAAAAACATCATGATGTTGGCAGTGTTTAAAAATGGACAGAATGGCAGCCATCTTTGCTGTGGTTAGTCATCAGTAAAGACAGTGATGTTAGTCTCTCACAGCTCAGTGTCTCCCAGTCGGTCCATGTTCTGGACGTATGTCGGCAGCTTGTGGTGGATCATCTCATCTCTATCCCTCTGATCCCGGCTCTCCGTCTGCAGGGCGAACAGCTGGCGAAGATACAGCAGACAGGTCAGACGTAACGTCTACCCTGACTACAGCTCAGCATGGAGCACATCACATTTTAAAACTTTGTTTCATGAAAAAACTTTTACACTTAGTCTATGTTTTTAAGTACTAGTGTCCAACTTTTTGTTAGTTCAAAAATGGAATAAACCAATCACATGGCAGCGACTCAGTGCAATTAAGCACGTAGACACGGTCAAGACGACCGGCAGAAGTTCAAACAAAGCATCAGAATCAGGAACAAATGGGATTTAACTGACTCTGAATGTGTGTTTCCCACGCAACCTCTATCTCTAGGGTTTACAGAGAATGGGATGAAGAGTAGAAAATATCCTGAGTGGCTTTTCTCAATAGAAATGTCTTGCTGAGATCAGTGCCTCAGCTACTTCAAGCCGATAGGAAGGTGTGGAATTTATTTTCTAGGCACACTTTTGGCCCTTTAGTAACAACTAAATGCCACAGCCTACCTGAGCATTGCTGTCAACCATTTCTGCAAGCACAATGTAACATTTTACAATGGATGTTTTTGGGACAATTTGATATGTTTCAAATCATCTCAAACTGATTTCTTTAACAGGACAATGAGTTCACTATACTAAATGGCCTCCACAGTCACTTGATATCCACCTAACAGAGGACATCTGTCAAATATTCCATGAAGAATTTAAGTGATTCTGAAGGCAAAAGGGGGTTCAATGGAGTACGGTGTACCTAATAAAGTGGCACAGAGTGGTGGCCAAATCATGGAATTAATACAGTGAGAATTAATAGGATTTGATTTGATTTTAAGAAGTAAACAGAACTTTTGGAAACCCATTGAAATTCATTTTTAAGCTAAATAATGAGACTTAATTTACATGACGGGTGATTAAAAGTAAACGACGGGATCAGTTGTAGCTTTTTTGAACAAATCTACATTTGCATTATTCATGCAAAATAGATTTAATTTAAAATTAAATGCTCTCTCTCACCAGCTGACGGAGCTGTTCGTTCTCCTCCATCAGGCAGGTCATCTTCTGGACTTCAGCATCAAAGCTGAGGAGGACAGGCTGAGGTGGGAAACAAGTTAAGGACTGAAAACTGAATTCCAGCAGATCAGTGCGGCCGCCTCTAAATTGTCAAAGCATGTTGAATATTGAGGCTGGCTGTGTGTTTCAAACTCAAGGATATGCATACACTGGAAGAGCACCGACAGGAAGTTATGCAGTGAAACCAGGAAGGTGTCAGACCACTGGCGGGAGAAGTACTGACAGAAGGCGGGGTTCTGCTCAGGGGAGGAGATAAATGGCAGGATGAACCAATCACGCCACTCAGCCTGACCCTGCAGCTCTGACGCCTGCTTCTGGAAAAACTCCTGAGTCTTCTCCAGGTTTCCTTTCTGTAAGGACGAGATAGATTTTTAAATCTTTGTTTCAGAAACACGCAGCAGGATGTCTGATTTCTCCACGAGGTGATACCTGCACGGTGTTGATGATGTAGTATCTGTACAGGCTGATCCTCAGCTTGTTGACGGTGGATCTGTAAACATCCTCGAGTCTGCTGAACAGACGTTTATCCAGGTAGAGCCAGTATTCCTTCAGACCAGCCAGGTCAAAGCTCTGGACAAACTGCTGCAGCTGATCGATGATTTTATCCACCTGCACAGCACAAAAATAATGAAAAGTTATTCAGTTTCCTTTTTCTGCTAAAAGAAGAAACTTCTTCAAAAACCTGAAATAGCAGCTTTTTTTGTTAACCCTTCACACCATTGCTAGCTCCTTTCTCCAACTTCCAGATGATGTGACTATTTTACTGTGAGGTTGTGAGGAAACAGAAATACATCCAACAACATTTCTGCCAGCCATACCCTGAAGCCTTTCTCCTTGTCGGCTTTTATGTCGTTGTCCAGATGTTTCAGCGTGTTGGTGAAGCCACGGTAGATCAAATACTCCCTCACATGCTCATCTGTCCTTTCCACTGCAGAGCCCATGGTGACCTTTGACCCTACAGGGAACAAGTCAGCGTTTATTATGATTATTCAGTTTGTGTCTACTGTAGTCATTTGGTTCTTTGAAAGTATAAAGACAGAGACATTTAACTTGAGGTTTTAAGATTATTTCTTACATACACATTTATACAAGTATAATATCCAGCACTCTGGCTGTACACAAATAAAGAAGAAGACATAAACACAAGAATTCCAATCAACTTTTTCTTTTAATATTAGCTGACAGACATTCAAACCATTGATCTCACTGGGTAGCTGAGTAATGTGTGGGTAGTGGGTGGTGTGGGCTCATTCATTAAGGCATGAATGAGCTAATGAATGATTGAATGGATGCACATATTTGTTGGTAGTCAATGATCTGACTAAAGCCACAAAGGGCAGTCTCATTTAGCAGTCTGATGGCATGAAGATCAAAGCTTCTCCATATTGTTTCTGTGCTGGCAGCACATAAACAGCACACAGTAGTGACTCTCCAATGGCAGTCAGCTGTTAGGGTGGCTGGAAGAATCTCCCGCGATCCTCTTGGCTCTAGATCTGCATCATCTGAAGTACACATCCTCTTCTCTCAGCTGAATCAACTACTCTCCTGATGGATAAGTGGTCATGCCCAGGGAATGATGCACCCTTCCCAGAAGTGCAGAGATTCCTGAGCGCTCTGAGCAGGAGTTTGAAGTACTTTAATCGCCTGAAGTTGTAGAAGCCTTGATGGGATTTCTTCAGCAGTATGTTACTTGAAGTTATCCACCTTCTCTACCTAGGCCCGATTCATACTGAGAGGGTAGAATAATACTCGGCTGTTTTTTCATGGTCCCCTTGGTTTCCTGAGTTCAGCTCAAAGTTGCTTTCCTTATACCAGGTGAAAGGTGGTTGATTTCATACCAGTGGGCAGATGCATTATTATTTGAGAACAGTCCTGCTCTCAGCACATAATTTTATGGAGCTCCAGTGCTGAGGGTGAGAGGAAGGAACCATTTGTGGCCTGCCAGCCAGCAAGGAAACTAATCATGCACCTGCACAGGGATCTTTTTTTTTTGGAGGGGGTGTCTGGAGGGGGCTATTTCTGGTACATTAGTTTACAACCTCTGCTAATACTGATATATATGTGTGTGTGTGGATACATTTTCTTCAGAATAAAAATCTATAAACATCACTGCATGAAAATGTTTAGAAATAAGGTAGATGAAGAAAGGATTCAGACCACCTTAAAGTTTCCACACATTATTTTAAGCAGACAGAATGTTCTCTTTTTCACCGCTACTCAGTATAAAGTTCCTACACATTTTAGAAGATTAAGTGGACCTATTTTCCTTATTTCTAGTCATCTCGCCACCGAATTTCTGTTTACAGAAGACAGCCAATCAGAAGAGAGGTGGCTTAAAGTAGGAGGAGCTAAACCAGGTTGTTTGAGACAAGTGACATGAAACTGTAGACAGTAAAATTAAAAAAGGATTATTTTGAGCTGTGAAACAGGCAGAGCTACTTGAGTAAATGTATTTAGTTACTGTATGTCAGCGATTATTTAACAGGCTTCAAAACACTGACATCACAATATTAACATGACAATCTAACCCACTTAATGTCACTTTTCTCAACTAAATGATGAAGAAGGTAAGAGGTAATATTGCTCAATTTCTTTTTAAACTTTAGTAGCGTTCACTCCATTAGCAATAATTCCCCTAAAACGCTTCCTCTTCATGTACTGACCGCTAACTTAAAACATAAGATCACCGTTATGCATCCACAGAGGGACGTTGATAGTTATAAAAAAAAAAAAGAAAGTGTACTTTAGATCCTTAAAAGCCTGAAGCAGAATATAAAGTATCATTTTTGTAAATGTTACGGTTTTATTTGGATTTCCTCCACCGCTTTTTGTTGCTAAAAACACTTCGGCCAGACTCTATTTGAAAATCTCTGGTACACACGGTAACTGTAAGGTTAAACTCAGATTCGCAATCCATCCCAGCAAACATCAAACGATGTCAACATTGACTGATTTCAGAAAATGTATTATTGTAAATCTGAAGAGACACAGGAACTGCAGTTAGCTTCATTTTAGCATCAAGTGTGCCACCGGAACAATCGACTGGAACACGTTACAATTACTATTACACAAAATCTCTCACATTAAACAGGCCAAATGCAGGCAGAATTAACATTCATTATGCTATAACATAGTAAGTCATAAAATCACGTCTTAACATTTACGTACCTCGGAGGATAATCCAGATTATTTTAAATGAAGCAAATTTAAGGCGAAGTTTGGCTTGGTCTTTTCTTTGGTTTCAGCACCATGAAAGTGAACCGTCACCACCGAGAAACAGAATTGCGCTTTTTTAGATCCATGAATCTTCAGAGCACAAAACTGCTCTTCCGTCTTATTGTGAAAATTAAATGTTTACAACAACAAAGAGAAAGAAAACTCTCTTCCTGCTCTATTTTTCCTCCTGACAGTCATGTGATGAGCTAACGTATAACGCAGCCGCACACTGCGCGACCTGCGCGCCCTCTATCGGTCAGCACGTCTCAATACACCTGTGCCGGATATACCAGCTGTTACCTGCAAAAATGTTACAAAGAGTGTTGCATTTTTGTGTGTGTTTTCCTCTCTAAATGTTACCCCTTCTAGTAGTTAAAAGTGAACTAGCATTGGTGTACGTGCTGGAGTAAAAAGACAGCTGTTAAAAGTGTTAAAAGCAACTGAAAAATAAAATCACAGTTATTTCGTCTTGTATATATGTGTCTTTAATATCCGAAAATTACTACAAACATATGACTTTAAAGTGAAAATTTAGACAGAGGACTTTTTCTTTATAGCCTCTGTAAGTTACATTTTTTTCCCTCTTAAATGTACACCATTATGATGAGAGAGTAATATTTGTTATGATGATAGAGTAATATTTGTATAATCAATATTTTACAATATTTAAAAATATATATATTAAAAAAATTATAGATAGATAGATAGAGAGAGAGAGAGAGGGGGGGAGGGAGAACACTTGAAGGAAAAACAGGAAATAAAAACGAAAGCATGAAAAAAATAATTAAAAATATTTAAAATGTAAAATATGTATGCATTTTAATAACCACAAAACCTATTAAACAAACGCATACGCAGGGTGTCACGCGGTTACCGTGGTAACACGCTAAGCAACGCAGAGCTAACACCATAGCAACGCGTAAACAATAAGCTCCGAGGCGAAGGGGAGAAAATGTCAGACAGAAGACGAGGAGCGGAGGAAGTGGAGGAGAGGAGCAGTGCTGAGGAGGACGAAGAGGAGGAGAAGTCTGAGGAGGCTCTCTCCTCCTCAGCAGCTCCCAAGAGAAATTCTGAACCGCCACAAGCGCAAACTCTGTCTAACATCCCCGAGGCGGTGGACGACTTCCTGAGGAACTTCTTGCGCAGAGCCGGCCTGAGGCGGACTCTGAGCCGCTTCGAGGTGGAGTGGTACGGCTCGGCGCTCAGGCGCCTCACAGACACCCTCAAGACCGTAGCCACGGCGGCCCCGGGGGTCTACTTCATCCCCGATGCTCTCACACACCGACGCCTCCTCCAGAGCGAGCTTGAGGCGGTGCGCGCAGAGACGGAGCTGCTCAGGGAGGAGGTGCTGGGTGCAGGAGCGAGCCTGGTGAGGATACAGAGGGAGCGGGACTTTCACCGGCTGCAGCACCAGCGAGTCTCCGAGGACAAAAGGAGGCTCACAGAGGACTTCAAACAACTGAAGAAACATCTGCAGTCGTACGACCCCGTGCTCAGGCAGCTGGAGGAGAAATACCAAACAGCTGTCAGGCAGAAGATGCTCCTCAGCTTCCACAGAGAGAGACTGCAAAGCAGCACAGACCCTACACCAGCGCAGGTGAAGGAGGAGAGGAGGAAGGAGAAACCACCAGCAAAGACCACTGCACACCTGAAGGACTCGGAGTTCCCCCCCTGCAGTGGGCTCCCAAGGGCCTACCTGGAACAAATGAACTCTCACACAGGGAAAAGCTTCGCATCTTTCAGCCTCGCATGCTCTATAAGAGCGCATCAGCAGCCAATCAGCTGCATCGACCTGCATCCAAGAAAACTGATCCTTGTCTCGGCCAGTGACGACAGCACCTGGAGATTGTGGGTTCTCCCAGAAGACAGAGAAAAGGTGAGAGGAGGTGAAAGCTCGAAGAGGAGGTGGGGAGGTGACATGTGAGGATCACTCTGATTGGATGATGCACTGACGTGTGATGTCACTTACTGTGTTGCCAGGTGGGTGAGATGCTGCTGACCGGTGAGGGTCACTCTGATTGGCTGTCTGGTTGTAGCTTTCACCCTGATGGATCAAAATTAGCGACAACCAGTGGAGACACGACAGTAAGTTGGTCCTGATGACAACACAGAATAAACCCACCTCATTGGTTACAGATGTGTACTTCTTCCTGCAGGTGCGGCTCTGGGACTTCTCTCGTGGCTGCTGTGTACTGATGCTCTCTGGCCATGCCCAGCCCACCTGGGCATGCTCCTTTCACTCATGTGGTCACTTCCTGGCCTCCTGCTCCGCTGACAGAACCGCCAAGCTGTGGGACCTGAACAGCCAGCGCTGTCGCCTCACACTGCGCCAACACACCGCCTCCGTCAACAGCGTCTGCTTCCTACCTTCCTCCAACCTCCTCCTCACCTGCTCCGCTGACAAAACCATCGCCTTGTGGGATGCCAGGCTAGGTGTCTGCACCACCACCTTTCTCGGACATTATCACCCCTGCAACCATGCTGCCTTCAGCTCAGCGACCAGCATGGTGGCCTCCTGTGACTCTTCCGGCATCGTCAACACGTGGGACACGAGAAAACCCACATTGCCGATGGCCGCTGGAGACACCGGGCCACTTAGTGCCAACCAAGTGGCGTTCAACCACTCAGGGAAGATGCTGGCGGTTGCCAGCAGCGACGGTTTGGTGAAACTGGTGGAGGTAGACTCTGGCAGTGTGAGCAGCTTGGAGGGCCACAGGGACAGTGTGCAGAGTGTGACCTTTGACCACAAGGGGGAGACTGTGATCTCGGCAGGGAGTGATGGAAGGGTTAACATCTGGTCGTAACATAAGATTTCTGATTGAGTAGTGATCGATATCTGAGATTGACGTGAACTTTTAGTTGTATTAATCAAAGAAGTGACACCATGGAGGTCGTAAACCAAAACATGTTTAATGAGAGCTGTGCAAAGCCAAGCCAAGCAGCTAGAAGCACACATTAAACATTTAACATCAGGTGTCTTCTTCACCCCGAGGTGAATAAAAATACTTCCTGCATCAGAGGGTTAAAGTTCCTCTGTGCCAGTATGAGTCCTGTCATCCTGAGGGTGGAGGAAACACCATCTGGTTTCATGTCTTTGATGTTTGAAAAGTGAAACTGATGCAGTACTATGAACCTGCATTCTTTCTTCACCCAGCAGGGGGAAACTCCTCTGATCAATAAATAAAGTCTGATTGTTAGTCCATGGGAAAATTGCCTTACTCCTGCTCTGACCTTTGCGTCTTTCCTGATGGTTTCATCCTTTAGTTGAAAAATGATAATTTTCTAAATGATCATCCCCTGGTTTTACTGTCAGATTCAAATGACCAGATTTTTATTTTTTTGTATTATGTACATTTTTTGTCTGTTATGGCTGTATTGAGTGTGCATGTGAGGACGGATGACTCACAGCTGCAAGACAAATCTACTTATGGTAACCTGAACCTGAAGATGTATGAAGAACAACTCTGAGTGAAATGGTCTTTATCTGACTTACAAATACAATCAATTGAATGTTATCAGAGTATCATTTAGCATGTGTATATATATATAGAGAGAGTAAGTCTCATGGTCTCATGTGACAGTCTTCATTTATGCTTTTTTTCCCAGCTCTTCTTCTGTCTGCTAACAGTTTTTGGGTTTCCATTTGGGTGGATCTACAAATTGGCATCCTTTTTTTTATTTTAAAGCCATATCTGACAATTGTAATTTTTATTCAGTTACGACACACATTTACCGTGTCACAAACTTTCCCCCCCTCTGCAAAAAAAACTAACTCAAGCAAAAGAGACAAAAACCATTTCTTCAAATCTTTCTGCTTCTTTTTTTGTTAGTTTCTATGATATTCGACAAAACAGCAAAAGTTGCTAATTTTGGTGACTTTTAACGTTCCCTGATAAAAAAAAATGCTGTGCAGTCCCAGATAAAGATAGACATCTGAACACCCTGGTCCCCCCAACCCTTGGCTCAATACTTCAATTTTCAATCCACGAGTCTTGAGTCTTCAGAAATTCAGAAAATCGGACTGGATTGTCACAGTAGTACACATTGTGCTTCCACATGTACATATTTTCTACAGCAAAGGCAATTTATTGTAGTTTTACCTGCAAGGAACTGAAAAGCTATCACTTACAACAGCACTGATGATCTTTCTTCCCTCTGGCTTAACACTGCCCGGTCACCATTTTATTTTCAACAGGAATGAGTGTGTGTAAATCTTTATGGCACCAACAGTCTGTCTACAAACAGAATGAAACCCATCAATACAAAACGGTCTGTGCACCAACAAGCATCAAGCCCATCCATCCATACTGTTGCATTCACAAGCCACTGAGACACATTCAAAATATAAAAGATGTGGCATATTTTTCTCGTCTCGGAGTCTGTCCCTTACGTTTTCTTCTCTTCTTTTAAATTATCGCTGTGTTCTGACTCTTCCTCAGAGTCTGAGAAAGAGAACAGTCCAGGAAACTTCCTGACTCTAAAGGTTTAGGGTATAGTTTAAACTGAGTTGTATTAGTGCTTTTAAAAAAATTGCACTTTCTTATAAAAAATACACAAACACAGTGCAGATACTATTGAGGCTTTTGGCACAGCGAGCGTCCTTTGAATGTTCAGTTTCTGGAGGGTTCCTGCTGAGAACAGACCAGTCTGTCGACAGATGAGGATGAGTAGCGCCCCTCGTCGTCGTCCTTCTCTTCCTCTGTCGCTCTGTGTTTCTGTCTGGGTTCTTCCACCAGCATCTTCAGGCGGTTCAGATGATGCAGAGCTCTGAGGAGGAAAAACATGCATGCTTTACTCACCCTAAACTGGAGTCAAACTGATGTACATACTGTGGTGGTGGATGAAGATGCGTTTAATGTCACACAAGTTTTTGAAATCTTGTTTTTGAACTATTGGGCTTAGAAGAAGAGGGTGAGGATGAGGAAGAGGAGACCCTATGGGAATGAAAGTGCAGGTGTGTTCTCCATGGATGAGGACTCTGTTTCTCGGGACTGTGAGCCACCACCACCTCAGCTATCTGAATGCCAACATGAGAACTGAGGGCTCTGAAGGACACCGGATGACTTGTCAGTCACTAACTTACATCCTATTTTATGATCCTTCTTTTACTTGAAATGTAATAATCACTAGGGCTGTTCGATATAACGATATATATCGGGCGATGATATAAAAACGTCTATCGTTTCATATTGCGGCAAAATATAATGTTAACGGCAATATTTTTTCATTGTTTTGATGGTCATTGTAGTGGTTATATTAATTTGTTAAAGTTCTCTCTTTCCCTTATACTTAATATGACCACACTACGGACAGACAAGCGACTGTTTTTACACGTTGTCGTTAGCAACCACGACGGTAAAACAATGGCGTGGCTCCGCCGTCCGCTTGTTTGTTTTGCATATTAACCTTTCACAATAAAGCTCAAGATCCTGTTGAGACTTTTCAAAATAAACTAAATCCCGTGAAAGAGTATGCAGTGTTTACGGATGAGAAGCAAAAAAGAGGCGTTAGGTGCTAAAAAATAAACCTTAGACTCAAACGTTAGAACAGGCTTTTCCCCGCAGCATGTAATAAATATTCACAAAGAAAACGGCGGCCGTTAAAACTTATGTCTAAAAATGTATAGCTTCATGCATCGGCTAAAAGTCATAACTCCAGGTACAAGACGCCCAGCTGAAAAGACTTCATGCAAGTCGAGCTGCACGAGATTCACAGAATTTACAGAAAATTTTACATTTTTGTGATTTATATCGTTATCGGGATGATAGATGTCTTATATCGGGATATGAGATTTTGGTCTTATCGCACAGCCCTAATAATCACATTTGACTCAGTAAGACTTTAAACTAGCAACAGAAACCATAAACTCATCATGAAAGTGTTTACTAATGCTGGGCATACACGGTGCAATTTTTGGCTCATTTTGAGACGATTTTTCAGTCGTGCGACGGTTTTGGGGATCGGCCCAAGTTTCGCCTTCATCGTGTGTTGTGCATTGTGTAGTATACGTGGGGTAACAGAAGCGATTAACACCTCACGACCAGCTCCCAAATAATTAATCGCTTGGTCGTAAGAAAATCAAACCTGTTTGAAATCCTGTCGGCCGTCGTGAGGGTGTCACCGCAGCCTCTCACACTGCGCACGCACAAACACAGAAATGAAAGGGAAAAGACAGAGTAGCACAGCAGTGCAGTGTGTGATCTGGACACAAGCGATGGGGTACAACTTGTAGAACTTTGGAAAGCTCATCCGAGCCTTTTCAATGTGGCCTCACAAAATTATCACGACCACAACAACCGTGAAAATAATTGGATGGACATTGCTGCTCAATCACAGCTGACTGATCAATGTTTTTCATTAGCAATTTAGCAAAGTTGACGGTGGCAGTGTGTGTGTCTGTGTGAGTGAAAGACAGAGAGGGAGAGCAAGAGACAGATTTTCTGTTATAACGTTCATATTATGGACGCACAGTGTGAGCACTCAGGTCGCATCAGAGCATCGGGCCGTATAGTGTGAGACCCTGCAACGTGACCTACGGACTTCTAACCCCTGCGAGTCAGTCGTGCAGTTTGAGCAGAAGCTGAATAACGCAAAATCGCAGTGTTTGCCCAGCTTAAGGTAACAGGTCAAGTAAGATGTTGGGTCACTTTCTCATAGACTTCTACAGACTCTGATTTGTTTCAACAGCCATAGATGTTGCCCCCTGCTGGCCATCAGAAAAAAGCAGGATTCACACCCAGAAGCTGACTCTGTCTTTTATCTAAAATCTGAAAGTAGAACAAAAGGACTTATCTTGGAGTTTTCAAAAATACATTTTAATTTATTATTATTATTATCATTAGTAGTAGTAGTATTGCTTTGCATCACCAGTGGTTATTCGGCCCATACTCACTATGAGTTACTAAATGTCACTGAGTTTCTAGTTGCTGGCTGCCACATCATTGCTAGTTGCTTCCTGTGTGGACCCCCTTTTGCCTTACAAGACAGGATGGCATTTGATTTCTTGACATAGTTTCTAGTGACTTTTTGAGTAACACAATACTTTTAATTTTTGCCTGAAGCAAAAGTGGTGTCTTTGATGCAGTTGTCTTTAAACTGTAAGCACAGGTTATCAGTCCAGTCTCCACATTCTTTCTAAGGGGACAAATAACTTGATTGGAGTCAGTTACCTCTCTAGTGATGGTCTACCAGGAAAACTCTGAAGCTCTTGCAGCTCCTGCAGCTCTGCGTTACCAACAGACCACTGGAACACAAACAGACTCTTAATAATTTAAATCTTGTTTCCTTAAACGTTAAACTCAGACACAGATTTGCATTTTATTATCCACTTTTTCTAAAGATCTGTATTAAGCCTGCCTGGCTCCTTGTACCTGTGTTGCTGATGTCAGCAGCCACTCTGAGAGAGTCAGAGCTGCTGGTGGCTGTTGTTGTCGCTGAAGCTCCGCCTCCACAGCCTGCAGTCTGAACAGCATCTGTTTCAGAGCCTCCACCGGACCAGGCTGCTTCCAGATGCTGTTTTCATGACTCAAATCCTGGGAGAGCACAAACAAGAGGGGGATATTACAAACAACACTAGCTTCAGAAACAACTGTTTTGCCAGTAGATGTAGAGAAGGCCTTCAACTGAGTTGAATAGCACTCATCTGTTCAGCCTTGGGAAAAAAAACCTGACAATGTGGGCTGATCTGGTTTGTAAAAACCCAATAGGCTCTCACAAACCTTCTGCAACACATGTATGATCACACCAGCGAATCTACTGAATAACAGTGGGACACAATGAGCACAAGCTAATACTGTATACAGATGATGTGATACTTGTTTATTACAAAATTACACAAGTTAGCTCAAGTTATTACAATAAAACCAAAGCAATCAACACAACTACTTTTTACATGAGAAGGGCCACAACTTTTGAAATATTACAGTTTAATTTGGTAGAAAAAAATCACATATTTAGAGACACAAATTGTGCCAATGATGGAATATGAATAAGTTCTCATAGTTATGTGACAAAAAATATTTACAACCCATCCAAAACAGAAATTCAGAATTTACTTTATAAGACCCCCAGTGCTAAACGTATATTTAATAGGTAAATTATTGTGTTTAAAAAGAAAAAACGAATATTGCCTAAAAAGCCTTTAAATTCAGCCAGTCTAATGTGAATACAAAGAAAAGCTACTGTAGTGAGTCAAAGAGGCTCACTGCAGTAGGAGGCCTTGTCCACTGACCTGAAAGCTTAATGTGTTCTGGGCATCACTCAGGAGGCGAGAATAAATGAAAATCACACAATTAGCTGACATTGTAGAACATGACAGTAAACCTACCTCTGCTCCCCTGTCAGTCAGCTCCTCTGTGCAGCCTCCTGCTGCTGAGTCTCTGCAGGGTTAAAATGCCACCACATATATGAGTCTGTGTGGAGTTGCAGCAGATCATAACACACCAGAAGTGTAAATGAGTCTTACTCACAGAGGACAGTGTGAGGGAGAATGGTGCAGCAGCTCCTCAGTTTTCACAGGACTCACTGACAACAACAGAAACAAAGAACTGATTGGATACCTGCTTCATTTCCAGCGTGTTGGTAGTAAGTTAAAGTCTGCTTAAACAGTCACAACGAGAACCAGACACAGCTGTGCTTTAAAAAAAACAACAACAACAAAAACTTTGGTATAAGTGTTATTCAGTGTAAAAGACTTCCTGCTCCTTTGAATGAATCCCGGTTTTACCTGGATCTGCAGGACTCTCTGCTTGTCCAGAACTCCAAGACAGAGAGTTTAACACCTGGTCCGCCTTCTGGATCAGAGACTCGATCCTGTTGTCTGACACATCAGAAACAAGTTTAGCAAAAAACAAAAACAACAACAAAAAAGAGAAAAGTTTAAAAGAGTGAAAGGTTGTCATAGGAGGTGTGGTTGAAAGGGGAAAAATAGGAAAATAAGACTATATGAATTGAATTTGGCCAGTCTCATGTTCAAGAGGATCTTCTCTTGTACCTCTCGACCACTTTCTGTACAGCTTCTAGTTTTAGATCTCTGTTTAGTCCCAAGTTCCAGAATTGAGTCAGTCCCCAACAGTTCTCTGAACTGGACATCTGAACCCTGTTTGTGCTGCTGGAGCCTTTTGGAGCATCTAATATGGCTGCTGTGCAGTGTGGAAATCAGGGAAATAGTTTACGGCTACTATTCATAACCATCATTATTACCATTACATTAATTATCATTTCATCAAAGCATTTATTCAATAGATCACACATACTTTTAGTTAAGATTATTACACACACACCACTGAGAGCTTCTGTCTGGGAAAAGGTTAGAAGCGCCAACGGGTGGGGTGAGGCTGAGTGCGTTGGAGGTCCACACACACACACACAGACAACAGTTGGGCTCATGTTTAGGCTAGGAGTTCGAATAACAGTTTGCAAATGCCTGTAGCTGCAAAAGTATGCTTCAGGAGATAAGTGAGAGTCGGCACCTGGCCTCGAGACGGAGAGACGGCTCTTTCCATATATGTTGAAAGTCGTCAATATTATTGTATGTGAATTGTATCTGTTTGACACATGACGGGGCGTCATAAACCAAACCCTGATGGTATAAAACAACCGTTTGTGTATTATTTATTATTAGGCGGAGATCGATGCTGTCTGCGGGCAGTATTCATCTCCCCACGCGTGTTCATTAAAATCATTGTTTGACCGAAGCTCTTCTGGACCATTATTGTTTTTGTGCTCACCCTCAATATCTGAACCCGCAACATTTTGGGGGCTCATCCGATGAATTGAGGAGGGAGTGAGTTTGGAGGTTTGGACGGAGAAATCCGGGGTCCAGAGGGCGGTCAGACGCGCAGACACGATCCGGTGATAGAACTGAGTGGACAAAGGCTGGCCTATTTAAAAGGTGAGGCACATACCTGTTGAATTATTTCCTAAGTGTGCCAAATTGGACATTGAAAATTAAAGTCTACTCACTAAATCACTGGTAAAGGTCTGTGTTGATTTTGGTGGAAGCTTCATGAAGTTTGAAAGTGACAGTACTGAGTAAAGAAAAGCAGTTGGGCTGCTATGAGAATTTAAAGCAGTTGGGCTGCTATGTGAATTTAGTGTGATAGGGAATTGGTTATTTTGTGGGTTAAAGTCCCCATTGGTCATAAGGTTGGACCTGTGACAGTCATACATTTTTTCTGAGGTGTTGATTGTTGTTTCAAAGTACCATAAATTTTTCAAGAACGGCAGTTGGGCTGCTAAGAAGCGCATTGCTCAGAGGTAACCCTTGCCAATGCCACGGACGCGTAGGCATTGTCCTCTATGAGGGATAGTCAGTTGGCCACTGTGGAGCTTGGGGCACTCCAGAAAGGCTAGTGACCAGGTCACTTTCTACTGTTCGGGACAGTAGTTTGTGCTTTTTTGGCCAGCAGAAACCGGGTTTCGGGCGTGAAACCTTAACCCAAAACTTCGGGGAAAGCTTTGGCTGTGAAATGCCAAAAAATAGAGCTTCAGGCAAAGTTTGGGTTGGTTGACGCTTTTAAATTCTGTTAGGGCACTAGAAAAATCGGGCCACCGTCCGGGACGGATACTGGTTAAATTGATCGCAAAAAACTCTGGGAGTTTATCGGTTGGACCGTTATTTTAAATTTGTTGAAATTGGGTAGGTGTTAAGCTGTCAGGCCTGAGAGCGCTTGTAAATATAAGACGTCTTTGTAATATAAAATAAGAGATCTGTGTGTGAAAATGTAAATACAGTGAATTTTCTTAAGGGTGTTTGTGTGTGTTTTTATGGATAATTGCTACTGGTTTTATACATTCATATTGAGGAGCGGATGATTGTGGCTGAGTGTGTGGATAGATAACGTGAAGACGGCTTTGCAGCTGCTGGGTGTGAGTAGCTGTGTGTGTGTGTGACAGGAACTCTGCATGCCCATAAAAGGCAACTGCCTGACTGTGTGAAGTATGCACCCAGAGAGAGAGTAAAATCTAGGCAGATGAAGCGAATGGATGTTTTAAGAAAAATACTAATTTAATGTTTTAGTGTGTTAATACAGGTGGATTTCTCTCAACCTGGAAACTCGAGTACAGCGGCAAAAAGATAGATTAACAGAATTGGGACGACAGACAGGCCAAGCTCTGGCTCAAAATTTTACAGCTTGACCTCTCACTTTGTCCCCACCCTGAAAAGAAGCTTAAAGGACATCTTCTCCTCCAGTTATCAGTTATCATCACTGGAAATTTTCAGGCAAGTTTTTGGCTGAATTGTTGTTAGCACCATGTGTCCCTGAATCTCACAAGCAAGCTCTAACTCCTGGCTGAAGACATGGAATGCTGTTATTTAAGGTGGGAAATCAAAATCTGGGAAACAAAATAAAAACACACACACACACAACTGGAGAAATGTATAAGAAAGGCATGTGTTAGAGAAATGCCTTGTTTGAGAAAAAAGTTAAAATAACCCACCTACAAACGCACACACACGCAATGAAAAAACAGCTTACATTCATGAACACGTGAAGATTTTCCAGCAAGGTTAAAGCAGCAAAACTTAACATACACCTGTTGTTAAATGATAAAGTGTATCCACTACTAACAAATAAACTTTCTGGGTTGCAGGACAACAACTTGACTTCAAAAAAAAAAAAAGAAAGACACTGGTATGACCAACCAGTGATGAAACAACAAATTTAGTGGTTAAAAGAGTCAAATTGTGAGATGTTTTCTGCTGATTGATTAATACAAGTGATTACTGAATGAAGGAAAATTCCTTTTTGTGCTATTAAACATGATCTTAAGAATTGAAACATGTACTTGTGTTGTCCTGTCAACTTGGTAGGTTATGAGTTGATTATATGGTGAGAAAAAACAAAAAAGGGGGAGAGAAGGCTGACACAGAGCCTGGCCCGGTGTTTCTCCCCTCTCTGAATAACACAGCCAAAACAACATCATTTTCCTGTTCGTCTGTTTTTGTTTTGTTTTTGTTTTTTCTCTTTATGCTTGATTACAGGCTGCTTTGCTGGCCCTGAAAGCCGAGGCTGACCTGGACTCCTGCTCTCCCCTCTACCATCTTTGATGTGACCCTGACCAAATGCTGCAGCAGCTGGACCCACAACAACAACCTGAAAATGTCAACAGCGCTGCAGGAAAGCGATCTCATGCAGCAAAGACGGAGAGCGTTAAACCCAAGGCTCGTTTCACTACACGGGGGAGATTTCCAGACAGCTTCAGCTGACAAGAGCTGTGACGGGACAACCATTAAGCCCGGATGAAAAGTGGGGCTGAGCAACAGAATACTGTGCTTGACAACTCTGCCTTAACACTGTGCAGGACAGTGATGGACCAACACGGCAGCAGAAAAAGGCGTGCCAGAGACAGGAGGAGCAACTGAGGTCAGAAGGCACCTCAGAATGGACAAAAACACAGAAGAAGATGCAGGTTTCACCTGCGGTGAGCATGGACACTGGAGAAAAGGACTGCCCCAATTGGGGTCAGAACCAGGACAGACTGAACTTTGAACAGCAGCAACAATGGTCGCAAACAGACGGAAAAGGAGGAGGGCAGGACCCCAGGGCACGCTTCAGGTTGTGGTTTACCCAGAACACCAGAACAGGAAAGTGATGAACACAAACACACACACAAACACACACATCTACATACACTGACTACACATATGCACTCGTTGATTGAGTGAGAAATGACACATGCACACAAATCGAAATGCTGATTCAATTCACTGAGAAGTGATCCACACACATACACATGCACATGCTTGTGCAATGAAGAGTGATACACACACACGCTGATGCAATGAAGAATGCTTTGCTAACAAATGCTTATGCTGATACGCAAAATGCTGCACACAAACATCCAAATATAGAATCTGTTACAACAACAAGAAGCCATTGATTGTTTATTGGTTAAATGTGTTTCATGTCACCCAGAGGGCATTTGTGTAGATTTAAGGGACAGGGTCTAAAGCAGTTTGGTTATGAAAACAATGTCTGTGTGTGATGTCTGTTTATGGCTCAAGGCCTCGACTGAATTGTTTGCTGTGCTTCACACACCCTGATAAGGAGCAGTGGTACAGAGTGAAAATGATGAATTAACGGTGTGAGTTTTATTTCGGAGCGCCACATTTTTGTGATTGAGATTTAATTCAAGGAGGAACAAAAGTTGCTATAGCACCTGAGGTTCTTATTCCCACACAATATTGTCCCGGCAGGAAGAAAACTTTCCGGTGAAGTTTTGTTGATTTTTGGGTTTTGCTTAGCGCTAGGCTGATTTTATTAGTAAGGTTTGGGTTGTTTTCTTTCTCTAGGAGGGAGAGAGATATGGGTTTATGCTTGGGCATGTTTGCAACGGGCCCTAGTATTTGTTATTATATGAGTATTTTGTTGGTTACGTTTGTTTTTGCTTTTGTTACAGTGCACTGAAATAAGAACATCTGAGAGGTGTAATCCACCGGTGGTGATATTTTGGTATTTTGTGAGTTCCTGATTTAACAAATCAGCACTTTAATCCAGGCCTGAGAAATTTAAATTTAAAGCGCTATAAAATATTCTTACTGAAAACAGTTGCAAAGTATTTTTCTCCATGATTATAATGGGCTTGGGAGAAATTCACTTATATGGGACATTAATCACATGAGACAGTCCTGAGCCTAAAAGGTTTGCAGCGAGTCAATCCAGTTCAAAAACAAGGAATTGTTTTCCTTTTAAAATGATGACGTCATCTTGCTGGTGATGGATGCTTGAATAGATTGCGCGTGAGACTCCATTATTAGCAATATCTGGTATGAGTGTGTGTGAATGTATGCATGTAACTGGACTGTGATGGATGGACTAGAAGTTTTGACTGACTCGATACTGAGAAATACTGAGACAAAAACGACACAGACTTTAGGATTAGTAAATGTCCACAAACAATTCACCCAGCCTGTAGAAGAAGGGTGGATGTTTTGTCTTGCTTTGTTTTGTTTTTGCAGGAGCAGAAGGATGACAGAGACTAAAGGGGGAGGCTGTAGCTTCACATGAGTGTGGAACTGCAGACTTAACCCCTTGGTTGCTAATTTTGAGTTACTGATGTTTGCATTAAGAAAATTGTGTTTTATTAACTGGGTTTTAATTAAGGTATCACATTATATTGTTGGGAAGTGTCAAATTACAGTGGAGAGAATATGTTACTATTAACCATAGCAGGCCACTGTAAAAAGTCGATTAACTGTTAAAGAGGAAAAAGCCAAAACTTTAACAATACCTATGAATAACAGGAAAATGGTAGACTTGTCACATTCAAAATAGAGATATGTAATAACAAACACTGGTCCGCATCATTTAGGTTCTCCATTGAAATAGTCAATAATTTAGAAAAGTAGAATATAACCGACAGGGGCATGTGATAGGATGTGGCACTGCAAGAGACCAAGAGCAAATTAAAGAAAGAAAACCTATTGTGTTTAGCTTTGATAAATTCAAATTAAAATGTACCATTACACTCAGAGGATCAATATGAAATCAAAATATATGCAAATTTTGTATGAAGCACATGACTGATAACTGTTCTGTCCGGAGCTTTTGTTTTTACAGCACCCACTTGACCACACCAACAGTTTTTCGCCACCAAAGGGGTAATTGCAAATATTCGAGGGAGGAATATCACCAAAAGTGGGAAAGGTGGGGGTGATAACACCATAAATGTCACCTATGGTCAAATTCTTAAAATTTGACACCAAGCCTAAAAATTCTCCAAAATTTAGAGACAGCATGATCTAGAAAGATCTAGATAGACATAATGTAGCAGATGAGGATGAGGCATTGGAATCTATAATTTGGGGAAACTACACTCAGTAAAAAGCTGACCATGTTGATTATGTTTATTCCAGTGTGCAGAGACTGGCTATTATGACCAGGAAATGTAATAAACAGAATTGTCGGAACAGTCAGCGTTAAAGTCACCTTTGACAGTCCAGACTAAGATAGCGTTGGACATCCTCAGGGTGGAAAAGGGTTGGTGTGACCAAGGTGTGGTTTGGCTTGTTGTATGCATATTTCAAAATGATACAGCTCTGGAGGGACCAGTTACCAGGCCATGGAAGGAGGACAGACAGTATTAAATGAGGAGAAGGGAATTTTCTGGGATTGATGATCCTCTGGGTAAGTGGTTGACTAAAGTATGCATACAATAATCATTTTGTTATTGATTGGTAATAGATTGGTAATAGGTCACATTCACAGCTGTATTGACTTGTTGTGGACGCAGTCTACTTCATGTTTAAGCACTCTAATTAGCAGATTGAAAATAGTGACATTAAGGGAAGAATATGCAGTGCCGCACTATCAGATGCCAGTGACAGTTGGGCTCAGTGATGAATAAGGTGAGCTGGATTCATGGCTGAATCAAGACATAGATTCCTCTGCTGTGGTCAGTGAGGGAAAAAACAGTGGGGAAAAAAAAGAAAAAAACTGCATTTCAAATGTGAAGTTCATATTAATACGGATTTTGTTTCTAGGCAGTTCTGCGGACACAGGCTCTGGGCGGAGCCAGGAGTTTAACAGATTTAACATAATAACTAAACTGATTTCATTCCCTAACACAGGATGACAAGACTGGGGCAACGATACTCGAGAGGAGAATTTCTGATACTTTCTGAGATATGATGTCACTAACCTTTTCTTTTAATTTCTAGCTCCAGGTGAATTGACACATGGGAGTGTGTCAAAAAGGGGGAAGATGAGTTTTAACATCAAACAATGGTTTTATGAATATTCTATGACTTTATTTGTGTGTTTAATAATTTAGGTATGGTAAAACTTAAGCTTGTAATGACCCAAAAGTTCCCAGACTTTTTTAGAGAACCAGTGAGAAGTATAAATCATGATTTTCACGTTTAAGCATTAATGATTGAAATAAACTGAATAGCGTTTAGAGGATAAAATGCCTGTGTTCACGAGAAGCTGCTTATCGCACTGGAGAGGAAATCGTAGGACGGAAGGCTGAAAGAAACACATGATTTTTGTAAAAAAGGTTAATTTGTTTTTGATTTCGTTTTGTTTAAAATAAGTTGTTATTTTTATTTTTTTCATATGCTCATTGCAAATGTGCTCATAATGAGTTGGCACTCAGTCTTTAGAAGGTCATAAGCTTCGTTCGGCATGATGTCTGGACTGATATATTGTAGGTATTGACTTTGAGTGCAGAGGGCTAAATGCAAACACGCTTACACAAACATAGATTATAATGAGAATAAGTCCCTGGGTCAGAGAGTCCTGAACATTCTGAATATGCTAAACCAATTTTGATTCACTAGAGGAACAATGAATAATAACATTAGATTATCAAGGCTAGGCAGAGAAGTGTTTTGGTTTTCTTCAGAGAAAGGAAAAGACACCAGACGAGGTCACGGAGATATGAGGATCCTTCGCAGCAGAGATAGACGTGGAGACTGCCGAGAAAGCAACTGGGGCCAAGGGTCATGCAGTTTGGGCTCCAGCTAGTCACCTCAAAAGGATGGATCCCATAAACACAGCAATAACCATGCAGGGGTTGGCGAAAAACCAGGAACACCAGATCAACGAGGTTCGAGAGGCTCTTGGTAAAAAGGGGGACACGGCGGTGACCCCAGAATACACAGATCGTTGTTTGAAAATCGGGGCAGAATAATCCCCGATCTGTGCAACGACTGAAGGGTGGTCTAACCCCTGAGGTCCAAGAAAGAAGAGCAGAGAATCACCCGACTGGAAAACAGCAATTATAGCTGCACCAATAAAGTAAAGGTTAAAAGCTCCTTGGACAGAGGTTCTAGTCTGAGTACGTTTGAAAGGTACAAGGTGGCACCAAAATGAGGTTGGGGAAACTGGAGCACCGAGATAAAGCTGTGGGAGAACTGGAGAGTGATGGAAGTGTCATCTGTACCTATTATTGTTGTTGTAATCACAGTTTTTCTTGCATCTGAACTGCGCAATCACAGAGGTCATCACATATGGTCCACCCGTTAAAGGGGGACAGAGGGCCTCAGGACTAAGAAGAAGAAATGGACCTCGCAAACCTGGATTCTAGGGTGTAAGTGATCTCTTTTAAAAGAGATCAAAGGGGGACTGTGAGATTATTATATTATCTTATGCCACGTTATTAACCCTGATTAATGATTGTGAAATTATTATGTAGTTTTAGTCAAAGGAGCTTGCAAAGAAAAGCGTCTGGACTTCTTTAAGTTACTTGAAGACGTTTCACCTCTCATCCGAGAAGCTTCTTCAGTTCTAAGGTCAAATGGTGGAGAGTCCCAGATATAAACCTAGTGGGAGTGTCCCCACACAGAGGGACAAAAGGAGGAGGCACAGAAAAGCAAAGAGGCACAGAAAAGAAGATCAGACACCAGCGAGGGAGGATAAGAAGGACAGACGCAACAACATTGTCATCCCCTATGTAGCCGGTGTATCAGAGAAACTCAGGAGGGTTTTCTCCAAGCATGACATCCCGGTGTACTTCAGACCCAGCAACACACTCAGACAAAAACTGGTTCACCCGAAAGACAAAACGCCAAAACACAGACTTAACAATGTGGTGTATGCCGTACAGTGCAGCGAGGAATGCCCAGACCTCTACATTGGAGAGACCAAACAGCCACTTCACAAGTGCATGGCACAACACAGAAGAGCCACCTCCACAGGACAAGATTCAGCTGTCCATCTGCATCTTAAGGATAAAGGACACTCTTTCGAGGATGCCAATGTTCACATTTTGGACAGAGAGGACAGATGGTTTGAAAGAGGAGTGAAAGAAGCCATCTATGTCCACTGTGAGCGACCATCTTTGAACAGAGGCGGTGGTTTACGACACCAACTCTCTGCCATCTATAATCCAGTTTTGAGATCCCTTCCCAGACGCCTTAACGCCCACTCACACCCTGGGCCATCTGACCTCAGGAATTCGCATGATAAGGTGGGGCCAGGTTTCACAATGAACTCACCCGAAACTCTGGCTGATTGGGACCCACACCCAGTTTCACACCTTGGCTCAGGCGATTAGAGGATCATCAGGGGGTCCTTTTGTCCCTCTGTGGGGGGATACTCCCACTAGGTTTATATCTGGGACTCTCCACCATTTGACCTTAGAACTGAAGAAGCTTCTCGGATGAGAGGTGAAACGTCTTCAAGTAACTTAAAGAAGTCCAGACGCTTTTCTTTGCAAGCTCCTTTGACTACGATGACCTGGATGACTGAGAACCCTTCACAGACATTATGTAGTTTTAGTTTGCATTATTCTCCTGAATTAGAAGAAGGTGAAACTATTACATTTGTTAAACTGATTTGTATTACATTAGACTGCTGATTTATTGTGAATGAATGATATTGTTTATGATGCATTATACTGCTGAGTTGCTGAGAATACTGTTTTCAGAGAGTCAGGACCTTGCTTTTTCTGATAGTAGAGGAGACAGAGAGCACATTCCACGGGAGCTTCACTCCCACCGTTGTTGAAGGTAGACAAAATAGGGAGCAAAGGCCATAAGTCAGGCTCACTTTTGATTAGAGAGTCCCAAACATGATAGCTTGAACCAAGTCTGAAGAATTAAGAGACCAATTGAGGAGATAAGTGTGGGAGGCGTAGTAGGGAAAGGTGTTTGTTTTTGTCTCATGTCTCAGAGGTTGTTGTCTCATTCCCTCAGCCAGAGGACGGGTAGAGAGGGTCAGAGCGAGGGCAGTGGACCTGGCAACAGTGACACGGGCCCATGATGCCATTGATGGCCATGGAAGCAGCTGAATGGGTCGAGGAGTGACACAAGCAACGTATGGTGACCTCTTGTGGTCAAGAGGTCAAAAGGAGGAGTGTGGAGATCAGGGAAATATTTTACGGCTACTATTCATAACCATCATTATTACCATTACATTAATTGTCATTTCATCAAAGCATTTATTCAATAGATCACACATACTTTTAGTTAAGATTATTACACACACCACTGAGAGCTTCTGTCTGGGAAAAGGTTAGAAGCGCCAACGGGTGGGGTGAGGCTGAGTGCGTTGGAGGTCGACACACACACACAGACAACAGTTGGGCTCATGTTTAGGCTAGAAGTTCGAATAACAGTTTGCAAATGCCTGTAGCTGCAAAAGTATGCTCCAGGAGATAAGTGAGAGTCGGCACCTGGCCTCGAGACGGAGAGACGGCTCTTTCCATATATGTCGAAAGTCGTCAATATTATTGTATGTGAATCTGTTTGACGCATGAGGGGGCGTCATAAACCAAACCCTGATGGTATAAAACAACCGTTTGTGTATTATTGGGCGGAGATCGATGTTGTCTGCGGGCAGTATTCATCTCCCCACGCGTGTGTTCATTAAAATCATTGTTTGACCGAAGCTCTTCTGGACCATTATTGTTTTTGTGCTCACCCTCAATATCTGAACCCGCAACAGCAGTTAATTGTATGAACAGATTGTCTAAGAAGACTGGGGTCTAGTGAAGGTGAGTGAAGAATTGTATTTGGGTGTTACTTGGCACTAATTAGCAGCCATCTCCGTCAGTGTGATGCACTCATACAGTGCTGATATCTGAAATGTGGTGACTTCAGGCTCTAAAGACAATATGTTGGCATCTGAAGCAATAACACCTTCAGAATATAGAATCCAAAACCAGTTAGTGATGTCATTGTGATTATGGCCTTCCGTGATATGCAATCAATGAGTAAAGAAAGACTAAACAATATTCAACAATGTATTTTTTTCGAGGACTCTAGGATTAGTTTGTTTTTCAGAGCTGAGTATTGTCTGTTATTAGTCCATCTATCCATCAGCCCAAGCAAAGAAGCTCAGTCATTTTAACTCTTTGCTTTACATTTAATGACCTGCAGGAACCCTGTTTTGCCTCTGTCATGGTCACTGGGTCTCTTTTGTGCATCAAAGCAGTAAACCTTTAACTGTACTTTAACTTTAATTTATATTTTCTGAAAGTCACATGAATAGAGATCTGAAAGTTATGTTTGTGGTGATTTACAGAGAACAATTCCGGACCTATTTTGTTTACACCTCGAATTTTTAACATTACATACTCAAACACTTGTGTTTTTACCTTGGTACATGTTTATCACAACGTCTGAGCTCTTCCTCTCTGTAGTGAGCAAAGAAATCTGTTCAGCAAACTGAAGCCTCAGGTCTCTGAGCGCCTGCTGGCTGCCAACCTAAGCACACACAGAGAAAACCTATTACTTAATCAACTGACCGATGAAGCTCTTTTTCTGCCTTTGGGACACACATGTGACAGAATGTGGTTTATTTAGAGCACTTGACCACATCAAAGGCGTTCTTTAACACACAAAGAGTCCAGAGGAAAGCACAGTGACACAGAAGCTCTACAGTCTTCATGAACAATGAGAGCAGCAGGACCATACAACTGACAGTTGCGCTGCAGCTGCTTCTCTCACCTCTGCAGGTGTCTGGTCAGGATCTTCATCTTTCTCCAGGTCTGCTACCCAGGATGGAGCTCTGGTTCTGGGAGCTCCAGGTGGAAGAACGTCTGGAAAAAACAAACATGACCCTTTCAAATAAACAGAAAATAGTCATAGTTTAATGGTGAAATTACTTCCCTGGGATAGACTCCACCCACCCAGTCCTTTACAATAGCTCAATATCAAATTCAACATTTCCCCTCACTAGATCAGTTTTACTGACCTCCAAGAAAAGCTCATATTTATGACTCTACACACTGATGGGCTGCTAAATATAAAATAATAAAGAATAACCTATTAATAGATTTATCTTTAACATTAATAATCACAATATGTTAAATGATGATGAAATACTATGACATCTTGGAAGGTTTGTGCATATGTAGTCGAGGAAGCTACCATGGTCGTCCCACAGATCTGACTGTCCAGGCGGCTCGCTGAGGTCACACCCCTGGAGCCAGGCTGGGTACTTCAGGTCGGGCACACTGGTGATTCCCGAACAGTCCAAGTCAGCCTTGTTACTGGTGAACCAGTGAGGGAGGTGGAGCGACGAGGATGCCGGGGCCTGCTCTGATCTCTGAAAAGGGGAAGCAACTGTGTTTATGACACTGCTAAAGTCTCAGAATAATCCAGAAAAGGCAGTGAAGGTCACCTTAAAACTGCTGATGTGAGCACCTGGTTTAAACGTGGCGGCCCTCGGCCTGTCTCTGCACCTAGGGAGGAGGGCAAAGTAATAACCTGTAACTCAGATCGACCAGGAAATATGCCTGGTCGATCTGAACGAGAAAGGAAGCAGTTCAAACCTGGAGCTCCTGGACATCGTGGGTGGAAGAGAGTGATGGTGGAGGAGTCTACAGGTAGATGAGGGGCAGGGCTGGGAGGCTGCAGGCCAGGACAGGAGGTCTGGACCAGCAGAGGAGAGGAGTGAGGCAAAGTCATCACTTCTGTTATTACTAAATCATCTATGGATTATTTAACGTTAATTATAGAGTCTGAGCTGCAGAAGTGATGCGTTTAAAGGCAGATGCCAGGATGTTTTTAGGTAAAAGTGGTGGATTTAATGACGTGGATGAAGACTACATTGTAGATGTTTTTAAAGAACTGGTATAAGAGCAGATTCTTGATTGTCACATTTAAAAACTTCAGACTGAGAAAAATGGTGAGGGATGCATTTACTTCCAGCTCCACATTTTCAGTCTTGGACTCTACTAAATCACAGATCTCTCCTGTTACTGACATCATACAGATCAAAGAAAACTAAAAAATGTACAAACACGTGTTTAAGTTGAGTATGACATGTATAAAAACCTTGGATGAAGGCGGTGGTGTGGGTGACGGGCATCGAGCCGTCGAAAGGGACGGACAGCAGTTCATCTGTTGTCATGGAGTGTCTGTCCCAGTTAACGCGGTGATGGAGGGGGCTCACGGGGAGGTTCAGGAAGTCTAGCTCTCTCTCCGTCAAATGCTCCCTAAGAACTGAAACAAAAAGAGAAAAATGCAATGTAGATGAATCACTCAGATAACATAAAACCACAGAAGACATAAAAAGCACCAAGATATATCAACGTTATAAGATACCTGATCCTGAGCAGGACCTACCATCTTTGTTTCTGAGCGTGCCGACTCTGTGCCTGTACGGAGTGGAGGGTAGGCTCTGCGGCAGAACCAGTTTTCCAGTCAACGATGAGTCGCGGTTCTGACGACTCTTCTCAAAGTCTTTGATGTAAGCATCCAGAGCCGCCGAAGCCGAGTCATACTCCTGCAATCAGACAGTAGTGTAGGCTTCCTGTTTTAAAATCCTCATCACTAAAGTTTTTGATAAGAAAAGAACAACAAATTTCAGACTTTTTAAAAATGTTTTCCCTCTCACATAAATGTTTGAGTTTTTTCTCAAAAAACTGTTTATCTATGTTTCTTTCTCATACATTTGACACTTTTTTCTTTTTTCTTACATTTCCAGTTTCTTCCAATTTTATTCAAAGATAAATTTGCTTTGCAGAAAAACTGCTTGACCTGCAAATTTGCAGATTTTCTTTTTGTGAATTTACCAATTTTTTCACACTTATTTCTTCTAATAGATTTGATACTTCTTTCAATAATTTTACATTTTTTGTCTCAGACATTCCACGTTTTTTTTACTTGTAAACTTTTTTCTACTGTGTTTTGTGATTTTACCATTTTTCCTCTTCTCATATATCTCTCATACACCTCTCACACACTTCCTCGTGAACTTCATATGAATTTACCCTTTTCTTTTAAAACAAATTCACATATTTTTTCTGAATTTACCAGTTTTTCCTCAGTGTTTTACTGGAAAATGAAACAATTTTAAATTCTGTCACAATCAAAAAGAGAACATCATCATTTGTCAGGAGGGAAGCTCTCCTGATAAGACCCAGAACAGAACCCAGGAACAGATAAAATAACAAAGGGGAATTTCCTCATTCTGTCCATTCCTGCTGTGGAAAGTAATCCCACCCACCCTGTCTTTGTATCTGAAGCTGGTGTCGTGTTGAGGAGGCAGCAGGCTGCTCCTCAGGTAACCTGAACTGGACAGTAGGGAGGTCACTGTGGACTCTGGTGACAGAGAGTGGCCAAACGGACCGCTGTACTCCATGCTGTCAAAAAACAAGAAGAGTACATTTTAAATCGCTAAACTTCAAGGGAATAATGGTTAAAATGTTTACAGTGGTGTTAAAACGGTTATCAGCATTTGTTTATTTACAGCTGACATGCCCAATCAGAGCCATGCCAGCTGTGATTTAAACCTTCCACGAGTAGGCCTGGAGCTACCTGTGCAAAAGCAGCTGTTTGAGACGTTAGAAAGCTAACCACCTTGCAGAGTATGTGTTAGGTTGTCAGTGGTAGCTTTGTCGGTTTTCGCTTTAAACAGGACAGTAAAGGGCTTTCTTTAGACTGCGTTTGTTTGCTAGCTTGCCTTTAGCCGAGCTCTGAGCTATGCAGCAAAACAACAACAAAAAAACAAAACACCGAACAAAAATAAACTAAACAGACCGTTACATGGCAGATTTAAACCCCATACGTACAGCAACAGTTTAGTGTTTATACAGAGTTTATAACGTGATACACAAATGTTTCTGGCTCAACGTACTCACAAATATCGCAAAAGTTTTCTCACTGATGTTAAAGTTCAACTTAGCAGCGCTGCTAGGGTGTAAACGGAAATCTGAACCAGGCACTTCCTCAAACTTCCTGCATCTTTATCAGATAAAACAAATATAAAACACTCATACTTCTACTCCGAAATGCCTCCTTTTCACTGTACTCCGTGCCCAACCCTTTGCTTATGACGCTAGCAAATTCAAAGGATCCCGGGTAAAGCTAGCTCACAGTTAGCCGGAGCCACTTCCGGCAGACGCTGCCACCAAACTCCGTTAAAAGAATCTGGTCATTAATAATAATCATAGTATCGGTACACACGTGCTTCATATATAAGTACGGTTTACACAGTTAAGGTGTGTTATGATCTTAAGAAAGTTTCGGCGTCTGTTACAGACAGATTAATATGTTTAACTACCGCCATCAGTGGCTTATCGTGGTGCAGAAACATGGTATACATGAGTGAAAGAGCAAATAAAGTTTACATTATATTAGAACGCATAATCGTTTGTGTGTGTAAGGTATGCCGAATTTAAAGACGAACTCCGTTGAGTTATGAAAACATTAAAGTCCACGTGAATGCCCCAAAAAAAGAGAAGAAAAAAAACTTGTCTTGTTTTATTTCTAAAATTAAATTGTAAGCAATTGCACTGACGACAGTATAATGATTTGGTATCACCGGAATTATTATTATTTCCCTTCTTCTGTCTCTGAGTGCGCCACAGTGTCTGAGGAGGTGTTAGTGAGAGCAGGGAATGGAGAGGAGAAACTATTGAGACTGGAAAAACAGCAGTCAAGACTCCCACACAGAGCTGAAATGGGGGGGATTATATACAGTTTAATGTTGGGATTAAATTATTAAATTGACATAATTATGATAATCTACCCCCACCACCACCACCCACCCACACACACGAGAGTTGAAAAGACAATATTATATAACACGACACAACAAGAGTAATAAAAAATAATAAACTAATAAAGCTTTCGAATATCACTGGTAGCAGGACTTAATTCCTTCAGATAACTTATTAATGTGATGTTAATTTACTGGACTAATTAAAGTACATCTAGCATATAACCATTTTGAAAAGATCATGCTCATTTTTTGTTAAAAAACTATTTTGTTGAAATTCACCAATGTATTGTGTATTTATTTCGGGGGGCACCATTAATTTATACTAGGCTGCATATTTAACACCCTGTTTGTTCCTGTGATAACTTCATAAGCAGAAGGGCACGTCTTCCTTTTCATCACTACTGGTTTACTTACATTGTAAAAAACGCTTTTACAAAAAAATCTGCTTTCACTTCTTTCCCAGAGAGAGCTGTAGATAAGCCATGTTGAGACGACCAAATATTTTTCCGGGGTTCCTGTCTCTGCTGCAGGCCCCTTTAACCCAGAGTTTGTGACGTCAGTGAGCCAGGAGGTGTGGGGATGTTGAATAACACAGAAAGAGGGATCACTCCCCCTGAAACTGCAGGCACCAGAAAGCATCAGCATAACATGTCAACACACACTTGTTATCGCATAGACGAAAATATAAGGCCATCTGGGAAATTAAAAAACAAACAAAACAACACCACAACAAAAAACAAAACAAGTGTAAGCAGATGTATTTTCCTCTTAAAAGGAGTTCTTCCTCCCTAATTGTTGCCAAATACCACTCAGCAGGAATCATCTGATTATTGTGTTCTGGCACTAATCGGGGTTGGTGCCAGAACACGTGGATAGGGTAGATAACCAACTTTTTTGCCTCTTAGTGGACCAACCAGAGCTTCACAGAAAAAAGAGGACAGAGGACACAGAGTATAGAAGGGAGCGATAGGATGGGATAACTGTAAAGTCTGAAAAGCACAGAGTGTGTTTGCAGTGACACTTTTCATAGTTTTTAACACTCACCGCATGCCTGCCCCTCTCTCTGTTCGACCATCAAACAGTTTCAGATGTCTGTGATTCATTTTTGGGGAGTGAATGTCTATAGTCTAAAATGTGGAATCAAAAATCAGTGGCCACCTCCATCTTTAATATGCAGTCTATTGTACTCCCATAGTGTCATGGTTGATTAAGTTGATCAGACCTTGCAAATTTTGGGTTATATGTTTCCATGACGAATTCAGTTCATGGTTGTTTATTTATTTATCTATTTTTGCAAAAAAAAAAAAAGACTTTCAAATAATATTCAATTTTATTTTGAAAACAATAATTTATTATTATTATTATTATGCAAACTTTTACAGGTTTATTCATATCTCAGACTATAGACGATTGAGTCTGTTTCACCTAAACTAACACCGAGTGAGTGTTCTGATCTCAAGACGATCTCTGGAGGAGTGTGTCTGTGACCGTGCTCGTCTGAGTTTAATCGCGGGGTGTGTGTGTGTGTGTGTGTGTGTGTGTGTGTGATATCTCAGACGTCACAGCCTGCCGTTGGTCCAGTTCAGTTCAGTTCACTTTAGATCAGATCGGATCCCCGGATGAGCCGTTGCTTCTCTCAGGAGGTAAACTGAAGTAAACCCGGACCTGGAGGCGGTTTAACCCGGGACAGCCCGAACCGGAACACTCTGTTTGTTTCTGTTCGACCCAAAATAAGCAGCATAAACAAGCAGGGCGGAGGGAGTGGGAGAGCCACCGTTAACGTAACGTCCGTGACGTCGCTCCGCTGGTTTTTCACCAGCACGCCGCGCGTCTGGCGGGTCCACGCCGGGATTTACCAAGTGATCGATTAATCCGACAGGAGCCCTGAACCGTGGGATCGGTACGCGTGCTATGATGGAGAGAAAGAGGACGGACTGTCCCGCTCTGCCGCCCGGTTGGAAGAAAGAAGAAGTGATCAGGAAGTCCGGGCTGAGCGCCGGAAAGAGCGACGTCTACTACTACAGGTAGCCCATCACACTAATCGATCAGTGGTTACACAGCAAACCGATAATCAGTCAGCAGTTCGGCTGTGGTACCAACGCTGACTCTGGACTGTTTGTGAGCTCACCTCTGTTCACACTCAGTGGAGCAACCAGAGGCTCGGCTTCAGTCTGAGAAGTTACAATGTAGTGCACAGTAGCAAAGTAGCCAATCAGAATTCATTCTTAATAACAGCATTACAACAATGTAACAGTGTCTGTATGACCAGAGTTGTGGCAGCAGGGGGCCAAGAACAGCTGGGTGACCGAAGTAAGCCAAACCTAAGTGCTTGAACATTGGTGGGAAGTTCATCCAGATATTGAGATTACAGTGGACACACCTCATACCTCCATAAATGTGCAATAAGAGCAAAAATGAAACCAATAACGAAAGCTAAAAGAAACCCTGCAGTTTCTCTAAAGTCCACCTGAGGCAGACTTTCAGAGTAAGTCAATTTCCATAGACTCCAATATTAAAATGTCTGACTTGAACGTGTTCGCAGTTTTCGTTTTTAGAACTTACTCATTTGGGTTTTATCAGGGCTTAAATATAGGTTTCAAGGCCTCACGTTTGTCAGCTCATTTGACTCTTTAAATTGAACCTTTCTATTTATTCTTTTGATCCCATTAATGCCATTAAATGACAAATAAAATGGCTTTTTGTGTGGTTAATTGTAGTGACAGACCATCCACACACACACAAACCCTATACTCTAGTTTTGACGAGTGACGTTGTAGTTTTTAGTCAGTTAAATAGAAATAGTAAGCATCTGCTATCTAAATCCCAGAATGTTGATTAATTTAGTCTGACTTTATTAACAATACACTTGCATAACCACCATTGCTTAACAATGAATTGTCATGACCGTTAATGGCCCTGAGTACTATTCACAGAGGTGGCCGTTACCTTTTCACATAAGCTGCCTTCTTGACCTCCTTAAGTAAAAAAAGGGGAATGACCATCTTTGAGCCAAGGAGGGAATCTAAGAGGACATCTTTCAGTATCGTTTAGTGCTGTGATTGCAGCCATTCTCCAACTCTCAGTGAGTAGTACTCGTGGTCATTGATTAACTGCTGTGACAATTTGCATATGAATGAGCATGAAACTGATCTGCTCATTGTTATGCAATGGTGCTGGTTTAGATCGTTATGCAGTTGTACCGTTTTCAAACTGGGGGAAACCTGCAGAATACTGACCCTGGAGTCACTTGGAAGAACAAGTTTCTCCCACTGAAAATGTTGGGTTCAAACAGTGTAACCAAGTTAACATTAGCTGTTAAGTTAGCACTCCACTCCTTGACATGTCTAGCTCCAAAAAACCCGAATGCCGGTGGACAAAATTCTAACACTGAACCTGCAAAATATGTCATCCAAATTGGTAAATGGACCTGTTCTTATATAGCACATTTCTACTCTACTTGAGGACCCTCATTTACCCATTCACACCCATACATCTATGCTGTTTTTTATGTAAGTGCTTTCTGTCAAACATTTACATTTACATTGATGGAATTAGTATGCATCACGAACATTACAACAAAGGTGGACGATATGCCTGGTGCTCAGTAGTTGACTTTCTGTCAGACTCTGGGACCACGGCGTTGCATTTTGTAGCCATTTCCGTTGTTGCTGGGTTTTCTGGGGCTTTTTTATATTACAAATTTCCATTTTAATTTCAGTGAATGAGACACTTTCATAACTCATTGAGTGTCGGCACAGACTAGCCAATCATTGGCCTGCAGTTTGACGACATCACATTTCAGTACCTACTTGGTTCGCCTTGGAACCCCGGCCGAGCAGGTCTATTCGAGTAGAAACTAATGGAAAAGGGGCTATAGTGGTCCCCTTTGATATACAGTCTATGTGTAAATTGTTTTTGTAACTGTTTTCTTTATCGACCTTAAGGAGAGTCTGAATCTGAAAATGTATCATGGTGTCTCATTTCAGTGCCACTTGTACATCTATTTAACATCTCCTGACAGCCACATGACTCCCTTATTGACATATGCTGGGTAAAAAACAGCATGTTGCACTGATACCAGCGGGTATCGTGTAAAGCTATTATCTCCAAATGCTGTACAGTAAGATAACCACTCATTCTAGCTGGGTTAGGCCTCTCTCCTGATGTTGTCAGAGGCAAACTACTGTTGGAAATGTCCATAACACTGAAGATCCTGTCCCTGCGCCCAGACAGCCAACCGTCTGCTTCATAAAGCTGGGAAACGTGAAGCTGGGTGTGCCATTTGTGCTGCTGTTGCCTGAGTTAGCTGGAAGAGACTGTGGAAGTTTCACTTCAACTTTCTATAATAGCTTTTTAAATAGCCTTGAAGACAAGCACTGCAGCTGTGACGGAACGGTGTCCTGTTCAAATAATAGACTGCAAGATGAATTTTACTTTCTGTGTTTTGTGTAAAGCACGTTTAAACACAGCTTTCATGGACCATAGTGTTGTATGAAGTATGTACATTCATATACACACTCATGTAATTACATAAAAAAGTAAAAATGGACACAGAATACAGAATTATCAAGCACCAGCACCCAGCAGTTACAGACACAACAGCAAACGGGAGTTTACTGAGCTAGGGAAGTCTGGGAGTAAAGGTGGATTCTGACCTGACTTCAATGCAGAGATGGAGGTAATAACTGATTCCACAAACGTGGAGCAGTGCCTGCCAAAGCTCTGTCACCGTTTTGTTTGAGGTGTGACCTTGGGACATGTAAGCAATCTGAAAAATCAGAGGACTTGAATGTAAATGAATGAGGCTGGTGAAGTGGGGCTTTAGAAGAAATCAGTAGGTGATCTCGGGTTTTCCTGGCTCAAAATGGGTCTTTAGGGGTGAGTAGGATCACATAAAGGCAACGGCTCTGTGTTATCTTACAGAGCACAAATCTCTGCATTTCCCCTGTCACTTAGGCTTCAATTTTTTTCCTAATTTGTAATTTCAGTTTATTAAATTTTGTTTTTGTTTCGTTATTAGTTCTTCGTTTGCTCTCATTAGTGTAGATTTATTTCGAAGAGGGCATACATTAAAGGTATTTTCTGTAATTATTCAAATGTAAATCTTTCACCACCAGGGGCCAGACTTCAAGAGGCCTGGCTTTTTTCCCATGACGCAAGAGTGCACTCTTTTACCTGGTTAATTAGAAGTTAAAACGAATCCTTGTGCCATGCGACAGACTGGCGACCTGTCCGGGGTGTGACCCGCCTCTCGCCTTAGGCCCACTAAGATAGGCTCCAGCCCCTCCTGCAATCCCATTGATCAAGCAGAAGAGAATGGATGGATGACTCATTGCACCATCTTGTGGTACAAATTTGTACTACATCAAAGTACAGTTCAGCCACAGTTCAGCTTGAGTTTATATCTCTTTTAGCACAACACATAAATGAGTGGGACATAAAAGAGTTACCAAAAATGTGTTGCATAAAGTATTTTTATCATGCTTTTTACTACTGCTACTACTACTAGCAGTGCTCTATGACACTGCAAATTTTACTGTCGCTGTATTTACTGTATTGTCAAGTAAATACAGGGCTGTTCTTGCCAATACCAATACTGATAGTGTTACTTTTAAGCTATAAGAGGTATCTGATCACTAAATCACTGTTATTCTGACTTTCCACAGGAATCAGTTAATAAAACAAAACAGAACACACTTTTTAGCTTTTCGTTTGTTTTCAAACTATGTTTTTTGGACATCTGGGATATAAAAGTGTCTGTCTCTAAAGCACTTTGGGTCACCTTCAGTTGTTTTAATGTGCTGTAGATTATAAATAACAAAGACGTAACAGTCGATAAGTAAAGGTCAGATATTTTTTATACTGCATATTCATTTCCTAAATAAAATACTTTATTTGCTGCATACGGAACATAGAGGATAGAAAGCAAGTATCGACCGTATTGGGCTAATATTGATCCAATATCAATACCAGCATATGTATTGATGTTATGAATATTTGGTGGCAGTTTCTTTAAATTCTAGTGATATCCTTTGAGAATTTTTGGATATTTAGAATGATTTTGAACATAGCTAAAGGTCATGTTAGCTGGAATCATATGGTCACAAAACACACAAATCAGGCATCATTTTGCAAATGCATGTGATTGACATGTGAAGGAGGACATGTCCATGCACCCTAATCACAACATCTCTGTGTTGCAGTAAATTATGAAGAAAAAAAAATCAGTTGTGAGTGAGATGCAGGGTCACTTCTGTTTCACTGTTTCTGCACTTTTCTTGCCCCCTGCGCTTCTTTTATCCAGTAATGTGCATTCAGGCAGGAAAACCTCAGCGTCTGTGTCTCTCTGCCTCAGAAATACTCCTGCCTCAGCTATTCTCCAGAGCAGATTAAAGTTGAGTTTGGAGCGCTGCTTGTTACGCTTTTCCTTTTTGTTCAGCACTCTGCGTCAGATTGCAGAGGAAGTTGCTCCTGGTGCAGCTCTGCGGCATCATAGCCTTGCCGCAGAGCCGGTGGCTGTTCTTTACTTCCTGTTGATCTGCACAGCTTGGGCCTGTCACTGTAGCAGCTCAGAGACGTCTGAGCTCCGTCACATTCTGAAGGCTCACTTTCAGTTTGGTTTGAAGTGACTCATCACTTCCAGTAAGAAAACCAGTCACAAAAGGTCAGTTTACTGGAAGAGCAGCAACGCCCTGCTGAGGCCTCTACCGGTTTCACAAACTCATGTTTATCAGGACCCTTTTTTTACCCCCCACACCCACGCGGAATAATTTCAGGCCATCAGGAAACACAGATTCTTTCAGTTATAGACCGTATAATATTATCCTGACTAACACTAGAGACACTCGGTGAAATGCTGGAAGAAGAGTAAAACTAACTCTCGGTTCTGTTGCTGCTGCCTATGTAGACACTAAAGCTGGTGCACCAGAAACCCAGGGTACAGAGATGGTACAGGTATAATCAGAAAAGGTTTATTCCCCAAGGTGGACAGCAGGAATAAAACAAGCCAAATACTAAAAAAAAGTATATAAATAAATGTTCTCAATACGCTAAAATTCCCACTGAGACTAGGTCCCACCAGTCCCATGATGCAACCGACCCACAACCCAGGATGAATGTTCCTTACGTGTTCACAAGCAGGACAGAAATTCCTCTTCCAGAGCGGAGACCATGCCACCCTCGTCCTAGGCAGACGAGGAGATGCCTCCCGTCCCTGTCTCTTCCCTCCACTGGGTTCGTCACGTCCCAGCCCAGCTTACACTGTGCACTGGAGTCTGTCGCTCGATGCCACCACTTTTATCCCATGGCCAGCCAGTCCACAGTGGATTAAACAATGTTTCCCCAATGTTTCACTGGCTCCCAGTGAAATTCCAGATAATATACAAACTTCTTCTGCTCACCTTCAAGGCCATTCATAATCTTGCTCTTCACATTTCTAATCTGTTAAGCACTACCTCTTCTGCCCGCTCACTTCGATCCTCTTCTTCTGTCCAGCTTGCTGTGCCTTCTTTCCGCCTCAGCACCATGGGAAGCAGCGCTTTTAGCTGCTCTGCTCCCAGGCTGTGGAGCTCTACCCCCAGATATAAGAAACATTGGTTCTCTCCTCCAGTTTAAATCTCAACTCAAAACCCATCTGTTCAAATCTGCATATTCATATCAACCCACTGTTTGTTCATTTTATCCTGTGCTTTTGTTTTTATTGTTCTTCATTTTCTCATTGTCCTATTATGTGTTCTATTCTATAGTTAAGTGCCCTTGGGTGTCTTGACAGGGACTTTATAAATAAAATGTATTATTATTATATTTGTTATTAGAAAACCACTAAAACATGCAATACAAACATTAGAATAAAATCATGCAAATAAAAACTACACTCACAAATAAACACTAAAATCAAAACATTATTATAAATTAATTATAAAAGACAAATACAAATTTCCACTGTGTGACACCTAAGTGAATGTGTCTGTGCTGTTACGCACTGGACCTCTACACCTTTGAATACTCTGAGGACACACTCACATGCGTATATGAGGTTTGCTGGCATTCATTGATGCACGGCTCTCTTAAAGTCCTCTATTAAAGCATGTAAGTCAGGTTGAGTTCAGGACTCTCCCTGGACCATTGCAGCACCTCTATTTCTTTCATTTCAGTCATTCAATTATAGATTAGCTGCTGTTCTTGGGATCATTGCCTGTTGCATGACCCAGTTTGGGGCCAAGCTGTAGCCGCAGGATAGATGGACACATTTGACTCTAGATTCCCTTTGTATAGAGAGGAGTTCATGGTCCACTCAGTGACTGTAAGGTGCCCAAATCCTCAGCACTCCGCCGCCATGCTGACAGTTGGTGTTTGTACTGATATGCTGGGTTTGCTTTTCTCCAAATATGGTGTTGTGCGCTATGGCCAACCAGCTCCCCTTTGGTCTCGTCTGGTGGTTTGTTCAGATGCAGCTTTGCAAAGCTTAACTGTGCTGCTGTGTTCTTATAGAGAGAAGAGCCTTCTCCCCTGGCAACTCATCCCAAACAAGTCCTACTCGTTCTCTTTTTTTCTGATTGTGCTGTTATGAACTTTAACATTTAACATGCTGACTGAGGCCTGCAGAGTCTGAGATGTAGCTCTTGGGTTTTTTTTTTGCACTTTCAGTTTGACTTTCAGGTGAATTTGCTGGGATGTCCACTCAATACTGGCGACTGTCTTGAATGTTTTCCACTTGTGAATAAGCTTTCTCACGGTAGAATGAAGGACTTCAGATTGTTTGGAAATGGGATTATAACCAAAGGAACAGGGTTTTTCACTCAGCTACAAACAAAAAGTGCAGAGTTCTGTTTAGTATCGCTTTGCATGATTTACAGCTCATAATAATCCATATCTATGTTACAGCCTCTCATCTCCAAAAGGCTGATTCTGTTCATCTGGACGTAGCGTTTTCAGTGGGAGAAACGTTTCGTCACTCATCCAAGTGACTTCTTCAGTCTCAGCTGACTGCAGGTTTTCCCAATCTTATAAACAGTACATTTGCATAATGACTGAAGAACGTTTCTCCCACTGAAAACGCTACGTCCAGATGAACAGAATCAGCCTTTTGGAGATTTACTTACCTGGATGATTGAGCATGCATCAAGATGTTTACAGCCTCTCAGTTCATGTTCTGTCTGAATTTTTTTTTATCCCTTTAATTCAGCTTTCCTCTCATTGACTCTACCTTACAAACAAACAAACAAACAATAAATAAATACTCCGCAGGTGGGAGGGGCGTTTGTACTCACTTTCTGAGATGGCTATATTACGTATATCCCCTCTATTTGACATAATACTGAGCGAAGAGTGGAATAAGGAATAAGTCTTAGCTTCCAGCTCACAGGGATTACCTGTACACACACTGACCCCAGGCCATGTTAGGCACTCATCATTGGTAATGTAGTATAGGTTCTCTTTATGATGTTATAAGTATGACTTTTTAATGATAGCGTCCTTTCCATTTTATCCTCCAGTCCTTCAGGAAAGAAGTTCCGGAGTAAGCCCCAGCTGTCCCGTTACCTTGGAAATACAGTGGATCTGGCATGTTTTGACTTTCGCACAGGCAAGATGATGCCCGGAAAACTGCAGAAAAACAAACAGAGATTCCGACATGACCCGCTGAGCATGGCCAAGGTAACCCAGATGGATCACACCTGTGTGGGAGTGACTTGTGTATTGTGCTTTAACAGATTATCAGATTAACAAAACTCTTCCGGCAACAGGTCGAAAGGTCACAGGGTCAGCTAACAAGAACTTTGTGCTTGTTTATCCATCATGTGAATATACCTGAGTCACACAGACTTATTTGCATAGATAAAAACCCAGCAGCTGAACCTCATGTTATTGGAGAGTCAGAGAGAGTGAGAGCGGATTGAGATGATATTCTGTTTGATAGCAGGGTGATTTTGTGTCCTCTGTTTGAGGAAGTAACCTGGTCACATGTGCATAACAAACATCAGATTCCTGATTAAGCTCAGACCTGTTTCTCCACATGTTCAAATACATGATTTCTATGTATTGGGGGAGAATAGGGCCTGCATCCTTTCTGAAATATACACCAGTGAGGTACTTGGATGATGACTTAGATCACATAGGCTTCATTTACGCTCCAAATTATCCATGTCGACTCAAAAGCTGACTGTGTGCACGTCCACATGGAAGTGTAATCCCAGCAGTCCTGTTATCAGGGACAGCCCCGTCTCCTGGGTATATTGACCCGGATGTATCTTGCCCTCCTCAGTTTTACAGCCTTGAGCTTCCTTGGTTTGCTCACTGTTGTCACTTTATTTTTCCCTTTTGCGTATTTTAAGTCTTTTTTTTTTTACCTCCATCTCATGGATATTTAGACTCAGATCTTAACCCTGGGAGGGCTAAATTTTAAGTCAGGTAAGGATTTTTAGTTCTGGAAATGTAGAACAAGCCTAATGTTCACACTGAAAAAGCTTGTCATAACCCCTTTATTCATAAATTACTGTCTTTGAGCCTTCTCCTTATTTTGCCCGAGATTTGTTTGGGCATTGTGAAAGTGAGAGAAGTGGATAATTAGTTAAAATAGTTAGTCAGTAGTTAAGGATGAAGTAAGTGGGGTACAGTTAAACGGACGCTTCTTAAACCATGATGTAAAAATAAAAGAAGAAAATCAAGAGGAGGGAAACCCAAACAGAGTGAAATGACATCATAAATCAACCAATCAGCTGTCTCACATGCAGTTTGGACTCACAGATTTCCATCTGGATATGTCAAATGGGTGAAAATTCCAAATAAAAGGAGTTGTTGGATGTTATAAGATGTTAAAACTTGGGTTATAGCCCCATAAATAACAACATAATGATAACAATGAAGACAACTGGGAGCACGTTGATGGCTTTTGATGAAAGCACAAAACCTAGTAATGGCTTCTTCAAAAGTCCATAAACATACAAACGTTACAAGCAAACACATAAATTATGAATCCTAATGAATTTACGGGCTACAGGGATTCTAGAGCTTTGAGGAAACATTGGACTCCCTCAATGGATCTTTTTAAAGTTGATTTTCTTCTAATACTTTGAAAACACAAAAAGGAGATATGTATTCAAAGTCTACTTGTCTACTTCCACTCTGGTGTCTTAATTAACATTCGTCCTAGTTCAGGATAATCTGAATGGTAGTTTGCGCTGGGCCCGGCCCGAGCTTGTCTCGACCTTCAGGGTGTTTTCGCTCAGAATCGACACGCTGCTTTTGATTTGTTTTGCTCTGGATGACTTCTCTTCTTCAAGACCAATCTGCATCATCATTTTGGCTCTGACTGGTGTCGGTTGTTTGTCTCATGTATTTCTTGTCTCGTTGATCTTGTCAATGCTATGATCTAAAATGTGCCATGGTCATCTGCGTTTTAAATTGTGGGTGTTAGATCTGCTCTCTTTGCCTTTTCTCTGCGGCACACAAATAGGGGAACCACTTAGGTGGTCCTGACTACAGACCTGGTAAGCTCACATGTAAACTGTGGAGAAGTTAAGGATAATTAGGGTGGGATTTTTTTCCCACAGTTGTCCTTTCATACATGAAGCACAGCAGGAAATAGTCAGCTTCAGACGTGTTCTAACTGCTGGAAATGACTGGGAGATGACGCCTACTCGCTGGCGGTGAATGTCTGGTTTTGGCTAGAAGAGTTCAGAGCTGCAGTGCATGTATGAAACAGCTTCAGACTAGATAAATCCTTCAGATCGGCCTCTGTAGAGACTGTAGATTGAAGGTGTGAAATGTATATTAAATGTGTCTGGGCAAAAACACATTGTGCTCAGTTAGAGTAAAAAGTGCTTTATAAGTATCAATCCATTCAACATTTACTGTGATCATTGACTGTAATCAAACATAGACTGTGTATGGTTGTTTAAGTGGATAAAGTGTGGACCAATCAGAGGTGGAATAGGGTGAGCTGAAATGGGAAAAAATAGCGCCTGCGGAGAGAGGCGAGCCTTAGCAAGATTTACTTGCTAAACGGATAATCTACACATCCTCAGTGTTAATTTCAGCATGTGTGTGATTGTGTGTGTGCTGTATTGACACGGTTCGCAACCCTGTACTGCTGCTCTTCACACTTCATTACTTATGGGCACAGAGACACACAAACACGCACTTCCTGTTGTTGTCTCAGCTTAGAGTTAACCCTTTAAGCTTATATCAAACACTCACAGAAACAACCACAGGTTTAATATGTCTGTCTCATGTATAGGAAGGTAAATGTGACCTGTAAGGAAGAAAAGAACAGGAGAAAGCTAAAGTAAAAGAAGGATAAAAGGGAGGAAGGACAAGAAGGTGGGAGGGAAGGAACGTAGGAAGTCAGGGAGCAAAAGAAACCAAACACCAACATTCAGATTCGTGTCTGTCTTGTGCAGGGAGGGAAACCAGACCTGAACACAGCTCTGCCCATCAGACAGACGGCCTCCATCTTTAAACAGCCCGTTACCAAGGTTACGAGTCACCCCGGAAACAAGGTGAAGACAGACCTGCAGCGAGCGATCGAGCAGCCCAAACAGGTGAGACGCACACACACAAATACACATACAGGTAATGCAGGAGGGCGAGGTCAGGCTCTTACATAAGAGACGGCTGTGATGAGGAGGAGAGTGTAATGACAGCTGTAACCACTAGAGGGTGCTGAAGCATCATGGGAAAAGCAGCACACGGAGGACTGAATGATGAAGAAATATGTTGGGTAGAATGATACTGTTAATGAAAGGTGATAAAATATGCATTTAAGCCCCACAGTTCTTCTATTCTAAGGCATTCATTTGGGTTCACAGACTAGATGAAAATGAGCTCTTTCTCTGCCACTGAACAGTAAGAGGTTAGCATCCATCAGACTGCCTGTAACATCTTTAGAGCTAGAGTCCAACCTCAGTATCGAATTTTTACCTTGTTGGAACTCTTCACTATAAAAGTTTTTAACAACAGTACTGTTGTCTTCTAACTCTGTCCAGTTAAAGCAGAGCAGCAGGAAAGGAACCTGGTTCCATTATCCTGTTAACATCCTTCAGGTCCCTGCTGACCCATCTACATCCAGCCCTGTTTAAAACCTTAAACAGAAACAAACCATGAGGCTAACATTAATGTGTGAGTGATGGTTTGAAAGAGGAGTGAAAGAAGCCATCTATGTCCACTGTGAGCGACCATCTTTGAACAGAGGCGGTGGTTTACGACACCAACTCTCTGCCATCTATAATCCAGTTTTGAGATCCATTCCCAGACGCCTTAACGCCCACTCACATCCAGCTATTTGACCTCAGGAAATCACATGATAGGGTGCAGCTAGGTTTCACAGTGAGTTCACCCGAAACATCGGCTGAATGTGACCTACACCCGTTTTCACACCTTAACAAATGTGATTAGATAGATGATCAACAGGGGGTTCATGCCCCTCTAGGGGGACACTCCAATACGGCTTAAATTGGAGACTTTCCACAATTTGACCTTAGAACTAAAGAAGCTTCTCGGATGAGAGGTGAAACGTCTTCAACTAACTTAAAGAAATCCAGACGCTTTTCTTTCCAAGCTCAATATACTTAGTCTCTGAATGAATGTGCAGCATTAATGTTTTTGGGCTGGCTTGAGTTTTTAGATGTGAATAAACAGATCTGGTAAGCAGGATGGTCTGTGGAGTTTAGGCTATATTTCTCAGATTTCTTTCCTTCTATGCACTTGTCATTGACTCAGGTGTGCAGATTTTCTTAAATTTGTTATTTGAATAAACTAATCTGGCCACTCAGATCTTTGCATTTGTGCTTGTAGCTCAAAATATGCAGCATTACTGAATATACAGTGATATGTAAATAGTAAATAATACTATTTTACCTCTGCCACACAGTTAGATTCTGCTCTGGGTCAGTCGGCTTACTGGAACGATCTCTCTGCCTCATCAGATATGACTCTGCCAACAACAGCACTGACATCCAAAAATATGCTGTCATGCAGCTTCGACTCCTGGATCAAACCAGGAAATTCTCCTGATAATTGAATGAACTCAGCGCCACTTTTTCACAACCCACCCGGCGTGCGATGGCCTTTAGGGTTAGGTTGGATTTCAGCTGCATGCTGAGTCAAATATAGAAAATCTAGAAGATCTTTTAAAGATTTACCTTTGCTTTGTAGTTCATCCAAGATTTTGAGCATTTCAAACAGGGATTTCTGATTCTAACCCTTACCCTGAACAATTTACTGAGGCCTGATGGACATTAAGAGTTTAAAGTATTATATTTGAAAATGTCTTGAAAATGAACAAGCAAAATTAATCAGAAACCAGTGAGATGATCAGATAAACAGCTGTCTGTCTGTCTGTCTGTCTGCAGCTGTTTTGGGAGAAGAGGTTGAAAGGTCTGCGGTCATCAGACGTCACAGAGCAGGTCCTGCGTACCATGGACCTGCCCAAAGGATTGCAGAGTAGGTCTCCAACAACAGCTTGATTCCAGTCCTTCAGCCTGTCTTGACCTCTGACCCATCTCTTGATCTCGTTCTCTCATTGGACAGGTGTCGGTCCAGATGCGAGTGACGACACCCTGCTGTCGGCCATCGCTAGTGCTCTGCACATGAGCTCGGCTCCGATTACGGGACAGACATCTGTAGCGGCTGAGAAGAATCCGGCAATCTGGCTCAACACGTCCCAGCCGCTCTGCAAGGCCTTCACCGTCACCGACGAGCACATCCGGTAAGACCCGCAGTCCTCAAACAGTCTTTGTCCCCCCCTCAGCTCAGTCACTACAAGGCATTCTGCTGATTGTAACCAAAGAGGGAGAAGTGCATGTTTCTCCCTCTGACATGAGCACTTGAAGCCGTGCTAAAATGCTAATGTTTGTGCCAGCTCTCTGTGAACCCAGCTCTGAGGATTAATTTGGAACAGGGATTTTCATATTGAGAGGTGAAAGATACAATCAACACACACACAGAAGCACACAGCTTAAGAAGGCAATTATGGTACTTTAAAGTTTTGAGTGTCCTGTTGCTGCATTTTTAGTTGTAATTAGTGCTTCTTGTGAGTCTCAACTAATCAGAGTACAAAGACATGATACACGGTGTGACTTACGCTTTCCAAGGAGATCATTATCTTTGAAGTCCACTGCAAACAAACATACACAAACATGCTAAGAGCTCCGGGGCTTGTTTAAAAGTTTTCTTCAGTATCAAAGTAATGCGGTGGTAGCTGTCTGTGCTTCGGTGGGAATACTGCAAGCCAGACCTTTTAAGAAATAGTAAATTTGGCATGCTTCTTGTATTGTCCATTTATTTTCCTCCACTTTTCTTATGTCGGCTTTCAGAAGAATATTCCAGACATGCTTCTCCAGCAGAGCTTTTCAGTTCCCATTTGGGGAGATGAGGTGTTCCCCGGCCAGATTAGATATTTAAACCCTTTCCAGCAAGTTCAGGTTCTGTCCCTGGGGGGGCTCTACTCTCATCTGGGTATGCCCAGAAAACCTCCAAAGGCAGATATCTAGGAGGCATTGTGATCAGCTGCCTGAACCATCTGTGTTGGCTCCTTTCAACACCTAGGAGCAGTGTCTCTACTCCGAATGTTCAAGCTCCTTTCTCATATCTCTTGAGCAAAAACCTGATGAAAAGATGTTAAAGACATCTCATCCAGACAACTAAACAATGCTGAGATTTGTTTAAAATTGAAAGGAGAAAAGCTGAATTCGCAGTTAATTCAACAGATAAGCTAACCTCGAAGTAGCAAATATCCATGGACCCTGTTTTCTGGGCTTAATCTGACCTGCCAGTCATTTGCTTTTAACCCTCTGAAGTGTAAATCCTCACATCCAAATCCGAACTCAACCTTAGATTTTGCGGGGAAAACTGACCTTTTTGGGAAAAAGTGAGGAGTTTTTGATGTGTGTCAGGGAGAATCAGGATCTTTCCTGATTGGTATGAGTTGGGAGAACAATAGAAAAAAGACATACATGTTAGAGAAACAGAGGATTTATGATTCAGTGGGAATTCTGTGCCACAGCTACGTTGTAACCACAAAGTCCTTTGAAGCCCTGTGACCTAACCCAAGGTCTAACCTGACGTACACTTCAGTAGAACAACTGCAGTGATTAACCTGTTCGGTACCAGAGATTGCTCCTGTGTATTTCTGCCTATTTTTTCACTGCACTTTATAAATTCATCAGTGAGACAATAACAATCATATCCTCCATGTATAAGCATAAATGCTTTCCATGATGACTTAGATCTGAGGGGGTTAAATCAAATCAACCATTTACGTATAAAGTTGGTTTTAAAGCAAAAGGACATCTGAGCAGCTTGGTGAACTTCTCAGACAACCAGCAGATTTAAATCCAGACCTTCTTTTACTGCTGTACCAACGAGTTCCTCCACATGGTTCACAAAGCATCTCTTTAATTGACATCAAATGCAAAATGTCTCCACCTGTCTGCTTTTTTGTCACATTCAGGGTGAAACAGGGATCCTGGCAGTTAGCTTAACTTGTCGGAGGGTGGATCAAATGGGTGCGTCTAACATTCCCGCACAAGCAGATTACTTCTGATTGGATCACTTCCAAACTCGTGCCGCTTCTCTGCACAACTTAATTAGTTTTGAGTGGATCTCGTCATCTGTCCAGAATATTTTCACGTTGTTATTATTTCATACATAATAGTTTTTGTCCTCGTGAATTAGTTTTTATTTATCGGCTCGTGGTCATCAGTACAAAAAGGCTATTGACACAAATGCTGGTGTAAACATTAAGCACTGACTATCCTGAGGCTTGTACAAGTCCGTGCACCATGACACAGTAACATAAATGATATAAACATGTTTTTTAAAACATATTTAAAAATTTGTCAGCTGATAGGGTAGTCTGTGCGCTTGAGTCATCAGACCGTTTCACAACCAAATAAAATGTCAGATGTTGTGTGAAAGAAAGGCAAAGAGACGTGTTTGCATATTTAACGCAGCGCTGAGGTGTAAATGGGACACCGCGTCTAACAAGATTTTAGATTTGATGGCTGTGTACAGTTCACACCTCAGATCAACAGAAAATAGCTGAGTGGGTAAACATGAATTGGAGAATGGCTGAGCCAAGTAAAGGTCTTCGTAATAGACTCAAAAGACAGCCTTTCACCTTTAACTCTTTCACTGCATTTAAATGTAAAGGCGATGTTTCTTTAGCCGGGTAACATCCAAGAAGACATTGGTGACCTGGTTCTGTTCATCTGGTCCAAAATGAGTGATCTTTATTATTGTGTTTAAGAATCAGGAGTCCTGCTTTTCTTGTTTTTGTCACTCAGTGACTCAGAGAAGTTGTATTCATCTTCACCTTCAGTGTGTTTGAGCAGGTTTTCCTCCTGAATGATGAAGCTGTTTTTAGTGGCGAATTATTCTGCACTTCTATTTACTTAAACTTGAAAAAAAAACTGTTATCCTTGAACCTTTGTACTTGTGTGAATATTTGCAGAAATTTTAATTGCTGCAAGTGCTCTTAAAAATTTTCTAGTAACTTTTGTGCTGATTTATGTGATTCACTCTTTTTATTACTATGTTGCCCCTCTTACAAATGGAAAAGCTGTAATTTAAAACAAGTTTTTTTTCTTCTTTTTTCTATTTAGTGCAGTCAGATTTTTCTGCTTCACTCTCATTTGGCTCAGCATGACCAGCAGCTTATTGTGGCTGCATAACTGACATTTATGACTTTTATGACTTTTATCATTTACCAGTATTTCAAATGCTAATTGTGCCCTCAGTTGAATCACACACAGAAGTGACAAATCACACACAGCTCAGCAGAAAGCTCTCAGATACACTCAGAATAAAATATTTCAAAATATGACAGTAGCTACAGATCCTTATTGTAGGATAAAGATGCAGACTATAAGCTTCTAAAGTTAACTCCATGTGAGTTCCAACCTAAGAGTCTATGAGCAACAGCCATGGACTCATGCTAGCCTTACTGAAACCTCGTTAATTCTTAGTTTTACCCCTAATGGATTGTCACTTTTTCTCAATGGAGCCTTAAAGTGGGCCTTCCTGCATCTGCAGCTAAATTCGTCTTAAGAGATGTTGTCATCACCAGTTTTAAACAGAATGCATCCATTCAGCTTGTAAGCATCGTCCTTTGATGGGCATAAGGCATTGACGTTCTGCGGGTTTTGTAGATTTAGAAACTCCTCTTTACTTTTTGCATACTTTAAAGGATAGCGTAACAGAAGAGAAAGAGAAAACGGGATTTGTTTGTAGTTACAGCTTTGTGTCTCTTCAGGCAAGCTTTGGAAACCTGAATTTGTCAGTTTTATCCAATTCGTCCTGACATAACTATTCAAGCTCCAGTGGAACTGGAGCAACCTCAGATATCACTCCGGTAGTTCTGAGGTTTGTCCGAGCCTCCCAAGGTCACCAGATTTGTTCTTCAGTTGTTCATGTGCTGTTTTGACTGTTTTCCTGGACCTGTTGACTGTGTTTGTGCTGTTATGTTTTGAAGCATTTTTAAGGGAATTAGTAGGTCTTATAAGTCGCCAAGTACATGTTTCAGACTATCTAAGAAGTTTGTGCTCCAGTTTTGGTGAGTTAAATTCTAGTATTGTATGAGCAGTGTTGGGAAGGTTATTTTTAAAATGTATTCCATTACAGATTACAGAATACATGCCCCAAAATGTATTCTGTAACGTATTCCGTTACGTTACTCAATGAGAGTAACGTATTCTGAATACTTTGGATTACTTAATATATTCATGCTGTTTACAACTACATGAATGTACTATTGCTGTGATTTATTACTGTTACTGAAGGTCCGCGGCTCCGAACCGTAGTAAAGGGACCTCTGGCTAATACAGTGGGTTCTGTGTCGGCACGTAGCCGAAAACTAGCTTTACTTTGTTGTCTGGGTCAACTTTGCTAGCAGAGACAGAGAGAGGCGTTGAAAAGCTGCTCCAACAGAACTTATTGTTTTCGGAGGAAAACACGAACACGGTGTACAGTCGAGTCTTAATAGCTTACTTACAACTGGGCTCGTCAGGCACTCTTCTTGGCTGCAGTGGTTATTATTATATTTACATGCTTCCAGCTCCCGTTTTTGCTCGATGACAGCTCGTACTTTTCCTTTTTCTCCCTCCCTCGCTCACAGACACATAACGGGTATGGCAGTCCATTCTCCCTGCAGCACGGACTACACTGCCTATGATGCTACATTCTTTAGAGCTATACCTGTAGCATTCTGCCTATTAGCTTAGCACAACAACAACAAAAAGGCCTCTCTCACCGAGGAAACACGCAGAGAGAGAGCGTCACCCTGTAACCATGGCAACCGTAACGCTGCTGCCTGGAACAACAGAACGTAGCTGTCAAACAAAACCCAAACAGGCCTGACCCGCCACAATATGAAACAGGGAAGTACCTCCGTGTAATCCATTTATTTCAACAAAGTAACTGTATTCTAAATACCACCTTTTTAAACGGTAACTGTAACGGAATACAGTTACTCATATTTTGTATTTTAAATACGTAACGGCGGTACATGTATTCCGTTACTCCCCAACACTGTGTATGAGTCTATTACTAATACTGAACAAATAAACAGATGTCTGTGACTTTGTGTCTGCTAGTGTTAGCTAACAGCTAATCTCCTGTCCAAATATCCCAACTTTCAGCACATGTGGTGGAGATGTGCACAAACCAGTTTAAGCAGGTTTAAGCTCCAGTGTATTAATATTAGTGTACTTATAATTTTATTTAAGCCAGGACAACAATGATTCCGATTTATTTATTTAGTCTATGTTTTTTAATTATTTTAAATGCTCGTGGGCTTGACGTTGTTTATCTGGAACGTGAAGTGGATGTTTATCCCAGTTTACTTTTAATGCTCTTTGAGAAGATACAGGTGTGCTGTCTCTACAGTATAGGCCTGATCAATGTTTTTGGCAGATTCTCCAGGTGTTCAGTCAGTTATGGACACATCTGAAGAGTTATTAAAGTGAAAAGCAGCTGTTTCCACTTAATGTCTCATTAATTGTAGATTGCTTGAAAAGCATATAATTTTTCTAGAATATTTTCTGGATCCACTGTATCAGTACAGTAATGCTTGGTGAGTAGTCTAATACTGTATGAGCTAACCAGTGAGATTAAACACAATTATGTGATGCGTTTTCTCTGTTCGATGGTTATGCCGTTTGATGAGCATAGCTGCGTTTTGTGTGTTAGACATGGAAAAATGTAAATTCTCATTCCTTCTAGCCTCTGATGAAACGCAAAACGATTTCTGTCGCCTTCCAGGATGAGACAGATGCGGGTTGATAACTGATGCATGCTGGGTAGGGGGAGTAATCAGTTGTAGTGAGAGGGGAGGATGAGAAGGTGATGATATAGGAGATGGACAAGGAGAGATGAGGAGAAATGAAGCATGAAGGGAGTCGGGGGGGGGGGGGGGCCACATTGGGAAATTAACATGAAACATATGATTCAATTTAATATCAAACTGCTAAATAAGTCTTGAGCCAAAAATGTTCACAGTCTGTTCTTATCTGCTTTGAATGACCTGCATATGAGAGGTTGAAGACATTAGGATTTTAGCTACAGGTCATGATTACCTCCATTATTACTATGATTCCCAGGAAGTATGTGGTTCTTCCTCTACGTGCCAAAAGCTACAGCCTGTTTAATGGCCACTTCAGGTTGACTCCAAAGATGTAGGTAGAAGCGTACAGCCTGATACAAAAAGTGGTTTGATCTCTATAGCTCTGTTTGTACTCCCACAACTATATACATGGTGGTGTTTAGAAATTCATTAGGCTGGATAAGTTAGCGACACAGGCGGCTGTAGCTGCCAGCTAGCTGTTTGCTGGGTGTCAACTCAGCTATTTTGAGGCGCTGAGCTGGATTTCTGAACGGTGTGATATCCCTGTGCTGGGTTTGTTGCTCATCATCATAATAATGTTGGTCCAAGATCAACAACAACAACTGACCAGTCATGTAGTTGTGATGTCACAGCTTTGTAATATGGGAGAAAAAAGTGCTTTTGTTTATATAAAACACTCTTCTGGATGTGTTTTCTTTCTAGTTAGCTTCTTGGCTAATGCTAACTGAGTGCTCAGTACATATTTATCCTACACAAAACCATAGATAGGACACCAGGATTTCTTGATTAATAAGGACACCAGGGCTCCTATTTCCTATTTGCTTTGAATGTCTGTGGGCTTGATATAGTCTAATTTATCTGAAAAGTGAAGCAGCTGATTCTCCAGTATCATCCTGTTGCTCCTGCTGTCTGTGTTGCCAGACCAGGGTCCCTATAAAGCACGAATGCAATTAATACATGCTGACAGCAGGAGGCACTGTGGGGACACACATCTGGCTGTATATATATATATATATATATATATATATATATATATATATATATATATATATATATATATATATATATGTATGTGCGTGTGTCCGGTGGAAAACACTGGGGAGAACAGCTGGCCAAAGCCATTACAGCAGAATCACTCGAATACCTCACTAGATCCTTCCCTCCCATTTTCTCTCCTCCCCCTTTTTCTTCCTATTTTCTTCTCACCTCTTTTACTCCCTTTCCCTTCGTTCTTTTCCATTCATTCCTTCCTAATCTTATTTTCTTTTCATTCATTTTTTCTGTGCTCCTTTCCTTTTCCCCTTGTAATCCTTTCTTATATTTCTTGATGTTTTTCTTCCATCCACTTCTCCTTTCTTTACTGTTTCATTCTTCCTTACTTTATCGGCGTCATCCTTCCCATGTTTCATCCCCCTCTTCCTTTGTTTTCACACCTTCATCTTTCATCCCATTTCCATTTCCACCCCTCCTCCTCCTCTGTTTTCCTCCATCCCTCCTCCTCGTATTCCTTTCCTTATCTCTCCCCTCCATTAATTTCCCATTCTCTCCCTCTTACCTCCTCTTTCTCTCTTTCCTTCTCCCTCTCTCTATCTCTCTCTCTCTCTCTCTCCAGTTGAATGTGCTTGTCATCTTAAATTGCTCTCATTCCTTTCCTCTCCCTCCTCTTCCTCATCTTTCCACCACCTCTTCCTCCTGTGGCACATCAGGCCGACACAACTCTGTTTTTGGAATCTCACGTTTTCATTTTGGTCAGCTTATTCATATTTTTCTCCCGCTGTTTGACACAATTTCTATTTTTTTTAATCTCAGTTTTTAATTAACAGTCTTATTTATCCCACGAAAAGCATCTTTCGATTGACTTGACTGTGTTTTCTTTCTTGATCCAGATTCAGTCTCAGATGTACACATGGCTGAGTCTGTTCTGCACAAATACATTTAATTACAACATTATTTTTATATAAAAGTGATAAATATGTCCTCAGTTTGTCTTCTTCAGTGAAGATCATTGGATAATAACACAACAACCAGTGAGTATTCTGGATAAGTGTCCTGGATAATTCTTGTTTTTGAACCAGAATGATCAAAATGTAGAAAGTGGATAAAGCATTTTATTCAGTATGAATAATGCATAACCAAGCCCATAAACTTAGAAGCACTTTGCATCTTTTAAATATCCGACAACTGGAACAGACTTACTTTCAGTTTTTCACTAGAAGTCCTACAGTTTTCTGCATAGACTTTGAGTGTAACTGCTTCGTGTTTAATGTGAGCACACCACACCAGGGACCACAATTTACAAAATGAACTTGGTGTCATGTTCAGTAAGACTCGACCTAGTGACTGAGACCATAAACTCAGCAGGAAAGTGCTTGCAGTGCTCATAAATCAAGTGAACCTGTAGCCATTTTCTCACAGACTTCTACACAGCTGCAGCTCTGTGAGTCGCCCCCTGCTGGCTGATAAAAAGGATGCATATTTGAGGCAAAATAATTCGAGTTTCCATACCCAAAAGCTATGTGCATCTGTAATATCCAGTCATGACACAAAATACAAGGTTAAGATGAAACTATTGAAATAGCAAAAAACTGAAAAAACAAAACAAAAACCAAAACACTGTGATGGACGCGACCAATTCTTGTAGGCTGATACATGCATCCAATCAGCCAGTAGGACTGGACACACAAAATCAGAACTGTGTACTCTAATTTTATTCATTTTTAATGTAGGTGTCACTTTCTATGATTTATGTTTTCTGTTCATCATTGTTGTATTAAGATTTAGTGCTTCAGGTGCAGGATTAGTCTGCAGGCTTTGATACATTTGCTCTGATTAATAAAGTTGCTTCAGGTTTGTATTTTATAAAAATGGTCTTTATATGAAATTAAAACTGTCAGGAGAAACCAGCAGACTGTGGACTACGAGTAATAGTAAAGACATCTTAATAGAAAAAGACGTGTGTGTGTGCGTGCGTGCGTACAGGGAGCAGGAAATGAAAGTGTACCAGGCCAGGAGGAGTCTGGAGGATGCACTGATGGCTGACAGTTTGGCGCGGGCCGCCGAAAACACCCGAGAGCTGCTCGAGGGGAAGAAGGCCTGAAGACAAGACAGGTGAGATGTGGGGGAAATGAGTATGAACGGGTTAAAGATGTCGTCTCCAATGTGCACATGAGCTGCCGATAGGACTGGACAGATGACGTTAACCGGTAGTCATGGTAACTCAACGTGCTTTCCAGAATAGGAGAGCCGGAGGTGAAATATCTGTGAAAGACAGGAAATAAAGTTTCTGTGGAGTGATTTTTAAGCAGTGTCACAGGTCACTGCTGTGAGCAGCTTGTTACAGTGTGTAGTTAAGTTTTAATAACCTCTGGTGGCCACGTGAAGAAGTGCTAGAGACTTTTTAAAGTTATCTCACTCTGTGATGCAAGATAGGCAAATAAAAGTCACATGATCTGCCTGGAAAACAAACCCCTAGGATCAAAAAGCAAACAAAGCAAACAACATGAATCAAACAGGAACAAGGAATAAATAGAATAATGTATAACCTTTAAATGTCTTGAATGATGCAGAACCTTGTGTGTGTGTGTGTGTGTGTGTGTGTGTGTGTGTGTGTGTGTGTGTGTGTGTGTGTGTGTGTGTTTTTGGTGAGACTTGTTGTGAATGCTGATGAGATTCTCAGCGTCTGATTGAAACTCAGCTATGTAGCAGCGCAGCAGTGTGTCTGTGTGTGATTGATGGGCCGTGGGGTTGTGTGCGTGTGTGTGTGTTTCGGTGGTTAATGTGTGTGTTGTATTACAGTTTGTTTGGTTATTGCCTATGTTTCACTCTGCGGAGCCCGTAAACAAATCCAGATTAAAAAACATTTACTTTCAGAAGTTCACACAGCCATCCATCATCTCGCCCATTTTCCGGCTGCTTATCCAGGTCAAGGTCGCCGTGGCAACAGGACGGCGCAGCAGACCAGAGGCTGTTTTCAGAATGAAAAGGTTTTTGCTGCAGAGTTTCAGACCTCGAAGGGGTTTTACCCACAAAGAAAACTCGAGGAGAACAGACCTGGTTGGTTAAACGTTGGTGTGATTTCTTGAGTCAGTCGGTAAAGCTCAAGTGCAGTTTGTCCTGATTGCGGTGCTAAAGAGCAAATGAGTTAAACAAGTTGATCATGTGGGGTGCAACCTCTGGAGCATAAAAATGAACCTCTCATGTCCACTTGAGGCAGGCTACAGATGTGAGGTGTCAATGTTTACAGCCTGTTTGAGTCTCTGTGTCATATTTCTGCTCTGTACATCAAATGGACTGGTACTTATACAGTGCCTTTCTACTTAGTTTGAGTCCTCGGCATCAGTATCTTGCTGATACCAAGGATGCTTCAACACAAGGACTGCATGAGCGGGAATCATTCCATCAACCTTCCGATTGGTCAACGGCCCCCTCTGCCACCTGAACCACTACTTAAAGTTTGGGATGTTTCCGCTTTGATTGACTGTTGGTTCCTGGTGTTGGAGGCAGGTGTCACCTGAGTTAGTTTGGACTAATGAACATGTTTGAACTGTTGGCGCCTGCTGGCCTTGTAAAACATATTCAAAATACAGACAGTCTTGCTTTATGCTGTTTATCTCAAGATTATGCTTTGAGTATATCTGATCTCGCATTTGACCTCTAAACATTTTCCTGGTGAGTTTATGGACTCAGTCATTCTGGGTCATAAACACATGAGGAGTATATGACCACAACCTATCCGTTATATTAGTTTATATTAGTTTTAAAGCACAAATGTGGCGACAGTGAAAACGTTCAACTCGTGGCTTCAGAGCCGTACTTCAGAGGCCATTGGGTGATGACAGGGCATCTACATTCATGTTTTAAACCATCCACGATCCCTGCAGACTGTTCTTAACTGGATTATTATTGCACTGGTGCAGTCCAACATCACACGTTTCTGCGAGGGAGCTGCAGGTTAAAGACTGGCTAAAGTCCAACCTGACACCATGTTTTCACCTGCACCTCTAGAAAAGTCCAGTACTGCAGTCCATGTGTCTAAACTGTAAATGTCACCTTACTAACCAAAGGTTCCTAGCATTTTCCATTAACGTAGCACTTGACCTTCTAACGGCTCCTCTGGCTCCAGAAAACAAACCAACATGGCGAAGGGCATAAAGCTGGAGTGGAGTTCCCGTGGCCGTATGCATGTTTCCTGTACGGTCTGTGGGAGGATTCAGCAGCTGAAGCATCAGCATCATGGCACTCTTCTGTCCGGCACTCGTGTTATATTGCTTTTGTAAGCGTGTCATGATATGTCTGTTGGGTTTTATCTGTTGTTAATAGAGGCTGCAGTTACGTATATGTGTGTGTGTCTTTGTGTGAGTGTGTGTGCTGATGCTTCCTCTAAAAGCTGACAGATAAGGAGGCTTTTTTTAAAGCACATTTGTTTTCTGTGGAGGGAAAATTGTCCATTAATGCAGATTTATGCAGATTGGCTGGATGGAAGTCGTTTGGGCGAAAAGAGCCACTGAGAGTCGAGGAGTGATTACTAATGGGTTTTTATAGCTGGACCAGAGAGAGGGGGCAGTGGGCAGCTTCTCTCTCTCTCTTTGTGTGCATGTGTGTGTTTCTGCTTTGGAGCTGTTGAAACAACCCTTTTAAATCTTTGTCAAATTCTCACACTGTTTGCTTTGCTTCCTGCTGCTCTGACTCTTATTTGTAGCGTCCTGCTAATTTATTTATGTTGGTTTTCTGGCTGAGTTGGCTTCTGCCATTCTCTATCTTTTATGCGACCCTTTATATTCTGCGCTTACTCAGAAACATGCTACACTAGGTGGCAATAACACATTACAATACTGCTGCCATGAACGATGGGGGCAAACACGTCTAACGGTGCTGTATTCTTTTCTTTGAATGCATCAGTTTTCATTACCAGAAGTGTTGATGTGAGTTATGTTAGTACTGGTACCACACAAAATTCTTTATGTGCAGGAAAAACATTATTGTGTGGTTTAATCTATTGTAATGTGAATGATTTAGGTGGAGATGTATATCTTATATGAATAATCGAAATTGACAAAAAACCTTAAAAAGCCTTAAAAAGTAATTATAGTAAATACAGGTGGGAAGAGGCCCACTTTAGACCCTCTCCTGCATTCTGGCATCTCTGCTACGAAGAGAGAAAGAGGGTGTCTGCTGTTAGTCTGCAGGAAATTTAAAGATGGTGACAAAATAAAGAAGCAGTTTTTGTGCAAACAGATGGGTTTAGGTTTAACTCACTCTTTATTCTACAATCCTTTTAAAGCTAATAAACCTTTGGTCAGTGGTCATAGCTTCTTCCTTCTATGTTTAAGCTCAATGATCAGCTGTTAGCCAAATTTGGCCAAATATTAACAGGTCAGTCTCATTGCATTAGGAGCTATTGTCCATAGCCTGAAAAGACTGAAAAGTGGCGCTGGTTTTTCATGTGGGCTGTGTACTGCTTTTAAGAGTGTAAGAGTTTCTGTGTGAGGTGAAACATTTCTCATTGGCATTTCTGCACTTAGGTAGTTGGCTGGGTCCAACTACCTAAGGGCCTGGGTCCATTTTAGCTACATGCTGGCACGTTTTTAGGCATTAGAAAATGTTACCTTTAAAATGTCATAGATTTGTTTTGGCTTTACAGTTTTTTTCTGTTAAAAACTTTTCCATTTGGGTGTTTTAAAAAAAAGTAAACAGTGGTTGAAACACCTACCAATGATGCAGTCTGTCAACTGCCTTGATTTTGAGTTTTGATGTAGGACCGTAATCAAAGTTTCACATGACTGTGACCATGTATGTTCATCAGCTGTTATATTTATATTTAATTTTTTTTAAAAGTCTTTTAAGCTGAAGTGTAATTTGTCAAATTGTGTTATTAATGTGCGATTATCATCCTCATTTCGACCTTTCAATCCCATTTCTGAGCAAATATGAGCCAAAAAGAGCTTCCTTTTCAGCACCACCTTTCTCCACTCAGAGGTCTTCCACAGAGATAAAGCTGATATCCATCTCCTCGTGTGACTGTGGGAAAGACACGAAGGAAGAGGATTTCTCTAAACATTGAGCTGTTCCTTTAAAATGAGCAGACTGCCGTTTTTATCTGATCGAGACTAAAGATTCACACTGCTGACTGAGGAAAGACTGTGACTGATACAAACACACACCAGCATCTCTCTCTCTCACTCTCTCTCTCTCTCTCTCTCTCTCTGTCTGTCTGTGTGTGTGAATATTAGCTGTGTATCTTGTAATTTCCAGAGGAGCTGATTCAGACTCCTGCAGCATTTTTCAGCTGCTGGTAATTAGTGCATGTTGAGACACAGAGAATTATCTGCTTCAAAGTCATTCATGAGGCTGATAACTGCTGAGTGTGTGTGCCCGTGTGCTGTCAGTTAGCTGAATTGCCTCGATTAAGCAGCAGATTATCAGGATTTTCTAATTATTAGGGAGTAATTAAGAGTGAGCTGAGGATTATCAGACCGAAACATGGAAACAGTGAAGGAAGAAAACATTCACATGCATTAATACTGAAACAGTAAAACAAAGAAACACTAACACAGCACAACAAAGAGTTCATCATTAAGTCTGGATTTGGCAAATACTAGCAAATCTGAAGGATGCACAATGGCACAGGAAGGGTCTAAAAATGAATGTTTAACTGTGGGGTTGTAGGTTCAGTTACAGGTAAAGTGAACCAAAATCAGAATTAAGGAGGCAGTCTGAATGAGTGATTCAACGGACTTGTCATCATGTAATCAATGATTCAAAAGTAGAAACTGGGGATGAAAAAAAGAATAAAAAGATAAATGACAATAAAAAAAACAACAAAATAATGCAGCTTTAATGCAGATGAAATTTTGTATATTCAGTACTACAGCAACACGGATAACAGCTTTAAGGAGGGATTCTAAATGGTATAAAGACAGATTTAAAGCAAGCTAATTTCATCTTGGAATACCCATCGATTCAAAAACTATTTAGATGCTAGTGATTCAGAAAGAAAGATTTAAAAAATGGAAGAAAGGGGAAGGTGAAATAACAAAATTATTAAAAATTTAAAGATGTTGGGATTCAGTATGGTTCAGTAAACGAATAGAAATAAAAATGCCTACTGGACTGCAAAAAGGATAGATTAAGAATGAAAAATGGTGTAATCAAAAAATTAAAAACATAAAATTAGAGATGGGATTGTTTAAAATTTAAAAATGTTAAAAGGAGGAGATTAGATGCAGTAAGAGACTACAGGTTACAGACTCAGCTACAGTTACAGGAGTCAAACTGAGGAGTTAAAACGAGTGCAGTAAGAGAGTACAGTTTGCAAATTCAGTACTACACGTATCAAAAAATAGGTGAGGGGATTATAAATGTCATGACGAGACATTCAAAGTAAGCTAATGAAGGATTCATCAACATATAAACTAGTGTTGAAAAGAAATACAAAGTAGGGATTCAAAACAGCACAATAAAAATACAAATACAGAGGTTGAGTACTTCAGATGGATTGACTCAAAGTGAGATGAAGGAAGGATTCTGAATGGCACAATTAACCTTTTTAAGTAGGCTCGTCATAAAACAGATGATTCAAAATCATTTGAAACCAAAGATTGTAAATTGCACAGTGAAAAGAAAATACCAACCGGAGAAAGAAATTTGATTCAATACAATAGAAACATCTAAAATGGGAAGAAGGTGGGATTCCAAATGGCATATTACGAGTTCAAATAGAGAAAAATGTAATCATCTGTAATCAAATTAATCATTAAATTAAATGGAAATTAAATGGAAAAGTAAGCTTAAATGGAAAAGTGAGACCAGTATAGGGCTGAGAACTGAAAGAACGGGGTGATTCCGTATATAAACAAGGGAGGACTCAAACAGGACTCAATGAATGACAAATTGCATGAAGGAGGGAATCAAATGGCACAATTAAATATTTAAAACAGAAGGTACAGAGGGCGACTACAATGGCAAATAAATAATTCAGGATGGTAATTAACAGGGATGACTAAAGTTAGAGCTCAAAGTGGCAAAGTGAAAGCATCAATAGGGGTTCAAAGCGGCAGGATGATGGATTCAAAAGAGATTTATGATGGAAAATGGAAATGAAATGAAGGAGGAAGGATTTGAAAATGCCACAATGATGGATTAACAATGGCTTAATTAGACATTTGAAAGCTCAAGGATGAGAATAAAAATGGATTTTGTTCTGTATTAGAAAAATGGGGATTCACAATGGCACATTGGGAAAATTGGAAACTTAGTGGTCAGCAGTGTAGTCAAACTTCTTTGTTAGGCTGAGGAAGATGGGGAGGCTGAGGAGGAGGAGCAGGAGTAGAACATATGATGTGTGTGATATCACCTCTTCTCTCCTGATGAGCGAACGCTTCACTCTGATGTTTTATATATAATTAAAATGTTTTCTGTACAGGCAAAAGGGTCCTAGTTGTCCTAATTGTAGCTCCACCCCCCTCGTTATTGTACCAGGGAGGAGGAGGAGAAGGTGGGGAGGGGTTAATGGAGGAGCTAATGATTAACATGGAAGCTCAGTGCATTAATTGGATATTTCAATGTGTACAGAGGCGAATGTTTATTATTCTGCAGGAAGAGGGAGAAACACGGCAGTTAGTTTGTGGGATTTTATTAAGATTAACTTAATGAGTCAATTTGGGGTTTATAGAGAAGGAAGTGGGAGGCGGAGTTTTATTCAGAGGTCTCCACAGAGCCTCACAATCTATTTATTGGGAAGATATCAGTGCTTGCTTGCACTTCATTAATGCCTACACACAAGTTGCAGCTTTTTAAATATTTTTTTAGGACAGTTTTTCTAAATAATCCCTACCAAACTCAAACACTAAATCCAAGATTTAAAATATCTTCACTTTTCCCAAGAGCATTGTCTTGTCGTGCAAAAAGATGGACAAAGGAGGCCTGATTATCATAAAGACTAAAATAGGTTTATCTCATGTAACCACAAGTAAAAATGTAGGTTAAGAAACACACGATCCAAAGGTTTTAATCTCAGGATCAGTGAGTGTGCTGAGCAACACGTTCAACAAAGCTGGGTTTTCTTTGTGATAGCTGACTATACAAACATTAAAGCCCCAGTCACAGAAAAGGGCTAGTACAATGGTGGTAACTTTTTTTTCATGTAATCCAGGCTTCTGGTCTCTGTTCACTCTCACTTAAACATTTAATGAGGCACATCGGTCAGTTCCCTGATTGAGCGTTGCTCACTACAGGTTATAAAACGTGTGATTTAAAAGAAAGATATTAGACATATAACATGACATATAGACTAATGATCTAATCATCTCTATTTCAGGCAGAAAAGCGCCTAACAGAAAGGGCCTGGCCCACTTAAGGTCAAGCCTGCTGTAGGGCTGGGGTAGAGTTAATTTGAACCCAAATGCTTCTTGAATTTATGAAGTGCTAATTTTTTGTTTGTTTTTACAGTTTAATTTAAGCAAATAGGAACTGAACTCGAAGGTTGTTTTACAGAACAGCCCATCTTTTAAAGATCTTTCAAACTCAGACGTGAACTGTCATAGTAACTCCTCTTCTTTCTTTGTGTCTCTCTAGAGTTCCTTTGTTCACCAGCCTCAGGGTTATCACCGCCTTCATCTTAATCCAGACAAAAAACCAAAAACCAGACCTCCCACAGCCCAAACGTCACCCGTTCTGATCCATTGTTTCCGTGGATGATTGCTTCAACCTTCCTGTTGTGGAGCCTTTTTTGCACTTGACATTTCTAAACATCTGGAAACAATTTTTTTTTTCCAGAGTCACAGTAGCAACAGTGGGAGCAACAACCACAGCAATAATGACACAATACCAGCAACAATGCCTCTGACATCAGAGGCTACAGTAGCAATAAGTGGAGCCTGAACCAGCTTGAAGCAACCAAAGCCTTTAATCCTCTCTCTGTGCAAACTTTACAACAAGCATTTCTTTTATTGCAGTTTTTCTTTTTAATATAAAGTAGATAAAAATAATAATAAAAAAACAGAATGTACTTAAGAGCAAGTCCTTCATAAAGACCCAAAGTCAGGTTGCAAACTGCTGGACGGCTTTTGCTAACTCTACTAACTTTCATTTTTTGCTCTTTTATGATTTTGGTTCCTTTGTGGTGTCATATGTCAGCTTCAGGGGTTTTAATGAAATAATGAGAATTTACAATTATATGAAATAGAACAATTACTTATTTAAAGACAGATTTTATACCTTCTGAGAACATATGTGTACATTTTCTGGACTGGACTGGAATAAATAATTATATTCAGAGTCATGTTTGTCTTTTTGTTTTTCTCTGAGCATGGAGGCTGTTTCCCCAAACTGAGGCTGAATAGCTTAGATATCTGGAATTGAAGGGAGCTGAAGAAGGTTTACAGTTAATAACACTGTGCAGACCTCGCCTTCTTGATATGTAGTGGTATTTTCGCCTAGCATCTAAACATTTGTATTGCCTGAATGGTCACACACCTGGTCTCACATGAAAATCTCCTTCTCTGAAAGGATCTGCAAAGAAGGATGGGATAAACCTCTGTAAATCCCACTGTGCAAAGCCAGCAGAGACGTTCCCAAGAAGACTGAAAGCTGTAATTGCCGCCAAAGGGATTTATATCAACTACTGAATTAACAATGTGGAATCTGATTTTTAAAAAAGTTTTATTTCACTTTAGCTGTATGCGGTTTTCAGTGTATACCGACAGCGTAAACCTATACAAGTAGATTTTAGTGCCATACTTCTAATTTCACAGTAAGGAGTTAGCAGATCTGGGGCCTTTATCTCTTGGTGCTTATTGCTGTGGCAGGTAAATCAAGGTACAGCCACCAGGAGTATCCGGGAAATAAATTATGAGGAAAAACCTGGGATGAGAAGTCATTGTTGGAGCTCAAAGAAAAGTTAAGTAATCAGCGGGTAGTTTGTTCTGTCAGACATTTGGCACAAACTGCTCCCAGTCCAGATGTTGGAGTCTGTGTGTGGTTGTATTGGTGTTCGTGGTGTTTGTGTGTTAAAGATGGAGTGAGACAAACCAGTCTGCCAGTTCTGCCCTCATTTGCATCTGCTAATGGCTCCATGATGCCGGTTTCTGATCACTGCAACCACACATTTAAAATCCTGCTTCTGTGCCAGATGCTCCTCTCTCCCTCTGCCTCGTTCAGGGATTCCTGCTTCCATCCTGTAACAGCAGCTTCGTCCGTGCTCCGCATGAGAAAACAGCAGCTGAGGTTTGACTGGAGGCAGGAAGCAGCACCAGTAATGATGATTTCAGGTGATAAATCTGGATTTATGCTCAAACTTTACAACCGTGAGCATGCCACTTTAAAACCATGAGCATTACTGTGCTGCTGCTGTGAAAGCTTCCTACATGTGTAGGAAGCTAGCTGCAGACTTTTGCTTCTATTCAGGCACAAGAACACTTCAGTCAGAGATGCTTACAGCACAGTGAGAGGTTGTGAAAAGTCTCTGTCTTTGAGGGGGCTCTTGAAGAATATGAGAGCATGAAAACTTCATATCATAAATAGAAAAAGCTTAACACATCCTCTTTGGATGTGTTAAGCTTTTTCTGTTTTATGTTTGAGAGGGAAATGCTGTGTGCTGTAAATGTCCGGTCTCATGTTCATACCTACAGCACATCCTAGTAGTATAAATATCTGTTCCATAAAGGTACTCTGGTCTCTGGTGAGAGCCTCAAAATGATTCAAACCATCACTGACCTTTCCAGATATCAAATATGAAATTTTTTAACTCTTTAAAAGTGGAAAATCTTCACTTTGAGTACATGGAATCAATGTAGAGCAAATATTTTTAATGTGGATTTAAAGGAGGTGAAAGTCAGAATACCTCTGATATCCACTGGAAATGTTTGTACTCTATAGTAAATGCTGCTGCTGCTGCATGTCTGGGAACCGTAACCCTTTTACCTTATAACCTGAGAGGCTGGAGGAAGGTTCACACAGTGAAAAAGAAACATGTTTTGGATTTTAGCCATTTGGAAATTTAGACGCGAGTCCAGACTTCTAACTTTTTCCTCTGAAAAAACTCAAAGTTGGTGCAGAGACCAGGGAACTAATGTGATGTTGCACTCACCTTTGTCTTTGTCAGGACTCCGTTAAAACTGTTAAAACACTGAAGTATCTCCAAATGGTTAGAGTCTCCAGTTTGCTGTGCTTTCAAACTTAAACATTCTTTGTTTGTACTTTACCCACCTCAACAGCCAACACCAGATACTTTTCCTGACACAACCATCAAGGGATTTGATCTCCTTCCAAGCTCAAACAAGGGACCTCTTGCTTGTTAGTCACATATGGCAAACATGTAAACCACTACAACCCCTCGCCCTTCAAGAAACAAACAAATAAAGAAATACCCATGCGGGCAAACAATAGATCAGTGTGGGTAAACTGTGGGGCTGTCTGGGCAGGGCAAACCCCCACATATCCCATATCACTTAACCATAATGTGGGCCCACAGGACTAAGCTTATTGTGGGGCCTGTATGGGCTAATCCATGGGGTGTGAATGAGTGGCCCTAAAGTGCCCCAAAGGGCAAAACTGCTACAGGCCCTGTGTGGACACACTCAACTGGGGCACTTGTTGGATAAACGTGGGTTTGCCCCATCTACAGAGCCCCACAGTTCACATGCAGCTACCTACTGTGGGCCTGTGTCGGCATGTTTGGGGTTGGGTGCATTGTATGCCAGGCAGCGGCTACTAAGACTAGCAATACTAGATATAGTATATCTACTAGATATAGTAGAGTTGCCCTTGGTGAGAGGTGGCGGAGGTGGGTATCCTAGTATTCCCTCGGCTTGCTGCCTGTTGGGGTTTTTCCTGGTGGACGAGAGTTTTGTTCCCTGCGCCTTTGGGTTGGGGAACGGGTCCTGACTGTCATCTGCGCTTATGCATTGAGTGGTGGCCCAGAGTACCCAGTCTTCTTGGAGTCCCTGGGTGGGGTGCTTGAGAGTGCTCCACCTGGAGGCTCTGTTTTCCTACTGGGAGACTTCTATGCTTATGTGGGCAACGACAGTGAGACCTGGAGGGGCGTGATCGGGAGGAACGGCCTCCAGGATCTGAAGTCCACAGTGTTTTGTTGTTGGACTTCTGTGCAAACCACAGTTTGTCCATAACAAATACCATGTTTGAACATAAGAGAGTCCATAAGTGCACGTGGCACTAGGACATTCTAGGCCACAGGTCAGTGATCAATTTTCTAATCGTATTGCCAGACCTGCGGCCATATCTTCTGGACACTTGTGTAAAGAGAGCGACTGAGCTGTCAGGATCAGGTAGCGGGGGAAGGTGCAGGACAGACTTGGAAAGTGACTGTGCACTGGGAACGCCTGGCAGAGGCCCTGGTTCACGAGATCTTCAATGCAGACCTTCGGCAGAGCTTTAACACCATTCCGAGGGAGACTGGGGCCATTGAGTCTGAATGGACCATGTTCAGCACCTCCATTGCCAAAGCCGTTGCACTGAGCTGCAGCCGCAAGGTGGTTGGTGCCTGTTGTGGTGATAACCCCTGAACCAAATGGTGGACACCAAAGTTGAAGGGAGCTACCAGGTTGAAGAAGGAGCCCTATCGGGCTTGGTTAGCCTGTGGGACTTCGGAGGCAGCTGATAGGTACCGACAGACCAAGCGGAACGTGGCTCAGGCAGTGGCTGACGGAAAAACCCTGGTGTGGGAGGAGTTTGGAGTTACCTTTGTCATCGATTCTGTTGGTAATTTTTATGGACAGAATTTCTAGGCGTAGCCAGGTGGCAGAAGGCTGTCATTTTGCTTGTCTCAGAATCTCATCTCATCTTTTTGTGGAAGTTGTGGTTCTGTTGGCTTCATCAGGTGATGGCCTCCAGCTTGCACTGGAGCAGTTTACAGCCGAGTGTGAAGCGATAGGAATGAGAATTAGCACTTCCAAATCTGAGGCCATGGTCCTCAGCCGGAAAAGGGTGGAGTGCACACTCCAGGTCAAGAACGAATTCCTGCCCCAAGTGGAGAAGTTCAACTATCTCGGGGTCTTGTTTATGAGTGATGAGAGAAGGGAGCGGGAAATCGACAGATTGATGCTGCGGCTGCAGTGATGCAGACTCTATACTGGTCCATCACGTTGAAGAGAGAGCTGAGTGTATAAGCAAAGCTCTTAATTTATTGGTCAGTCTGCGTCCCTACCCTCACCTGTGGTCATGAGCTGTGGGTAGTGACTGAAAGAACGAGATTGTGGATACAACTGGCGGAAATGGGCTTCCTTCAAAGGGCGAGGAGTTTGGCCAGAAAAGAGCTGCTGCTCCTCCACACCGAAAGGAGCCAGTTGAGGTGGTTCGGGCATCTGATAATGATGCCTCTGGGTGAGGTGTTCCAGGCATGTCCCGATGGGAGGAGACCCCGGAGCAGATCCAGGACATGCTGGAGAGATTATATCTCTCGGCCGGCCTGGGAACGCCTTGTTGTTCTCCCAGACAAGCTGGAGGAAGTTGCCGGGGAGAGAGAGGTCTGGGCTTCCCTGGTTAGGCTGCTGCTCCCACGACCTGGCCCCGGATAAGTGGAAGAAGATGCATGGATGGATGGATGAAAAAAAAAACCATTCTGCACAGTTTGTGGATAAAAGTACTCGATTGTGTCCTGTTTTTAAAATGTCACCCTCCTCCTCTTGCATCTTAATAGTCAGAAGTGTAAGATAAACAGGAGAGAAGTTGCAGCTTTCATGTTGCATATTTCATGAATCTGAACATAAAACTGAATCTATGAGCATGCAGTGGGTTCATCAGAATTTTCAGTCTTTAACCAGCTGTTTCCTCTGGAATTAAAGCAACAAAAAGATAAAATTAATAACAAGCAGAAGAAAAAGGCTCCAGCGCTGAGAGCTGCAGAGCATAATTATCAGGGTATTTGTCACCACGAGCGACCCCTTTCACGTACACAAATTAATTGTTTGTGTTTTTAATGTATGAATATTCATGAGAGCGGCTTTAAGGATATAGGGTTAGGGGTTAGAGAATACATTATATCAATACAAACACAAGCTTGTGTGTGCGTGTTTGTGCAGTCGTTGTTTGTTCTTGTTATTTCTGGATGTCACATCTGATTGTTTCCATCACAACACACACAGCCTAAGTGTACTTTATGGGAAAGCAAATGAGCAGCAGCAGAGTGCATTAAAAAAATTTCAAAAGTCTTTTGGCCTATTATGTTTTTTAATTATCCATCCATTCCAATTCAGTTTAATTCAGTTTTGTTTGCATAGGGCCCAATCACAACACTAGTCTTCTCAAGGTGCCTCCTTCCGCTACAGAGCTTTGACATAAACAACATGATAAATTCAGTGTCATGTGTATTTGTTAGCCAAGCATTTCTGAAATGAGTGAAGCCAATGTGTTTTCAATACATGCTAACTGGCTGTCACATGTTTAAAATACTCTGGGTTTATTCTTCAGCACTGTGAAACTGCTATTGTCTTGTTAGGGATTCATCTTTTCAATGACTTTTACTGTAACTTTAAAAAACTTTTGAAAAGCAGATTGGTTGAAATGGCAAGACTGCATATTGTAAAGACCCTTCATAACACTGCATCCAGTGGCAGTCTCCTAGCCTGTTTGGTGCCCTGGGCGAACAGTCCCTCTGATCCCTTTACCCCTGGTCCTAAAGTGTATATTTATTTTCTTACTCTTCTTATATTTATTGTTTGTTTACTTGCACTGCTGTAACTGGAGCCTCATCGTCTCGTCTCTCTATATAGGGCTTTGGAGTTGACGTCACGCCGTACTGCATTGTGGGATCGCGGCGCCATGTCAGAAGGCAACAAATCAAAACAAACACACTGTGTTGGAAGCGTTACTGCCAAAACCATGCTTAAAATCAGCGCAAAAGACAAAGGGCTGTATCACGACCGATTGTGCCCAGACGCCAAGAGACGGTACTTGGAAAAAACAGCGTGCATCGGTAATGTGGACCCGTATGAAATAATGCAGTGGAGTAGAAACCCAGACAGCCTACCGCCGTTGTCCTATCCCGATATCTTCGCGTACCTTGTCTGTGGAGTCAGCACATAGGGGAAATCATTTTCATAATTATAAATCCCTGGAGGCGCACATCTGATTCACAAACTGTTGGGTACAAGATTTGGCCGTTTTTAAGCCTCCACGTTGTGAGTACGTTGACCATATGACTAAGATACAGCCAGAGGTTGCACATAACATTGACTTCTCCTCAGCAGCTGCCCCAAAATTTGCTCTAGATGAACGATTCACGATTGATGCCAGCTGTGTGTTGCCATGTAAATAGTTTGCATTTCATGTGTATGTACTTGCTAAGTACATGTGAACAGATCTTGAATTTTAAAAAATATATACATACTTTTCTTTCTGTTTCATTGAAACCACTTTACAGAAAGTACAATTATTTACAATGAACTGTACATGCAACACAGCAGTTTTATGAATATTCAACAAGAGCAAGTTTCATTTGTCCCTGGTTTGACCAAGGGGCACATATTCACCAAAACACAGCACACCTTAACAATCTTATCAAGCAGTGCTGTGTCTTCACCCTGACATGATATGAGTAATCAGATTGGCATTGTAGTGTGTAGCATTTTGAACTTGTTACGCAAACTACCTATTACTCGCTCAACATGAATTCTCAGGTGGGCAATTGCTCTCGTTTGGGGATGGCAGAGAACTCGATATCCGCTCGTCTGACCGCTGCAATCCAAGCCTGACGTCTTCGTTTAGTATTATCGGATACATGAAATCCCTCCCATTGCCTCCAGGAGGGGAAACGGGAGGCAACGTTGCCTCCAGGAAGGGAAACGATGAAAAGAGTGCCCATTTTCCAGCTTCTTGCCTTCCCTATCGTGTGATCTACCATTGCAACCGACAACACAGTGCGTACGAACCATAGCTGATGCTTCCGTGTGCTTTGTCTGGCCTACTGTCATGGCGAGAGGGGGCGTGGCCCCCCTCCCGTGACATCACGCTCCAAAGCCCAAAGCTCCAAGCTCCAAAGCTCCAAAGCTGGACTGTATGTAGCAAAGATGAGAATAAAGTTTACTTTGACTTCAGCAGCAAGCAGGCGCACCGAGGGCTCTCGTGCTCACTTTTCACGTATAGAATTTCGAAAAAACATTACAAGTCTGTATCATAATGTCTGGTGTTTTCGTGTTTGTTGTTTTGTTTTTATTTTGTTTTATTTTGCGAGTTGGTTATTAGACGCTGCTCCAGCCAGCCAGAGAATCCCCCGCCGCCCTGCCCTCTCCTCCCTGTGCCGCAAGCAGCAGGCACACCTCACAAACTAGGGCGCCCTTACTCCCAGCAAATGGGCGATAGAAAACTGATCGGTGCCTATGCCATTCCCACTATGCGCTGGCATGACATTGGGGCAGCATGAGTACGAGCAATTTTTTTTTTTTTGCCGATGCCGCCCCGCACCACGATGCCGCCCCGGGCAACTGCCCGTGTCGCCCGTATCAAAAACCGCTACTGACTGCATCTGCAGACTGTAGACGGAAAAGAAGAAAGTATTCCACTATAGGTTTGTGAAATCTGATTTTGAACCATGATATTGAGCAATGTCCATATAATCAAATCCACTAATTGTTTCCCATATGGAAAAGAAATAGAAAAAACTTATCAGATGCATCAGATGTGGCCTACTTCATATAGTGAATCATATAAGGCTTATATGATTTACTCATGAAAGTGCCCACTTTCATATATTGTTTTAGTAAGTATCCAAAACATACAAGTTTCATTTATATGATTTTTCTAGGGATCTTATATCTGTTTTCACTCTTGTATGCTTTTCATACAAGTTTCACACAAGACAGATACAAACTTTACAAGATTTATATATATCTTTTCCATATAGGAACCATCTTTAAATTTACTTTAAAAACTGTTGTTGTTTATTAAAGATTTTAGCTGATAGGTGCTGCTTAAGCACATGCTCTGCTACAGTCCGCCAACCCATCCAGGGTGCAACTGGTTCTCACCCAACAGTGTGTGAAATACTCTCAACAGTTAATCTAACGATTTGTGTTTCTGGACACAAATTTCACAGAATTTCCTAACATGCTTTGTGGCGTTGAACATGACTCTTGTGAGCACCTCTGTCAAAGCAAAGGTTTTTGCACATTGCTGGTCTTTAGCATCCCCAGTAGTAGACATCCCACTAAATTCATTCCAAGGTCAGACAGTGCAAAAAGCCCATTCTCTCTAAAAAGAACATGGCAGCACTACTTAGGCTTGCCAAGCTGCATGTGAACCATCTGTGAGACTTTTGGAACAATGCTCTTTCGACAGATTAGATGTGGAGATGTGTGGCCATATTGCATAATACCACATTTGATGAAAACCAAACACAGCACATTGGCGCAAACACTTAATACAAAGCGTGAATTACGGTGATACAAGAGTAACGATTTGGGGTTGTTTTGCAGCCACAGTACACGGGCAACTTACAGCCATTGAATTAACCATGAACTCCTCTGACCCAGTCTATAACAGAATGACTGAAAAAGAAAAGAATTGACATGTTACACTGCCCAGGATAAAGTCCAGACAGCAACCTGATTCAAAGGCGGGACCTTAAGTGCATAAACGAATACCCACAAACCTCAATAAACTGAAGCAATGTTGTGAAGAAGAGAGGGCCAAAATTTCTCCACAACAATGCGAGAGACTGAGACTCACATAGAGAATGATTAATGATTCAAGCTACTGAAGCTGTACTTAAGTTTTCATAAGGCTAATTTTCCAGTCTGAGTTACTAGCCTAGAATAAGACAACCTAATTGTAAAGAGTTAGGAGAACAATGAAATGCAAAAAACAAAATAAAACATAGTTCTAATCTTCTAATGGTAAGCCACACAAACTGAAAGTCAAGACTTAAACTGAATTTATTGGTTTTAGTAACTAAGTATATTTTACTTCTTTAAAATCAAATATGGAAACAGTTTGAATGTTTTAGAAGATAATGGGGATATTTTATTATGCCGATGGCACCCTCCTGTTTCTATGTGTTGATTAAAGACCGCATCCATCCAAATAGGGTGTGAGATCACGACCTTGACAGTGATTACGCCATCCATACCTGAAACCAGACACACAGTTAATCCTTTCACAAATGACTGTCTATCCAGAAAAAGCAGGACCATCAGTTTTTAGAATCACATCATCCATTCTTACCAGGCTGCGATGCCTTGGGGGTCTGTAACAACACGTTTGGCGCAGTTGATTGCCACGGTGACATCATCACTTAAAAGGTCTGTGATTAAAAAAAGTAAGTACATGATGGCAATTAAGATGTGGTGATTGAGGTAAAACAAGTACAACACAGGAGAAAAGGTATTAATCCATCCACTTCGACACACGTTTTATTGTATAAGCTTGGAAAACAGTGAAGTACAAAGAAAAACTTTAATTTTATCTCTAGTGGGCTGGACCAGTATAACCTTTGCATAATAACTGATAGAAGATGTGATTTTCTCAGTAATAATGCTTTTTATGCAGATCTTTAGGTTCTTTGCTTGGATGAAGTTCTAACAACCCCTCATGCCATGAACCAATCTTAAACCTTGGTATCATTCAGATCACAACAAGACCTGGCTCATCACTGACCCTTGCAATTGATTTGGCATCCATTTCTGAAAGACATGATTTTGTCATTGCACCACCAGCGATTATTAATCTGAAAGATGCCAAAATCAGTGGATCCATCGTTGTTGTGGTGCATCTTCATGGTGTCGTAGCCTGACTCCCATTTGGTCAGGCAAACCCCTGCAGACAAAACAGGAGACATGGACTCCTGAAATCTAAACATCAGGTATTAAAACCAACACTTTCTCATTTATCCACTTTTCTCATCAGAATCACATTTTTATCATATTTGAAGACCAAACTAATAGTGTTCCACTGTGTTTTTTTCTAACTAGGTACACTTTCAGTGCAATGGCAGTTTTTTTGGGATTATTATCATGCTGAAAACTAAAGCCATACCAATCAGAGTTCTTCCACATGGTATTTAATAGCAGATTAAACTCTGCGGACAGTGGTGTTGGAGAGTTCGTCAACATGGATGGAATCATGAATGCAGAAAAGTACCATCAAACATGACAAAGCCTCTACCATGTTTTACGGATGCCCGTTCCAAACCTGTTTCATTTACAGGGGCAGCTCAATCGTTCACGTCTAACGCAACGAATATACCTTTAAACTGTCACTGGTCTAACCTTGCTGCACAAGGAAATAGCTTCTGATTGGATCACTTCCAAGCTTGTCCTGCACTTCTATGCAACTTAATTAGTTCTGCTTAATATCTCCAAGGTTTTTTTTAATCTCATTTTCATTTGTTGACAAAAGTGTCAGTACATTTCATCACAGTTTTTTTTTTGCCTTTTCCCCTGCTTTTCTTTCTAAAAATTGTTTTCTGTATGGCAGCAACCCTTCCACTGAGACCAATTCTGATAGGTCGTCAGGAAATGTTAGATGATACAACTAAGTTCAATTTTATGCCTGTCTAATTGGGTCATTTCTGGCATTTTTGTAAATTCGACCAAAGAAATGGGAACAAATGATGTGTTTTTGCAACAGACTGAACGTAATGTAAAGTAACAAGCTGTAACAAGTATGGTAAAAATGGCCTATATTTGTATAGCCCTTTACTAGTCCCTAAGGACCCCAAAGCGCTTTATACATCCAGTCATCCACCCATTCGCACACACATAGTGTGTGTATCATAACAAGCTGATCGTAAAGTGCCTAACATGGGATTCACATGTGAAGTCATTTAGCTCTTGCGTGTGAGACCAGGCAGTGTGACAGGTCATACTCACAGTCAGCCAGACTGACATCGCGGTAGCCGTCCATTCCACTATCCTTCAACTTGTGGGCCCATTCACAGCGCTGGAAGTGTTTAGCGTTCGCTACAGCCACCAAGAGCAAAAAGAATAGACTTTTCATCATGGTGTCTCTGCTGGTCTAAATTTGTCCAGAGCTGTTGCTGAGTTTTCTGAGTTGTAACTGTCTAGGTTCAGATAAGAGGACCTGAGCATGAGTCACGTAAAAGCAAATAACAAATTCCAGACAGACAAACAAAGCAGATCAATCAGAGTGAGACAAACTGATGTTTGAGGAAGGTTGTTTTTTTTTTTTAAGGAGCAGTTCTAATTAATGGCAGAAACAAAGCATACAAAGCTTTATTATTGATTTTACACCACAGGACCATATGAATCATACCATGAATATAATATAATATAATATTGCACTAAAAAAAAGACTAAAACATAAAATGCTTTTACAATTGAACACAATAATGGATACAACTTGAAGTTGCCACATTTCAGTCCAAATGTAAGTCAAATTTTATTCAAGTTTCCAGATATTTCTCAAAAAATAACAAGCATTTATGTAGTTACCCAGTTATAGCTCAAACAGTGAAAAATAATGTAAAGAATTAAAAAAGAAATCATTAAGTCATCACTGGTGTATGGAAGCCCGTTTAAGGCGCTAGAAAAAAAAGTATCCATAACTCGATTATTATTTTTTGTCTATTTAAGCACAGTATGTTTGCACTAAGTACCGCAGCAATTTCCTAATGTTGTAAACCTGCTCAACATTTGGCAATAAAACCCTTTCTGATTCTGATTCTGATATTTCAACTTATTAACTCGAAATTTTGAGAAAAGTAACTCGAAATTTCGAGTTAGCTCTGCCAATCAGTAATCTATGTGAATGACGTCATTTTCTTGTTAGGAAGGATATGGAGCAGAGGAACACTCACTGAAAACCGCATCACAACAAATTGGAGATTTCGAGAGTACGTTTGCTGATAGTAACACCACGTGATTCAGCTAATAACACAAGGATTTCAGCATTTGTGAAGCCATGTTGAAATTACTCAGCAATTTGTGTTTTCATGACTGGCTGTAATACTGGTAGCATAGCTGTAGCATTTGTAGCTGAGGGCTTCAGCTTCGGGGTAACAAGGAAATGACCATTCCCGTAGATTACTGATTGTCAGCACTAACTCAAAATTTCAAAATTCTTTCTTTTTTAAGTGGTGGTTTTCAGGCTTTCATACTGGTGATAACCCAAAGTGTTTGGAGAAAAGGGAAATAAATTTTTTGAAAAAAAATCAGTTGAAGGATTATTTTCTTTTCTTTGAACTCTGACTCTAAAGACTTGGATAATTTAATACAACATAAATTACATACACAGGGTGGTTAGCACTGTCACCTCATAACAAGAAGGTTCTTGTCAAGGATTGCTGTGTGGCAGGCAGGAGATTGGACCTAAAATGCAGGACTCACAACACATGGGAATAAACTCAAAATACAGCTTTATTTACTGACTCAAGGAAATTATACAAAACTAAACTAGACTGGGAAAATATAAATTAAACATCACAGAGTAGCACACAAGGGAACACACAGCATGAGGAGAACACAACACTGACAAAGAGAAACACAGGGCTTAAATACACTGAGGGATAACAAGGGCAATGAGACACAAAAGGAGAGCACAGCTGGGAGTAATTAGGCAGGATGAGACAAGGGAAGCAAACTAGAAACACTGACATGAGACACAGACTTTCAAAGTAAAACAGGAAACACCGACTGAACTCTAGACATGTAAACTTAACAGAGACTCGGGACACAGAATATAGAGACCTGAAATGTGGGACAGAAAGACAGAGTTAACACAGAGAAACCAAATAACAAAACCTAAGAACTAGAACTCAGGAAGTACTACAGAACTAGGGAGCTAGAAATACTAGGACAGAAACCAAAACACAAACAGTCATAAACCATGATAAAATCAAAAGTAAAAGTACAAAACTCAAAACACTAGGTCACCGACTCATGACCGTGACAGTTCTAGGTTCAGATCCACTCTGTGGCTATTCTTTGTGCAGTTTGCATACTCTCTCTGTGTCTGTGCGGCTTCTCTCTTACCCACAGAGGTGAATGGTTGTCTGTCTCTCTGTATTAGCACTGCAACAGATTGGAGAACTGTCCAGGGTGTACTCTGCCCTTTGGGAGGTGGGATAGACCCCAGCCCCACTGTCACCCTGAACTGGATAAATGTCAAAGATGGATGGATGAAAAATGACATATTTTAATTGATGATGAATTAATGATGACATCGAGGGTTATATTTTAAAAACGATAAATCACACAAACTGAAAATCAAGATTTTAATTCAGTTTATTAGTTTGAGTATCTCAGTGTGTTTCACTCCAGTTAGCTCAAAAACACAGAAACAGCCCAAATGCTTCAGAGGAAGACAGGGGCATTTTATTATGTTGATGACACCCTCCTGTTTATATGTGCTGGTTAAAGACCACATCCAGCCAAATACTTTGTGAGATCATGACCCTCAAAGTTATCACGCCATCCAACCTGGAACCAGACACAAGGATCATCAGTCTGGTGAAGCAGCACCATCACATCACATCAGATGATCATATGATCCATGCTTACCAGGCTCTGATGCCTAGAGGATCCCTAGGCTTGGCACATTTTATTGCCATGTTGACATCTCTCAAAAGCACTTTGTTCAAACAAAGAAAAAAATGAATGAAAAAAATGAGGAATTATGGCGGGGGCGTGGTCTGTGGCTTGCTGCAGAGGAAGGGTGACGCAGTGCATTGAGTTGTGTTTGATGTTGACAGTGAGGAGCAGAGATACAGAAGGGAGCAACGAGCCACCAGGGCAGTGTCTGTGTTCCAGGCTGAACAAGCAAAACCTCAGTGTGTTTGTGTGGGGCAAATAAAAGGGCTGCTGCCCAAATCAAACATCATGTGTGGTGTATGCTTTGGGGAAGAGTTAAGTGTGACAGGAATTTCAAAAGTACAGATGAGAGAACAACAAGTATAAAAATAAGGGAAGATGCTGTAAATGAATCCATATAAACTGCTAATGGTGAGCTGAACTTAATTTGATAACTGTCCATTTACAGGTTGAGCTATATTCCTACCCTTACCTGGACACTGGGGAAATAACAGAGGTCAACATCTGATTTTTATGCAGAAACCAAGATATTTGAGATAAGATAAAATGAATCAAGAACACTAACACACATATTTATGTCCCCAGTACAGGACATGAAGTTTTGGTAAACAGTAGTCATTCTGTAATTAATAATTAGAATGAAGTTACATAGCTTAAGACTGGATTGTGTCATTAACAGAGGTTGTTAAAATTTTACCCAAAAATAAAGCCTGAAGCGTAATCAGTATTAAAAGCATTTTTACTGATATCTGTAGGTCTTAACTTATACTGATCCAATCCACTGGTGAATACAATAGGATTTATCTGGCCGATGAAGTAAAATTAATTTCATTTTTCTGCCATACAGAGTGTCTTAGCCCTCTAATCTTGGCTAGTTGAGCAGTGTTAACCCTGTGAACTCTGTGAAGCCATCACTGGTGATGACACCAATTCTATCTATCCATCCATTCATTCACTTCTGCTTATCCTTTTCAGGGTCGCAGGGGGTGCTGGAGCCTATTCCAGCTGTCATAGGGCGAGAGGCGGGGTACACCCTGGACAGGTCGCCAGTCTGTCACAGGGCTAACACACAGAGACAGACAACCATTCGCGCTTACATTCACTCCCGCACTCACAGCTATGGGCAATTTGGATTAATCGATTAACCTATCCCACAAACTGCATGTCTTTGGACAGTGGGAGGAAGCTGGAGTACCTGGAGGGAACCCACACAGAAAGACCCCGTCCTGGAAATTGAACTCAGGACCTTCTTGCTGTGCGGCAACAGTGATGACACCATTTCTAACCCTATGTTTTTGGAGAAATATGTAACTGGAGTTAGAGTTGGGATTTTTTGATAATAAAAAAATGCAGGTCATGTGATCATTATTAGTTTGCCTCTGATTGCCAAGACTTCTCATAACAGAGAGAACAGAGGGTTATCACCACAGTTAACTGAGCTCATGTTTCCTGTTGTACTAGCTTAACCAGGTCATCGGCAAAACTTGGATGAAAAATTTCACCTCGTCCTCATTTTAGGTTTGACAGCGTTTTAATAGGTAAAGGTGAATGCTTGGACATGAATTGAGTTGCAGTTTGGGGAAGGCCTCGAAGGGGACTGGCAACAGCTGCTAGGCCTGGCAGATCCCCGTGTACTAAATAGGAGTGAAGAAGTTAAAGAATTGAGAACAAGGAGGGAGGGCGGGGCACGTAAAGAGAATGAACAGCTTTCAGAAGTGGGGGAACCTATATAGATGACAACCAGAAGGAGCATGTTTGGAGCCGTGGTGTCACGGTCCTGGGTCTGTGACCGAGTGTTTTTGGTTGTGTACTTTTACTTTTGATAGTTTTATGTATTATGCCTGTTGTTTTGGGTTTCCCAGGGTTTAGTTGTGTTCCCTCTGTTTGGTGTCATCCCTGCTTGTGTATCCCCTTTAGTGTAGTAAGGTCTCTGTGTTTAGTCCGCGTCTCTGAGTCTGTGTCATTATGTGTACAGTGGGGCAAAAATGTATTTAGTCAGCCACCGATTGTGCAAGTTCCCCCACTTAAAATGATGACAGAGGTCAGTAATTTGCACCAGAGGTACACTTCAACTGTGAGAGACAGAATGTGAAAAAAAAATCCATGAATTCACATGGTAGGATTTGTAAAGAATTTATTCGTAAATCAGGGTGGAAAATAAGTATTTGGTCACCTCAAACAAGGAAAATCCCTGGCTCTCACAGACCTGTAACGTCTTCTGTAAGAAGCTTTTCTGTCCCCCACTCGTTACCTGTATGAATGGCACCTGTTTGACCTCATCATCTGTATAAAAGACACCTGTCCACAGCCTCAACCAGTCAGACTCCAAACTCCGCCATGGCCAAGACCAAAGAGCTTTCGAAGGACACCAGGAAAAGAATTGTAGACCTGCACCAGACTGGGAAGAGTGAATCTACAATAGGCAAGCAGCTTGGTGTGAAAAAATCAACTGTGGGAGCAATCATCAGAAAATGGAAGACATACAAGACCACTGATAATCTCCCTCGATCTGGGGATCCACGCAAGATCTCATCCCATGGGGTCAAAATGATCATGAGAACGGTGAGCAAAGATCCCAGAACCACACGGGGGGACCTGGTGAATGACCTGCAGAGAGCTGGGACCAAAGTAACAAAGGTCACCATCAGTAACACACTACAATGGCAGGGAATCAAATCCCGCAGTGCCAGACGTGTTCCGCTGCTGAAGCCAGTGCATGTCCAGGCCCGTCTGAAGTTTGCCAGAGAGCACATGGATGATACAGCAGAGGATTGGGAGAATGTCATGTGGTCAGATGAAACCAAAGTAGAACTTTTTGGTATAAACTCAACTCGTCGTGTTTGGAGGAAGAAGAATACTGAGTTGCATCCCAAGAACACCATACCCACTGTGAAGCATGGGGGTGGAAACATCATGCTATGGGGCTGTTTTTCTGCCAAGGGGACAGGACGACTGATCCGTGTTAAGGACAGAATGAATGGGGCCAAGTATCGTGAGATTTTGAGCCAAAACCTCCTTCCATCAGTGAGAACTTTGAAGATGAAACGAGGCTGGGTCTTCCAACATGACAATGATCCAAAACACACCGCCCGGGCAACAAAGGAGTGGCTCCGTAAGAAGCATTTGAAAGTCCTGGAGTGGCCTAGCCAGTCTCCAGACCTCAACCCCATAGAAAATCTGTGGCGGGAGTTGAAAGTCCGTGTTGCTCGGCGACAGCCCCAAAACATCACTGCTCTTGAGAAGATCTGCATGGAGGAATGGGCCAAAATACCAGCTACTGTGTGTGCAAACCTGGTAAAGACCTATAGTAAACGTTTGACCTCTGTTATTGCCAACAAAGGTTATGTTACAAAGTATTGAGTTGTATTTTTGTTATTGACCAAATACTTATTTTCCACCCTGGTTTACGAATAAATTCTTTACAAATCCTACCATGTGAATTCATGGATTTTTTTTTTCACATTCTGTCTCTCACAGTTGAAGTGTACCTCTGGTGCAAATTACTGACCTCTGTCATCATTTTAAGTGGGGGAACTTGCACAATCGGTGGCTGACTAAATACTTTTTTGCCCCACTGTATGTGTTTCCTGTTTTACTTTGAAGGTCTCTGTCTGATGTCCGTGCATTCTGTTTACGTTTCCCCTGCCTTGTCAGCTGTGATGTCTCCCAGGTGTGTTTCCCTCCTGTTTCCCATCCCCTGATTGCTGGTGTGTATATTTATAGTGTGTGTTCCCTCGTCCTCGTTGCTGGTTCGTCTGCGTCTTGCCGTCCATCATCCTGTGTATTTACCTGTGCCTCCCTGCATCTCTGTTTCTGGTTAGTTTCTGTTAGTTTTTCCCAGTTTAGGTTTTCTTAGTTTCATGTTCACCCTCGCCATTTCTGTTTGTATCTACATTTGTTTAATGAACTCACTTGCACCAGAGCTGCCGCTTCTTGGGTCCTAAATAATTCACACACGTCTTGCCCTGGCAACCCGTGACACGTGGTCCCACTCCTGAAATTCCGATACATAATCTCCAATTGTTCTATCAACAAGGTCTAGAAGCCTGAAATCCTTCTTTGCAATTTACACATGCAGCCAAGTCTAGCTTGGCTGCATGTGTAAATGAGCTTGCCAGCTCCTTTAGATTGCCAGGTTAGACCATCTATCAGGCTCTGGCTGTCAGACCATAGTTTTGACACCCCTATTCACAGGAATTACCCACCAATCAGTTCCCAGCATCATTAATGCAATTATCCATCCTGCTGTCACTCACAAGTATGTCACCATATTTATCCACATATAAGCGGTGATAGCAGCATACTGCAGGTAGAAGTGGCAGATGTTGTACTAAAACATACAATTATAAATTAAAAGTAAATTCTCTTGTATAGGTTACATTCTGTTTGGGTCTCCAAAACCTGCTGAGAGCATCACAGTTAGGGAGAAAAGGGTCAAAACTACCAGTATATAAGAAGTTGCTCTGAATAGAGAATCATAGAGTATAACAGCTTTAGCCCTTTGAGATCTTAGTCGTCATTGGTATCGACGCTACTGTGTGCTTTAACTTCCTAAGACCTGAAGTCTTCCACGGCATGCATTTTTAATTTCTCTTTGATATTTGGGCATATTGGGGCATATGAATGTAAAAACAAAGAATTACCAGATTTTTTTAACCTTATTTTTGTTTTTAAGAAAAATAAGAGCCACATGTGAGGATATTCGTTTAAAATTTTGATAGAACAGTAGCAGTATAATGTCCTCGTAAAAGGATATCAGGTCCCTGTAGAGCAAAATTGAGTATTTTGGTCTAAATAACCCAAAATGTGATGTCCACATATGTGGACGCCAGGTCCTAGGACGTTAAATATTAGAATATTATTACATTTCTCAAGCTTCCCCAAGCCTGGAAGTCAGAGAACAAAGAAAGTAACAGACACTTTAAACCTCTTCACTTGTTAGTGTCATGAACAGGTCTCCAGTTGTAGCTAAAACATGGACAGAAATCATTAAATCATCACTGGTGATAATCCTACCCACTTGAGAAAGCAGAATTGTAATATCTAAATCATCTGGGCTTCTTTAAGTTGCTTGAAGACGTTTCACCTCTCATCCGAGAAGCTTCTTCAGTTCTAAGGTCAAATGGTGGAGAGTCAAACAGAACTGAAGAAGCTTCTCGGATGAGAGGTGAAACGTCTTCAAGTAACTTAAAGAAGTCCAGACGCTTTTCTTTGCAAGCTCCTTTGACTACGATGACCTGGATGAATGAGAACCTTCACAGACATAATATCTAAATCATTTTTATTTGTTCCAGTTATAATAATAATTAGGTTATTTTCTTTTTCTCTGATTGTAAGGACTTGGAAGAACAATCTAATACAATATCATTGTCATGGTGCTGGGTCTGCGGCCCAGTGTTGTGTGTATTTTAGTTTTATTTCATTGATGATTGTATTTTTCTCCATGTTTCCTGTTTTATTTTGAAGGAATCTTGTGTTCTTTGTTCATTGTGTTTAGTTTCACTTCCCCTGTCCTGTCATTAGGTTCATGTCAGTCAGCTGTTTCCCCATGTGTTCCCACTTCCCCTGATCACCTCCTGTGTGTATTTATGTCCTCTGTTTTCTGTACGTCATTGTCAGGTCATCTGTTATCCCCACCATAGTCTGTTGTAGTGTTTTGATAGTGTGTCATAGTTTTTTCATAGTTTTCATGCTTATCAACTGCCACCAGCCGAATAAAGGCTCGCTTTTTGTTTCACCTGCAACTTCTCTCTCAGTGTCTGCTCTTCGGTCCGTTCAACAAAACACACCGGCGAATCCCGCCGTGATTATTATATATTTCAATTGAATACTTTAGGGTTGGGATCATGACTGATGATAACTTTCAGGGTTAAATCATAAAAAAGGTAGATGAAAAGAATGAAAGCTGTGATTTTAATTCAGTATATTAATTTGAGAAATTACAGAAACAGAAGAAGACGGGGACATCTTATTATGTGGACGAGACCCTCCTGCTGATTAAACACCACATCCACTCACATAGGAGCTGAGGTCACGACCCTCACAGTTATATTGCCAGCCATACCTGAAACCAGACAAAAGTATGATTAACCAAGTAAGAGGTCAGTCAGTCAGAAACTGTTTGTCAGTTATGTGATTTGTTTATACCAGGCACTGATGCCTTGAGGATCCCTCACGACACGTTTGGCACAGGTGATTGCTGCACTGACATTATCGCTCAAAAACGCTGTGACCAAAAATGGGGAAAAAAGGACAGCAACGTAAAAATCAAAAGTGTAAAACATCAAAATTGTAGCTGGCATTGCTGAAACTGAGAAAAAAGTGAGTCAAATGACAATATTAAAAATTTAGTCAACTTAGGACATAACGAGACAGGATTTTAGGTGGTTTGAAGCAGTTTCTTGCAGTATTGTGAATGCTGCACTGGTCTGCCATTAGGAGAGTACCCCAAACTTAGAAATGTCCATGTACAGTTTCATTTACATTCTCAACCTAAATAACTAATAATCTGTGTCAAGAATTTAAGAATTAACCAATGTGGAACTAGCTTGAATGCAAAACTGTTCTGAAAGTGTACACTCACACTGTTATTGCTCTTGTAAAAACAATGTTGAAGAAATCAGGGCAAAAGCCTGTAGCCCTCAGCTGTTCCAACAGCAGTAGTAAACTTCAAATGTAGAATAAAAATTAACACAAAGCAAAAGTGGTCTTAAGACCAGTATTCGCAGACCAATAGAGTATTAACATAAACATTTTTATCTCCTGTGCAGCAGTTTATAACCACCTGTATCTGCTGCTATAAGGATAGAGGCAGATACAAGTGAGAGAAAGGACCAATCATGGACAATACCAATGTTGCACTTAACATGCTGCTTTTTACTAAGAGTAATTTCCCATGCACAGAGGTAAGTATTTGAGAAGTAAGAGCGTTTTTTGGAGGGATAGAGGGTATACAAAAGTGTCTACTTCTGTAGCCAGCATACACAGAGCATCCCATTGGAGTTTTGGTTCTGTTTGGGTCTTGACTGCCTCCTGATCTTTAAAGCATCACATTTAAGGAGAATATGTTTAAAACTATTCTCCTTACCCGTCGCTTACGGGTAAGGTAAGCGACGGGTAAGGTAAGCGACCCATGTTGTAGGTGACGTCAGACGCCGGAGATTTGGCGGAAAAAACAAAGCGAATGGTAGCGTAGAGTTTAACAAAGTTTCCTTAAGCTTCAGTACTGCCAAATAAACTAACCAACTGTCATATAACTAACAACATCTGTCTTATCATCTCTAACACCCTGGAGGACAACGGGGAGAGTTTAGACGCTCTCCAAGAATACATCGAACGCTGCTTCCAAGATTTAGTAATGAAGAAGGCCCAGAGTGCATCTTCCCCGGCCAAAACCGAGACGCCGTCATCGAAGAGATGTCGTCCGGCAGACTCCCCCGGCACAACATCGCCTGCCGGCAAAGACATCGCAGATATCCTGGAGTCAATCGACAAGCGATTGTCCAGTTTCGATGCGAGGCTGTCCCTGGTGGAGATTCTACACCGGGAATTTAAATCTCTGAGAGAATCCCTGGAATTCAGCCAGCAGCAGGTGGAAACGCTTGCCGCTGAAAATGCCACGCTACGGGAGTCGGTCAAATCTCTCGCCGATAACGTGACCCAGCTAAACACTGAAAATAAAAAAATAAAAGAGTCCGTTATCGATCTACAAGCCCGTAGCATGAGAGACAATCTTGTTTTTTCTGGTATTCCAGAATCTACCGGAGAGGACGCGGAGGCAACGGTGAAAAGCTTCATTAAAATCCACCTGAAGCTGCCGGAGGACACCGTAAAGAACATCGCCTTCGACAGAGTGCATCGCTTGGGGGGCGTGAGGTCGCGGACCGGGAGACCACGTCCTATTGTGGCCAAATTTGGTCAATTTAAACAGAAGGAACAGGTGAAGAGTCGCGGCAGGGAACTGAAAGGAACGGACTTCAGCGTGAACGACCAGTTCCCCAAAGAGATCCTGGAACGACGCAAGGTCCTGTTCCCAGTCCGACGTAGCTTCATGCAGAAAGGCTCCCGCGCTGTCATCGCCGTGGACCGGCTCTACGTGGACGGACAGCTCTACCGCGACCCCGGCACCACACCGTGGTTATATTGACTGCACTCCAGATAAGAACCCGCTACACTCTTTTCTTATTCATTCACACTTTCTCCTTTAACATGGGTTGAACCTAGTAATATCAGTATGAGGTCATAGCAGATATAACACCGTCACCCTCCGTCATTACTTTAATTGGAATGTTTCCGTTTCTTTTCTTTTTTTTGTTGTCGCTCACACTTTATGTGGTTTCTTTCTTTCTCTTGTCTTTCACTGCTGTGATCACCTACTTCCCCACTCACCTACAAACAACACCCTCTATTTCTCCATATATTCGCACCACGATCACGCAAACACACACGCTCAACGGCAGCACATTTACAACAGCCTCACAGCAAGCACAGACTTACAGGACACATACGCAAGCCACGCTTGTTCATATTAGTGAATAGTCACACACATAGTCAGACTTATGGAGCCTATCACCACACTTTTTTCTCTTTCTATTTACAAACAAGTGATGTTTCCACATTTTCTCCACCCGTCTAAACGGAACACCCAGCTTACATCATTAGACATACACACACAATTATGGGCATGCTGAGGTTTGTCACATGGAATGTAAATGGGGCTGGCACCAGAGGAAAGAGGTTAAAGATATTTAACCAGCTTAAAAAACTACAGGCAGATGTTGTTTTATTACAAGAAACTCACAGACCTGTTACAGGTTTAAACGAACTTAAAACACCTGAGTTTCCTAATGTGTTTGCAGCTTGTTATAATTCTAGACAAAGAGGAGTAGCAATTTTAATACATAAAAATGTTAATTTTACAGTACTTGATACAGTTATGGATCCAGAGGGTAGATTTCTAATTATTAAACTATCAATATTGAACAAAAAACTATGTATTGTAAGTATATATGGTCCAAATGTTGATGAACCCTCATTCTTCCACGGATTTTTTAGTGCACTCTCTGAACACCTTGATTGCACACTCATTCTTGGAGGCGACCTCAACCTTGGACTAAATGAAGAAATGGATAGGCTCAACACAACAGGAACTCAGCGCAATTGGCAATCCACAAATATAATCAAACAGTATATGAGCGACTATGGCCTTTGCGATGCATGGCGCTCCCTTCACCCCAACAGTAAGGAATATACTTTCTTCTCACATGTTCATCACTCCTACTCTCGTCTGGATTATTTTTTGGTCAGCAGCTCACTGCTGAGTGACATTTCAGACACTGAGATTCACCCTATAGCTGTCAGCGATCATGCTCCTGTATCTTTAACACTAATACACAAGAATAATACTACGCCAAGTAAAAACTGGAGATTTAACACATCACTACTTAAAGATGAAGACTTTATTAAATATTTTAAAAAGGAATGGACTTCATATTTAGACTTTAATGACACTCCCGGAACATCTGCTTCTGTTCTATGGGAAGCAGGAAAAGCTGTGATGAGAGGTAAAATAATTTCTTTCTCATCACACAAAAAGAAAGAAGAAAACAAAAATATTCAGGAATTAGAAAAAACCATCAAATCCTTAGAAGAAGCCTACGCGTTCCACCAAGATCAAGAAATAATGAACAAAATATGCAAAACAAAACTAGAATTAAATGAAATTATTAATAGAAAAACACAATTCCTTGTACAAAGACTTCGCTTGCAGAATTTTGAACACAGTAACAAACCAGGTCGATTTCTAGCAAACCAGTTAAAAATAAATAAAGAAAAAACAACTATATGTGCCACTAAAGATTTATCAGGGAACACAATATATGACCCTGGAAGAATAAACAAGATTTTTAGGGATTTCTATGAAACTTTATATTCACCACAAATAAACCCGTCTAAAAATGAAATTGATTTGTTTCTTGACAACGTAACTCTTCCAAAATTACTAGACAGTCAAGCAATGGCACTGGATTCGCCACTGACGCCAGGTGAACTCCAGGAAGCCCTGATAAGTATGCCCATTAATAAAGCTCCAGGTCCAGACGGCTTTCCTGCAGAATTCTACAAAGAATTCTGGACAATTTTGGCACCAGTATTCCATGGAATGTTGCAGGAAATCAAGAAAAATGGCAGACTACCACCAAATATGAATTCTGCTAACATTAGTCTCCTGCTAAAACCAGGAAAAGACCCTTTATTTCCCTCAAGTTATCGTCCAATATCCCTTATAAATGTAGACCTTAAAATAATCTGCAAAGCTCTCTCAAAGAGATTAGAGAAAATAACCCCCCTCTTAATTCATCCTGACCAAACTGGTTTCATAAAAGGTCGGCACTCCTCAACAAATACTCGTAGATTTCTTAATTTAATAGACTACTCATACAATAAAAACATTGAAACCATAATATTATCTCTAGATGCAGAAAAAGCATTTGACAGAGTTAACTGGAAATTTTTATTTGCAACTTTACACAAATTTGGTTTTGGAAACTCTTTCATAAATTGGATAAGAATATTATACAATTCCCCAACAGCTCGTATCAGAACAAATGACCAGACATCCTCCAGCTTTTGTCTCCTGAGGGGCACCAGACAGGGATGCCCACTCTCCCCTTCACTTTTTGCAATTTTTATCGAACCTCTAGCAGCAGCACTTAGACAGGCTACAACAATTAAGGGCATAAAATGTAATAACGTAGAACATAAAATCAGTCTCTATGCAGATGATGTGTTGCTTTTTCTGCAAAACTCACAAATCAACCTCTCTGAGGTAATTACTCTAATAAACTGGTTTTCAAGAGTTTCAGACTATTCAATTAACTGGCCAAAATCTACAGTTCTTCCCATTAACTGCTCCTTCCACAATTCATCTTCTGCCCCACTACAATCTGGAAATATTAAATATTTAGGTATTATTGTTTCTCCTAAGCTTTCAGACTTAATTAAATTAAACCACATCCCACTTCTAAAGAAAGTAGAAGGCGATCTGACTAGATGGAAATCTCTACCCATATCACTCATGGGAAGGGTCGCCACTATAAAAATGATGATCTTGCCAAAAATAAATTACTTATTTTTAATGATCCCTAACAAACCATCACAAGATTGGTTCAGATCTCTGGATTCACATATTTCTAAATTCCTTTGGAAAGATAAACCCCCGCGCATCAGCTTAAAAACGCTACAAAGAACCAAGGATAGAGGAGGACTAGATCTGCCTAATTTTCACCAATACTTCTTAGCCAACAGGCTTCAGTTCATCTCAGAATGGTTAAAATGTACCCTCTTAGATGAGCCCTGGCTAGATGTTGAACAGGCACTATGCAATGATCTAGAGATTTCAGACCTACCATTTATTAGCTCAAACATCAAAAGACATGAATGCTTTAAAAGCATCAACATCAGCTTTTCTCTGTCAGCATGGTGGGAGTTTCTAAAAATAACGGAGTCTTCATTAATCCCATGCAAACGTACACCTATCTGGAATAACCCTGACATATTACAAAACAAAAATATGATTAATTTCCCAGAATGGAGTTGTAAAGGAATTAAATACTTAGAACATATATTAGAGGGAACAGAATTTATTCCATTTGACAGACTAGTTACACAATATGGGATCAACAAGAAAAGATTTTTAGAATATCAACAAATTAAATCCATAGTAAAAAAGAAATTTAACCTCAGTCAAGTTGAATTACAAACACCACCAAGTGTGGTTCAATTTCTTACTCTTAAATCCCCCAAACTATTATCTAAAATATACAGAACACTTTCTAAAATAGATGAATCAATATCCCTTCCTATTGCAAAGTGGGAAGCAGATTTATCAGTCAGCTTAGACCAAAACGTCTGGTCTCAGATTTGCTTAAAAACCTTTAAATTTATTAAAAATCCCAATCTGCAATTAATACAATACAAAATACTGCATAGAGTGCACTATACAGGTCATCGAATGTTTAAGATGGGCTTTACATCCGCCAACAACTGCTCACACTGTCAAGGCAATACACCAGACAGTTACATCCACGCTCTTTGGTTCTGTCCACCAGTGCAGAAGTTTTGGCACGAGATATGTGAGGACTTATCAAAGTGTCTGAAATGTAAAATTCCAACCTCCCCTTTAGTATGCTTGTTGGGAAATTTGGATGATGTCACTACAGAAATTAATACAGTCCACATGGTTTTTATTGCCCTATGCATCGCCAAGAAAACGGTCCTCATGAACTGGAAAAATAAAAATAATCTTAATTCTAGCCAATACAGAAACTATCTAATAGATCACATTAGTCTCGATATAGCCTCTGCCACCACATTAGATCAATCCCTCTGGGCTCCTTTGATCGGCTCCATCACCTAGCGGGGGTGGGGGGTCGTGGTTTGGTCCCGCCTTGGCTATTGTGGTTGATGTGGAGGTTGGGATGGGCTTAGGGCACCTGGAGGACCCCTAGAGACGTTATCCCTGGAGGGCTTAACCCGGGGGTTGTGTTCATAACCTGGTTAGTGGCTCTGGTCGCTCTCAGAGGTTGTTCTCCTCGTGGCCGCGTGCAGCGGGGCTGGAGGATGGTCTGTGCTGGCGGACGTAGGTTACTGGCCTGGTGGCCTGGCTGCCCCTGAGTGGATCCGGGGCGGGCGTGGGGGTTTGGGGTTCGGGGGTGCTTCGCCTCCGTGCTGGGGCTCTGGCTGGGCCTTGGGGGCTTCGGTCCTCGTCGGTGTGTCGCCGAGGTTGTGGGCGGGTGGGTGCACGGGGGCTCAGCCCTGGTGCAGGGGGCCTCTTGTGCATCGGCCTAACCGGGGGGCTCTTGAACTGGCAGGGAGGTTGTTCCATCTTTGCAGGAGTCCACTCTGCAGGTGGGGGAGAGACATAGGAGAGGTGGAGAATAAACTTAACCTGGGTGTCTGTGTCTTGTGTAGTCTGGGAGATGATTGAATGTTGGGGTGGGTACAGTTTCCTCTGCGGTGGGGTAGAGTGGGCTGCCCCGGGTCCTGTGGGGCTTGGCGGTGTTGCTGCCGTAGGCCCCGGTCTGGATGGGCCTGGGCTCCCTTGCCTTGGTGGATACCAGAGGACGGGGGTGCATATTGGGGTCAGCGGGGGAGCTGGCCCTAGGGAGGGACACCCTCCCCTCCCTTCTTTTCCTCCCCATCCCCGTCTGCCTCCCTCTTCACGCTCCACCACACCCACCCACACAGGTAGGGCTTTGGGGTGCGGGTGTGTCACCAGGGTGCAGGGGAGACATTCCCCCCCCCCTCTGTCCTCTTCTGGCCACCTGTGCCTCAATTTTATCTCACAACTTAGACATCCACATTACTTACACTCTCATAACACACACATATATATATATATATAGGGCCTTGAGGGTGGGCACGTTAACGGCGTCCAGTAGACGGTCTGTGTATTCAAACCTGCCTCTGGCGCCGGTGCCCACCTCTCAATTTTAAATCCATGTAGACATTGAGGGTTCTCGGGAGGGGCCGTGCTAACACCTGCTGCTCTCTGGCAGCAGCACCATGCTCTCCCTTGTTTTAAATACACTTTAGAGCAACACGCAGCAACACTACACTTGAGCGGGAGGAGGGAGGTATGGGGTCTTAACACACCCCTGTTCTCTGCTAGCCATCGGGGCGGGGGGGCTGGGAAGAGATGCTGGCTGTCCGATTGGCCTCCCTGCTGCTGCGGAGCCTGGGGCGGTCTGCTTGCCTCCACCCCGGAGGGAAGGGTAACATCTCTTGGGTCTGGGTGCCGTTTCCATCTCTGGGGGTGAGGATACCTGGACCCGGGATATAGAGTATGTTTGGGGAGTGTGATTGTGTGTACATGTCCATTTACGTTTATTCCTGCGTTGGGTGAGTGCTGAGTGTTTGTATATGTGTGCATGAGGGTGGGAATGCATGTCTGTGTCTGTGTGTGCCTGTTTGTCTGTGTCTATATGTCAGGTCGGGTCTTAGACTTCACCTCTCTGGGAACTCCAAGGCCCTCCAAAGTGTGGAGGCCTATCTCCCCTCACCACACTCCCTGCCGGTGACTGATGCCCTCAGGGGTCGGTGCGTTGGTGGTTCTTGGTGTCCGGGGCTGGGCGCTCAGGTATGTACCAGCTCACTCCCGGTGACTACTTGGCGGGGCCTGGCGCCTGCTGCTCGGTCAGGCCTCTTCCGGGGCGCGGGGGGCCCTCGGGCCTCCGGCCTCTGTGCCTGCGGCTCGGTTCACTCTGGCACAGCTGGCTGCCGGCAGAGCCGGCGGGCACGCCGGTGCAGCCCCCTCTAGCTTCTGCCCGGTGGCTACTGGGTGACCCCTCATCTGGGGATCCTCAGCCCTTCCCATGAAGGTGGCACGGATGCCCCTCCGGTGGTCCTCCTTGGGCTCTTGCACTCTGGGGCCTCTGGATGTCTGGGGCCTGGATCTCCTCCATGCCTGCTTCATGCCCTGGGGGACGGGGCTATGGCTCTCTACATCCTCTAGCAGACCATTACATGGGGAAACCATTTGAATACAAGCGCGCCGATCCACACAGGTGTGCACATGGGTGTTCACTACTTGTAGACTTAAATCACACCTTTCTTGGCTGCTACTTCAAAGCACATTGTGCGCTGTCTGTCCTGCGTGCTGCACAACAACATTCAATATTTAGTATTTACTGCTGTTTTCACTTAGCTAGATTAATGCGATGGTGTTGTGTATAGTATGTTGCATTGTTTTGTTTTGTTTTTTGCTTGTTTTCTATTCTTTTTCTCTCAACAGGTGATCCCGGAGATATTTTTTCTTCCCCCCTTTCTCACTGTCCCTCTCCCCTTCTGTTTTTCTTTTCCTTCCTCTTTCTTTCTCCCTCTCCTATCCCTCACTCATGTCTGTCCCGTCTGTAACAACTGAAAATAAAATAAATAATAAAAACAAAGGTCGATCAAATGGACCAATACGGCAATGCCATGATGATCCATTTGGCAAAATAAATCCATTGGGTATCCTTGTTGGTCTTCAGACAACAATTCTGACGGCTAAAGAACCAAATGGGACAGGCGAAAAAAAATAAAAAAATAAAAAAATAAAAAAATAAAAAAAAAATAAAACTACCAGATAGGCAACTTATAAAGTATTAGCTTTATGCTTTAACCCTCTGAGGTCTATGTAGGGGTGGGTTTATTTTAGTTTGAATAATGCAATATTGATTCATTAAATAAATTAAATTAAATATAAATGTATTTTGCCAGAAATGTCAGAATCTCAGGTTGAAGCTCAGCAAGCTGTTTCAACAGCTGCCAAACGGCTAAAACAGGCAATGAGAACAGGTAAAACGATTGTGCACAAAGATGTAAACACAAAGTGTGGATCGTTCACCCGATGGCACGTACGCAGACACCCCATTGGGTGCTGAAAGCTGACATCTCACAGATTCTGCAGCTTCAGGTTTCGTCACTGTGGCAGGAATAAGGCACGGCGGGTCCAGGGATCAGCGTTTTCAGACATTTTATTGATATCCACCACCACACACCACACACACCTGAGTCCCCGTGTTTTAAACTTGGTGGACGTGATTAAGGATGCCGTGCAGGTGCGTCCGCCCTCCCTGCACGGCACCGCAGGCCACGCCCCACCACATACCCCCATCGCCCGACTGAGGCCGGGGAGCCATCCGGCCGAACCTACTCCCCCCCACCGCGAGCGGGAGAGGGGATCAGCCCGGACCGTCGGCACCCCCGGGCCCCGGCCTAGCGAGAGGGAGGTGTCTGTTCTGGTGGCCGTCCACTTATCCAGCGGCGCCGGTGATGAAGTGAGTCCGGGGGTCGCCCACGTATCCAATGGCCGCCCCGGAGATGGACCGGAGGCCACCCATGTGGCAAGCAGCGGCGCAGCCGGCGTGACCTTGAGCTGGGGCTCATGGGCGGCTGGGCAGGCGTCCAGCACGCCGAACCACACCACACGCCGGCCTCTGGTGGAGGCGAGGCCGCTCTGCTCCGCCCGCCGACCTCGGGCTTCGGTGGCGCGGACTCCCCTTGCACGGGCACCTCGGGCGGCTGGAGCGGCTCCTCGGGCGCCTCCCCGGCTGCCTCCCCGGCTGCCTCCCCGGCTGGAGCGGCTCCTCGGGCGCCGCCTCCGCCGCTGCCTCTCCCGGCTGGAGCGGCTCCTCGGGCGCCGCCTCCGCCGCCTCAAGCAGCCCCTCGCGTGGCTCCTCCGTCACCACCCGCGGCTCCTCTCCCTCCAGCCGGCGCAGACCCTCGCCCGCCTCGTCCTCCCCCTCCGATTGGAGCGGCTCCTCCACCGCTCCCGGCAGGAGCAGCCCTTCACCCGGCTGTTCCTCCTTCTCCGGCAGGCTCGGACCCCCGCGTGACTCGTCCACCACCTCCGGCTGCCGAGGTGCCTCCACCGCTTTACCACCGTCAGTATACCCCGGTGGGGGTGGCGGTGTCGAGGTCGCCCAGGCCTGGAGCAGCGCTGCCAGCTCCGCCATCTTCCCCAGGTGGCGTTCGCTCTCCTTCTGCAGCTCTTCCTGTTGGCGACGCACCTCCGCCGCCTGCTCCCGCTGGGTGGCCGCTATTTCGGCCACCATCTGGGCCAGCTCCTCCCTTCCCTGGCTCCGGTAAGGACCCGCCATGCCGCCTCCTGGGTTTCGGCACCACTGTGGCACGAATAAGGCACGGCGGGTCCAGGGATCAGCGTTTTCAGACATTTTATTGATATCCACCACCACACACCACACACACCTGAGTCCCCGTGTTTTAAACTTGGTGGACGTGATTAAGGATGCCGTGCAGGTGCGTCCGCCCTCCCTGCACGGCACCGCAGGCCACGCCCCACCACAGTCACTCTCTGACCAAAATTCAAAAGAAGACACGTGTCTTCTGCGTGCAGCTTCAGCTCAAGAGATTATTGTTGTCATTGCTGTGAATCTTTACCTGATACACTGACTTGGTGAGTAAATGTTTACTCTTATTCAAACTGATTTTGTGGCTTCTCCTAGTTTAGCACCAGGTTTATAATCTTGCTAGCTAGTTAGTGTTAGCCTAGTGTTGCCACTGCCGCTGGGCTTATGTTACTTAAAAATTAACACCACAGCCTTAAAAATCTTACATAAAAATATGTATGTGAAATTTTCTGTTGATTGTTTGAAATAAAAAAGTGAGATAAGAGCCCAGACAAAATTCTTTGGGAGGTGCAGCCATTAGGGGTGGGGTGTGGAGTGTATTTTCAATCCATAGCCATAACTAACTAACTAACTAATTATATATATCATGTTTAACCTGAGTAGCAAAAGGCCGCAGGGGGGTTGAAAACAATACGCCAGGAGTTAGCTGTGCTTGCCGGCTCTATCGAGCCTTGACCTCCCGGTCAGCTATCACACTGATGGATAACAGAGCTCTCTGAAAATGTGGAAGCACTTTTGCAAATATGTGATATTTTGATAAATTAAGTAGATATTTGAGCATTACACAGCTACATTCTCGCCTGAAAATATCTTAAAAGGTTATTTTGTGACCCAGAAAGGGTAGTCTGGGGAAAGGGAGGATCTCATTTGTCGGCCGCAGTTGTCGGAGCCTGTGTGTACTTGTAAGCGCGGCAATGGCGGAGGAGCGCAGCTAAAAAACTTTTAAATATTACTTTTTCTGGGTCACAAAATAAACTTTTAAGATATTTTCAGGCAAGAATGTAGCTGTGTAAAGTTCAAATATCTGCTAGATTTATCAAGACATCACATTTGCAAAAATGCTCCAACGTTTTCGGTGACGTCTATTTTTTTCATGCTTTGTGGCAGCTTTTGAACATCTGTGGCATCTATTAATGTCTCATCTAGCCTTTCTTTAACAACATAAGCAAACTGCTTTTATATTTAACCGACTTTTCTGTTTTATTACATTTTAAATAATAATAATTATAACAATAGTATTTATTTTGTTAAAAATGTGTTTAAAAACAAGTTTTGTTGTGAAAGCTATAATCCAGATTAGTGGCCTGTTAAATGGTTAAAGTCTAGGTTGGCTTTATACTTGAGAATAAAGTAATATAGCTTGTCCTTCTAAAGAATTAAGTTAAATTCCACAGTTGAATCATAAGAAACATTATGTTACATATAAACCCTGCCATATGTTAGATCTGGTCATTTTGCTTATTAGAAACTTTATATATTGGAAGTTAACTTTTAACAAGCATGTAATGATTATATTTAAATTAGGTGGTCTTTTTTCAAACACATATCTCTTTAGGCCTAAACTGACAGTGACAATACCACACATTCAGACACAGTAATAGATGGTGCTTTTAATACTATATGTGTTAGTCTAATTGGGTTGTTTGGGGTCTACATTGACCTTCTTACAGTTACAATGATTACACAGCAATTAAGGATCAAATCAGCTTCTAAATAATTTTCTGCTTTTTCTCCCTCTGCTTGCTTCTTGCTGTCTTTGAGGCTCGGGACCAGCACTCCTGCCATTACATCAAACCCTTACAAGTCTAGAAAAAGAGCTGTTGGACAGAAAGACATCAAGTGAGTGGTAAGTATTTTGGTTTTCCAATATATTAGCAACTGTCAGTAACATTTATATTAATAAGGCTGAACTTTAATCACACTTTAGATCAGCCTGTTTTACTTATTGTTTTATTTGTGCTTTGGTTTGGGGAAGTTGTTTCTGTACTGATCTTTTCCTGTCTTCTGTTATTAGACTTGAGATATGGCTGCACTATGCAGTTGCTGGTGACTCCAGTTAATTCTACAAGACATGATTGTAAGTAAACAAACAACAAGTTTGTCTGCATTTCTTGAAAGATCACATCCCCCAAACTTAGTTTAGAGGGTCTACACTGTAAATAGTGAAGTCTGCAAGTTTTCTAACAGCAAAATTTGTTTTGTGCCCAAATCATTTTGCACATCATTAGAATGAAAGTTATTGGCCATGTTTGCATAGCCCTTTTTAAAATGATGCTTTCATGACATTATTGTGTGTTGGGTGGTGGTCAGGGCTATCCAGACTGACAAGTAGGACATTGAATGTCACCTCTCTGGTGGGGAGGGAGCCTGAGATTGTCTAAATTGGAGTCTGTTTTATACCAAATGCAGGAAAAAATGTTTTAAGAAAGCAATTAAGTTCATGTTCCAAAAAATATGATTGTTTGCTTGCAGGACAACAGGAGAGATGAGTCCTCCATCACAGATAGTGTGGTCAGTGAAGATGGTCGCCTGCAGGTTCAAGCTCATTGCATCTCCAACCCACATCCACTGCCACTGTACTTAAGGGAAGTTAAAGACTTTCTTCTGCACCTACATTTGGATCACCTCGATCCATGACAGTCATTCAGGCAGTAATGCCTGGACTGAAAACAAGCCATCCTTAAAATATTACAACATTCCAGCTCATGTGTTGGAATGAAAAACAAATTGTCACGGCCAGGCGGATCAGCTGCACGCTGATCAGCACTCTCTCTGTTTCTCTCTCTCTCTTTCTTCATCTTCTCTCTTGCTGGGGCGGAACTCACTGTGGGTTCACGCCCTCGGCCCACGCCCTCGGGAGATGAGACACCTGGGTCTCATTAAGGGGAGCAGCATTTAAGCCAGGAGGTGACTGCTGTTCGTCGCTGGATCGTTGTCTACCACGCGTTAGTGAAATCAAGCTACAGCAAGTCTAGTTAAGAGTATTTTCTTTTGTGCGTCGTACTTAACCCTGTCTCCCTGTCTACAGAGCTTCCTGGATTTTCCCCCGTGTGATTCCTGTGTGGCAGTGTCGGAGTGTGAGCCTGTGATCGTGTGAGTGGATAATCTGAAGAACGCGTGCTTTCCCCTGGACTTCCCTGGAGACCCCTTCTCCCCCCACTTAGCTGTATATAGCACGCCCCGCACATTCTTGTATATATACCTGGTGAATTGTAAATAAACCCTTCTTGTGAGCATCAGAACCGGAGTCCTGCGCTTGAGTCCTCCTCCAAACCGTAACAATAACGATCCAGCCATCATGAACTCAGCGGACTCAAATCCCACCCAGCAACCCGTCCTCACCCCGGAGGCAATTCTGGAACGCCACGAACACATGCTTCGGCACATAAATCAACAACTGGCTGCACTCACTCAAGCCCTCGCTCAACATCTACCGTCGATAAGCCCACCCTCGCCCCCTTTGTCTGTTTCTCCTCAGCTATCGGCCCCGAATCAATCTGCGGCCGCTCCACCTGTTTCCCCCACGCCGGTGTTGTGCCAAATTAGGTATCCCCGACAGAATTAGTTTCCCCTGCGTCGGGAGCACACGCTGGACTGTCCAAATCACGGACAAACAGTATCCCACATTGTTGATTTTTAGTTTACAAACACTTCTTATAATGACTAACTACTCCTGACATTTTTGAGATGTTAGCTCTTTATACAACGAAGTTATAGTGGGATACAAATAATATCAGGCTGATCCTGCCACAATTTGTCCCCCCTGTGTAAATCACGGACAAACAGTATCCCACATTGCTGATTTTTCGTTCACAAACACTTCTTATTATGACGCATTACTCCTGAAACTTTGGAGGATTTAGCTCTTTATATAGTAAAGATAGGAGAATAAAAATATAAAAATAGTTATCAGCCAAAACGTTAATGGTTTGTTAAAAATAATCCCATCTGATACCCGTGAGCAATAAATATATAATTTTCTGTTGTAACCCTCAAACTGAATGGTAATGTAACGATACTAATTTTTCACTTTTTCACAAAATGAAAACATCAGTACTTCTTGGTGCTCCCAGCACAGGGGAAACAAATTTTGTCGGGGATACCTACTTTGGCACAACACCGGCTTCCACTGAACCTCCGGAACGATCGTTACCAGCGCCGGAGCCTTTCTTGGGTGAGTTCGATAAATGTGGTGGATTTTTGACTCAGATCACACTACAATTCCGTCAGTTACGAAGAACGTATGAGACAGACGGGGCCAAAATCGCCTTTATGGTTCAACTGTTACGTGGGCAGGCATTAAACTGGGCGCAAGCCGTTTTAAGAACAGCCCCTGACATTTCTTACGAGGACTTCCTCACCAAATTTAAAAGTGTTTTTGAAAGAGGCACCGGAGCGGAGGCGGCCGCCCACAGACTGTTACATTTGAAGCAGGGGAGGCGGAGTATGGCGGATTTTTCGGTCGAATTCTGGACCTTGGCCGAAGAAACTGGCTGGGGGCAGTCGGCATTGATAAGTACTCTCTTGAATAATATTTGTGATGAGTTAAAGAGAGAACTGATGATGAGAGATGTTCCTAAGACCCTGTCTGATGTGATTACACTATGTGTGAAGATAGATGAGCACCTATGGGCGCGTCGGGGAACCGGAAACTACATTTCCCAGAGGCCCCCGGGGCGCATGGAGACGTCAGGTGGAGGCGCGCCTAGCGGCAGTCACTCATCGGACAGCATGGAGGAAAGTGAACAGCCCATGCAACTGGGCCGCTCCAGACTGTCGCCCGAGGAGCGGTATCGTCGCCGGAGAGCTGGTGAGTGCTTTTATTGTGGCCGCAAGGGCCATATTGCCATGGATTGCATGCTGCGGCCAAAAGACAGCGCCCGCCAGTAGTGAGGAGTGTACGGGTGGGCGAGGTCACCTGTTCTCAGTCTCCGCCTCATCTCATGATTGCAGCTAAGCTAACAGTTCGTCTCAAGACTCATTCTCTCGACGCTCTGATTGATTCCGGGGCAGAACAGAATTTTATTGATGCCTCGCTGGCGCTCAAATTAGGTTTTAGCACGGAGCCTCTGTCTCATTCACTCCAAGTCACAGCCCTTAGTGGCCAGCGTCTTCCGGACATTACTCATGTCACAGAACCGATTTCCCTGACTCTTTCTGGCAATCATGTTGAAACCATACAGTTGTACGTCTTTAAAGCCCCACTCACACCACTAGTCTTGGGCTATCCCTGGCTATGTCGACATAACCCTGTGATTGATTGGAGGAAAGAGTATTTCGGGGTGGGGGGAGGAGTGTCACATGTCCTGTTTAAAAGCCGCCACCCTCGCCATGAGCCTACCACCCAATGAAACTATATCAGAACCGCCTGATCTGTCCTCCATACCATTTGTTTATCACGACCTGGCGCAAGTGTTTTGTAAAGATAAGACACGCTCCCTCCCCCCTCACCGGCCGTACGATTGTGGGATTGACCTCCTCCCAGGCGCGCCACTCCCGACCAGTAGGTTGTACAGCCTGTCTCGACCGGAGCGGGAAAGCATGGAAAAATACATCAATGAGTCACTTGCCGCTGGTCTCATTTGCCCCTCGTCCTCACCTGTTGCCGCTGGTTTCTTTTTTGTCACCAAGAAAGATAAGAGTTTACGGCCCTGTATTGACTATCGCGGCCTTAACGCCATCACAGTTAAAAACAAGTATCCCCTCCCTCTGCTGAGTTCCGCGTTCGAGCTTCTCCAGGGTGCCACCCTGGAGAAGCCCCCACCCAAACCGTAACACAAATGTGTTGTTTAAATCAGACTGCACTTGTGACAGAACAATAAATATTTTATTTTGATTATATAAGTAATGTAAGTACAAAACAGTGTGGTAGGCCTAAACTTATTTTCAGAATAATTAAATCTGAGACTTTGTTTCATTGTAAGATTATAACAGTGATGGCAATATAATTGTTTGTTGTTCAAGAGAACAGTGTCCAGTATGTTGGCTGTTATACTTTTTTGCATTTGAAAATAAAAGTTGGGCTGATTTTAACATCATTACAAAAAGTGTTGTTAATTATTTTTAATCATATTCAGGTTACCACAAATTGTTTTTTCATTTAGTTGAACTTGAAATGTTTGTCAGTAAGTAAGCAATTCGTACTGTACAGTCAGAAATATCAAGTTATTCTTAATACTGCAGACTTGCAATGTATAAGTTGTCCTAACAGTCATCTTAAGTAAGCTTTACTTGTTTGCATTTTTTTTTTTGAGTTCTGGAAACTAATGAGGCTGTACAGTGTACTCAAAATGGGTAAGTTGCCCTGGCTTAATCATAAGTAAAACTTTACTCAATTTTTTTTGAGGCAACGAGTTTACATAGTTTTTTTGAGTTCTGTGAATTAATTAGATTTTACAGTGTATGTTTGTAAGTTTTCTCCCCAACAAACACAACAATCCAGACGAAACGTTTTGCACTGTCGCAGCCACCTGCGGTAGCACCATGCAGAAAACGTGGGACTTCTGGACATACTAAAGGAAGGTAGAAGTTACCGTTTTTTTTTTTTTAAATCCACACACCGGATTATGAGGTGCATTAAGCTTAAATTAAGCAATTAAGCTTAAAGTTGAATTCATTAGTTCTAAAATCCGTCAGTATTATTTATAGAAAAACAAATATGCTGTAGGTTTATTTCTCAAATAAATGTTTGGGACTGAAAACAGGGTTTGATCTTTGGTTTCGTTGTATAATGGACTTCTTTTTTTTTTCTTTTTTTTTTTTTAAGAAGGTTTGAACCTTGAGAGTGTTTAAACAAGAGAGAAAAGTGTGAAACTGTTCATGCCTGTCTGAGAAAAGTGTATAGTGTAGTGACGAGTTTTACAGCCTTAAAATATTTTTAAAAATTAAAGCTGGCTACTTCGCAGATTTCATTTCGCTGGTTCAACCCTTTCTCTCTTTTGCTCTGAGGCGCGAGGGAAAAACATCAACAAGTCAATGAACATCATCTACAGATATATTCGGCAAATGCCCAAGACATCTTGAGAAATGTAAATCGCCGCTTGATTTGTCAATTTGGTTGACTTTTTTTGGAAAACCCGACCATAAACAAGACGCGAATATCACACAGGAAACGAAGTGCCCTACAGGAGTTTCCCCACCGGAAGTAGCATATGCTAAGGTGCACATAGTCTATACTTGGGTATTATAGGCTGTATCCCAATTCAGGTTCTGCAGCCTTAACGGTCCACAAGGGTCGCGTACTCAAACACAGCAGTACTACTAATCCAAACCACTAAGGCCGGAAGTGTGAGGCTTGTAGGCTTGTGAAATGGGACAGTTTAGCCTCCGTCGCGCTGCCCAGGTTGGCTAGCAACCATGATACTAACCGCTGGAAACGTGTCATACAGCTTTGTTTGACAGAAATTGTTCATTTGTTTGTTTCTACATGAGCTTTGTGTGATTTGATAAGTATCTGAGGCTAAGACCACGGGACTGTAAAACATGATTGGTGGGCTTCATTTCTGTACCGAACAGTCATTTAAGATTAACTAATTGTTATTTAGTAGCTAATGTTGTTATTATTGTAGAGGGAGTCCTACCTGTGTCCCTCTATTATTGTAGAGGGACACAGGTAGAACTCCACACGCGCACACACATTTATTACAAAACCCCAGAAAAGGAAACTTAGAAGCCCCCCCCCCCCCAGGACGTGCCTGTAGATGATAGCGTCCTGTTTGTATGTGTTGCTCAAACATCATATTCAGACAAATAGGATCTGAGATCCTGGCTCTGTCAGCGATTGTGCCAGGCAACCCTAAAACCAGACCAAAAATTCCATCCTCTTCCGGTTGAGTGAACGCTGGCGCAACTTGCTGCCGCTACTCACCGCTATCGCTGTCGCTATGGATTCCTGTTCTATTCCTGTCTCTACGGCCCACCGGTGTCTCTGTCCAGTTGTTCCTGTCCATGATGTGGCCTTTCAGGATCTATGCACTGTCTGTGTGGGTCTGGATCTTTATGCCATCGATCTACCCACTCGGCTCCATCAGTATACAGCTGATGAGCTCCTCTGGCTCCGCTTCTCCCTGGCTGCTCCGCCGCTGGCTGCTCTTCATCTCCACACATTGCCTTCCTTGAACGTCTTTATAAGAAAACTGGCCTTACTATTCATAAGGATATGTTTAATAACCATGTTCTGTTTTATCAGGAATGTATCAGTCAAACTAAATCTGCCTATTATTCTACCATTGTCTGTTCAAGTGAGAACTCCACCAAGACCCTATTCTCATTATTCAACTCCTTTAACAGGCCACCTGATTCTCTGCCCGCTCATCTCTATTCATCTAACTTCTGCGACGCTCTAATGCTATTCTTCACTGAAAAAATTAATAAAATACACCTTGACTTGGTCCCTAATGCTCAATGTAGCTCCTCTGTCGTAATTCCACCCCCTTCTCACTTCCTCTCTGTTTTTCAACTTCCGTATTTAACTGATATTGCTGATCTCATCCACAAATCAAAGCCTTCTACCTGCCAGCTTGATCCTATCCCCACTGTCCTTGTCAAAGCCTGTTTACCCCCTCTCATTCCCCTCATATCTGCTATTATTCACTCACCACTGGAACTGTTCCTGCTTCTTTCAAAGTTGCCGCCATTACCCCAATCCTGAAAAAAACGGGTCTAGATCCCAATAACTTTAATAATTTCTGTCCTATCTCCAATCTACCATTCCTCTCAAAAATTCTTGAAAAAATAGTTGCTTCTCAAGTCCATCTACACCTAACTGATAATAACCTTTACGAACAGTTCCAGTCTGGTTTCCGTCCTCTGCATAGCACCAAAACGGCTCTCATAAAAATAACAAATGATCTTCTTATGGCAGCTGATTCTGGTCTCCTCTCCATCCTTATTCTCCTTGATCTGAGTGCAGCCTTTGACACCATCTCTCATCCCATTCTTCTTAGCAGATTAGCTTCTATTGGTCTCTCTCATACTCCATTAGCCTGGTTCAAATCATACCTGTCTGACCGCACTCAGTTCATTCAATTAAAATCCTTCACTTCTCAGCCTTCTCCTCTATCTACTGGGGTGCCCCAGGGATCTGTCCTCGGGCACCTTCTTTTCATTTACCTTCTTCCTCTCGGACATATTTTTCGTAAATATAATATTCAGTTCCACTGCTGTGCCGATGACACCCAGCTTTACCTCTCTACCAAACCCGATTCTACTCTTCCTCCACCCTCCCTTACCCTCTGCTTAGCTGAACTCAATTCCTGGTTCTCCTCCAACTTTCTTAAACTCAACAGCAATAAATCAGAACTTCTCCTGGTTGGCACTAAACGGTTGCTATCCAGAATTAACAATTTCTCTCTCACCATCAATAATTCGCTGGTCCCTATCTCTCCCTCTGTGAAAAGCTTGGGTGTCATTCTTGATAGCACATTATCTTTTAATTCACATATCAATAATGTCACACGTGCAGCATATTTTCAACTCCGTAATATCAATCGCCTCCGCCCTTTCCTCACTCCTCATGCCACTGCCATTCTCGTCCATAATCTTGTTATCTCTCGAATTGATTACTGTAACTCACTATTATTTGGCCTTACACAAAAATCCATCAACAAGCTCCAACGTGTCCAGAATTCTGCTGCCCGTATTATTACTAGGACTTCCTCTACCCACCACATCTCCCCAATCCTGAAGCAGCTTCACTGGCTCCCGGTTAAATTTCGCATCCATTTTAAAATAATCCTTTATACATTTAAGGCTATTCATTCTCTCTCTCCACCACACCTCTCCGATTTAGTACAGATGTACTTCCCATCCCGGTGCCTCAGATCTTCATCTTCTCTTTCTCTCTCTGTTCCTTCCGCTCGTCTGATTACAATGGGGGGCGGGGCTTTTAGTTGCTCTGCCCCTCGACTTTGGAATTCCTTACCCCCTGACCTCAGAAACATTACTTCATTCCCTCTTTTTAAGTCCACCCTCAAAACTCATTTGTTTAAAATTGCTTATGTTTAAACCTCTGTATGCTCTTAACTTTTATCTGTTATTTTTATTATTGTGTATATTTTCAGTTTTTGTGTTTTTATCTGTTGTACAGTGTCCTTGGGTGCTTTGAAAGGCGCTATTTTTAAATAAAATGTATTATTATTATTATTATTATTATTATTATTAAATTCAGTCCAATGTAATCCTCAGTTTGTTTAAAAAAATTAATCGAGTTTCATCACTGACCGTTGCCGTCGATGTTGCATCCATTTGCTGAATGAATGCTGTGGTCATTTCACCACTAGCAGCTAATTATATAAAAGATGCTGAAGTCAGTGGATCCATCAGAGTCACAGTTGTTGCCTTTGTGTTATAGTTTGACTGGTCAGGCTAATCCTTGCAGACTGAAAAGAAGAGATGGACGTGCAGATCCCCGAAAGCTAAATTTTAAGTGTCAACCCACACATCCTCAATCAGTGTTGGGGAGTAACTGAATACATGTACCGCCGTTACGTATTTAAAATACAAAATATGAGTAACTGTATTCCGTTACAGTTACCGTTTAAAAAGGTGGTATTTAGAATACAGTTACTTTGCTGAAATAAATGGATTACACGGCGGTATTTTCCTGTTTCATATTGTCACGGGTCAGGACTGTTTGGGTTTTGTTTGACACCTACGTTCTGTTGTTCCAGGTGGCAGCATTACGGTTGCCATGGTTACAAGATGACACGGTCTCTCTGCAACTGTGCTTCCTGGGTGAGAGAGGCCTTTTTGTTGTTGTTGTTGTGCTAAGTTAATAGGCAGAATGCTACAGGCATAGCCCTAAAGAATGTAGCCTGATGGGCAGTGTAGTCCGTGCTGCAGGGAGAATGGACTGCCATACCCGTTATGTGTCTGTGAGCCCGAGGAGGGTGGAAAAGTACGAGCTGTCACCGAGCAGAAACGGGAGCTGGAAGCATGTAAATATAATAATAACCACTGCAGCCAAGAAGAGTGCCTGACGAGCCCAGTTGTAAGTATGCTATTAAGACTCAACTGTACACTGTGTTCGTGTTTTCCTCCAAAAACAATAAGTTCTGTTGGAGCAGCCTTTCAACGCCTCTCTCTTTCTCTCGCTAGCAAAGTTGACCCAGACAACAAAGTAAAGCTGACGTATTAGCCAGAGGTCCCTTTACTACGGTTAGGAGCCTTCAGTAATAGTAATAAATTACACAGCAATAGTACATTCATGTAGTTGTATAGCATGATAATATATTAAGTAATCCAAAGTATTCAGAATACGTTACTCTCATTGAGTAACGTAACGGAATACGTTACAAAATACATTTTGGGGCATGTATTCTGTAATCTGTAGTCGAATACATTTTAAAAGTAACCTTCCCAACACTGTCCTCAACTAACCACTTTTCACATACTGACACTTAGTTAGGGTCCCTTCTTGTCATATTTTAACCCTCTGATTTCTTTTTTTTTCATCTGTGAATAACCCTAAGCATAGACAAGCAGAGTATGTAACATTTGTTTTAAACAAATGACTGCATCTTCCTGTCGGTGGCGCTGTCACTTGGTGTTCGCTCGCTCGCTCTGTGGTATAGTATCGCTTCCTGTTCCTGCTCAAACACAGTGGTGTTTCTGAGTAGCTTATTTGCTTAGCAGTTTAATTAACAACTTTTAAATACATTCTTTTTTCACAGTATAATCTTCACGTGCTTCATCCGAAGCACACTTTCTGTGTACTCACTACCTAATTTATAGTATTCACTCACTGTCTCTGTACTGTTTCGCTAGCTTAGCTCGTAGCCGACCCATTAGCACCATGGCTACTTCACCTGTCCCTTCTGCACTTTCTTGCTCATTGTGTCAGATGTTTAGTTACTCCTCGGCCTCCTTTAGCAGTAATGATATCTGTAACAAATGTAGCATATTTGCAGCTCTGGAGGCCAGGATTACTGAATTGGAGACTCGGCTTTGCACCCTGCTCTCACCCTTAGCTAGCCAGGCCCCTGTAGCTGGTGCAGCCGAAGATAGCGTAGGCCCCGCTAGCTGTTCCCCGGCAGACCCCAAGCAGCTGGGGAAAGGCTGGGTAACGGTGAGAAGGAAGCGTAGTCCTAAACAGAAGCCCCAGGTACACCACCAACCCGTTCATGTGTCTAACCGTTTTTCCCCACTCGGTGACACACCCGCCGGGGGTCAAACTCTGGTAATTGGTGACTCTGTTCTCAGACATGTGAAGCTAGAGACACCGGCAACCATAGTCAATTGTCTTCCAGGGGCCAGAGCAGGCGACATTGAAGGAAATTTAAAACTGCTGGCTAAGGGTAAACGTAAATTCAATAAAATCATAATTCACGTCGGCAGTAATGACACCCGGTTACGCCAATCGGAGGTCACTAAAATCAATATTGAATCGGTGTGTAACTTTGCCAAAACAATGTCGGACTCTGTAGTTTTCTCTGGTCCCCTCCCCAATCAGACCAGGAGTGACATGTTTAGCCGCATGTTCTCCTTAAATTGCTGGCTGTCTGAGTGGTGTCCCAGAAACGATGTGGGCTTCATAGATAATTGGCAAACCTTCTGGAGGAAACCTGGTCTTGTTAGGAGAGATGGCATCCATCCCACTTTGGATGGAGCAGCTCTCATTTCTAGAAATATCGACAAATTTATTAAACCCCTCAAAACATGACTATCCAGAGTTGGGACCAGGAAGCAGAGTTGCAGTCTTACACGCCTCTCTGCAGCTTCTCTCCTCCTGCTACCCACCCAAAAACCCATCTCCATAGAGACTATGTCTGCTTCCAAAAAGACAAAAAACAAACTAAAAACCAGCAACAAACAACTTAAACAATCACAAAGAAAGAACAATACAGTATCCACATCTGAACCAAAGAGTAAAACAGTGAAATGTGGATTATTAAATATTAGGTCTCTCTCCTCCAAGTCTCTGTTAGTACATGACTTAATAATTGATCAACAAATTGATTTACTCTGCCTTACAGAAACCTGGTTGCAGCAGGATGATTATGTTAGTTTAAATGAATCAACACCCCCGAGTCATTCTAACTACCAGAAATCTCGAAGCACAGGTCGAGGGGGCGGTGTGGCAGCAATTTTTCAAACCAGTCTATTAATTAATGAAAGACCAAGACAGACTTTTAATTCATTTGAAAGCCTGATGCTTAGCATTGTCCACCCCAGCTGTGAAACTCAGAAACCAGTCTTACTTGTTATCATCTATCGTCCACCTGGGCCTTACACAGAGTTTCTGTCTGATTTCTCAGACTTTATATCTAATTTAGTTCTGAGCTCAGATAAAATAATTATTGTGGGTGATTTTAACATCCATGTAGATGCTAAAAATGACAGCCTCAACATGGCATTTAATCTGTTGTTAGTTTCAATTGGTTTCTCTCAAAATGTAAAAGAACCCACCCACCACTTTAATCACACTCTAGATCTTGTTTTAACATATGGCATAGAAACTGAACATTTAACAGTGTTTCCTGAAAACCCTCTCCTGTCTGATCATTTCTTGATAACATTTACATTTACAATAATTGATTACGCAGCAGTGGAGAGTGGACTTTATCAAAGTAGATGTCTTTCTGAAAGCGCTGTAACTAAGTTTAAGAATATAATCCAGCCACTGTTATCATCGTCAATGCCCTGTACCAACACAGAGCAGAGCAGCTATCTGAACGCTACCCCAACAGAGGTCGATTATCTTGTTAATAATTTCACCTCCTCACTACGTACGACTCTGGATACTGTAGCTCCAGTGAAAACTAAGGTCTCTAATCAGAAGTACCTGACCCCGTGGTATAATTCTCAAACACGTACCCTAAAGCAGATGACTCGTAATCTGGAGAGGAAATGGCGTGTCACAAATTTAGAGGATCATCATTTAGCCTGGAGAAATAGTTTGTTGCTTTATAAGAAAGCCCTCCGCAAAGCCAGAACAGCTTACTACTCATCACTGATTGAAGAAAATAAGAACAACCCCAGGTTTCTCTTCAGCACTGTAGCCAGGCTGACAAAAAGTCAGAGCTCTTTTGAGCCAACCATCCCTTTAACGTTAACTAGTGATGACTTCATGAACTTCTTCACAAATAAAATTTTTATCATTAGAGAAAAAATTACCAATAATCATCCCACAGATGTAATATTATCTACAGCTACTCTTAGTTTCATTGATGTTAAGTTAGACTCTTTTTTTTCCAATCGATCTTTCTGAGTTAACTTCAATAATTACTTCCTCCAAACCATCAACGTGTCTTTTAGACCCCATTCCTACAAAACTGCTCAAAGAAGTCCTGCCATTGATTAATTCTTCGATCTTATATATGATCAACCTATCTCTAATAATCGGCTATGTACCACAGGCCTTCAAGGTGGCTGCAGTTAAACCTTTACTCAAAAAGCCATCTCTAGACCCAGCAGTCTTAGCTAATTATAGGCCAATCTCCAACCTTCCTTTCATATCAAAAATCCTTGAAAGAGTAGTTGTCAAACAGCTAACAGATCATCTGCAGAGGAATGGTTTATTTGAAGAGTTTCAGTCAGGTTTCAGAGTTCATCACAGCACAGAAACAGCTTTATTGAAGGTTACAAATGATCTTCTTATGGCCTCTGACAGTGGACTCATCTCTGTGCTTGTCCTTCTTGACCTTAGTGCAGCATTCGATACTGTTGACCATAATATTCTATTAGAGCGATTAGAACATGCTGTAGGTATTACAGGTATTGCACTGCAGTGGTTTGTATCATATCTATCTAATAGACTCCAATTTGTGCATGTAAATGGAGAGTCCTCTTCACACACTGAGGTTAATTATGGAGTTCCACAGGGTTCGGTGCTAGGACCAATTCTGTTTACATTATACATGCTTCCCCTAGGCAGCATCATTAGAAGACATAGCATACATTTTCACTGCTATGCAGATGACACCCAGCTCTATCTGTCCATGAAGCCAGATAACACACACCAATTAGTTAAACTGCAGGAATGTCTTAAAGACATAAAGACTTGGATGGCCACTAACTTTCTGCTTCTTAACTCAGATAAAACTGAGGTCATTGTACTCGGCGCTGAAAAGCTTAGAAATATGGTATCTAACCAGATTCTTACTCTGGATGGCATTACCTTGGCCTCCAGTAACACTGTGAGGAACCTTGGAGTCATTTTTGACCAGGATATGTCCTTCAACGCACATATTAAACAAATATGTAAGACTGCGTTCTTCCATTTGCGCAACATCTCTAAAATTAGAAATATCCTGTCTCAGAGTGACGCTGAAAAACTAGTTCATGCATTTATTACTTCCAGGCTAGACTACTGCAATTCATTATTATCAGGATGTCCAAAAAACTCACTGAAAAGCCTTCAGTTAATCCAAAATGCTGCAGCAAGAGTACTGACAGGGACTAGAAGGAGAGAGCATATTTCTCCTGTTTTGGCTTCCCTTCATTGGCTTCCTGTTAAATCCAGAATTGAATTCAAAATCCTGCTCCTCACATACAAGGTCTTAAATAATCAGGCCCCATCTTATCTTAATGACCTTGTAGTACCATATCACCCTATTAGAGCACTTCGCTCCCGCTCTGCAGGCCTACTTGTTGTTCCTAGAGTATTTAAAAGTAGAATGGGAGGGAGAGCCTTCAGTTTTCAGGCCCCTCTTCTGTGGAACCAGCTTCCAGTTTGGATTCAGGAGACAGACACTATCTCTACTTTTAAGATTAGGCTTAAAACCTTCCTTTTTGCTAAAGCATATAGTTAGGGCTGGACCAGGTGACCCTGAATCCTCCCTTAGTTATGCTGCAATAGATGTAGGCTGCCGGGGGATTCCCATGATGCATTGAGTCTTTCCTTTCCAGTCACCTTTCTCACTCACTATGTATTAACAGACCTCTCTGTATTGAATCGTATCTGTTATTAATCTTTGTCTCTCTTCCACAGCATGTCTTTATCCTGTCTTCCTTCTCTCACCCCAACCGGTCGCAGCAGATGGCCGCCCCTCCCTGAGCCTGGTTCTGCCGGAGGTTTCTTCCTGTTAAAAGGGAGTTTTTCCTTCCCACTGTCGCCAAAGTGCTTGCTCATAGGGGGTCATATGATTGTTGGGCTTTTCTCTGTATCTATGAAGCGCCTTGAGGCGACATTTGTTGTGATTTGGCGCTATATAAATAAAATTGAATTGAATTGAATTGAATTGAACACATTCTTAGCTGACATACATCAAAAACTATTCATTGTTCCAAAATAAAGGGTCAGGGTTACCATCTCAGATCACACAGATGCCAAAAGCAAGAACCAGCCACCCCAACTCACGTACTCTGTCTCTCTCTCACACATACACTCCTAGCGTTGTATAGCATACAGGAAAAAAAGAGCAATTTGTGCATTTATGTACGTGACACAGTTACTATGAAAGTTCAGTATGTGGATGGCTCTGGACTTGACCTTTACTGTGTATTCTTCTGCATGCCATACAGGTCAGCTGTAACACAGACTGCAAGTTTACAGATCGGAGTAATGTGTAATGAAGCAACCTTCCTCTGTATGAATCCTGCCTCTACCTGAGCTCTGATATATATCTATAACTCTGATGTTAACGCTGTGAAAAGCAGTAGAATAGAAATTCACCTGAGAATAAAAAAAAAAGGAAAGAGCTGGCATCAAAGTTAATGGTTAAGAGAGGAGAAAGCTGTGAGAAGCATGTAAGGATTGATGAAGCATTTAATCTAAATACGCAAACTTGGATTGCAAAAGTGAGACATTTCTCTTTAGGGTCTTATCAGAAACTTAGAAATAGTTGCTGTTGTATTTTCTTTCAAGCTGACTTCATGACAACCAGCACCACAGATGACATGAACTGTGATCTTACTGGTGCCAGAGAACCACTCCGGGATAGACCTATGGTTGCATTTTACCCACCTAAACAAGCATAGTTTCAAAAACAAAAAATATTTTTGCTTTTAAACCAGCTCTCTTACATAGTTGGCCTTATAATCTCCAATTACTTGTGCCAAATACCCATATAAATGGGTAGATATGAACCATATCTATGGTTCATATCTACCCAGTACCAGCCATACCATTCCACTGGTAGAAAGGACTCTACCATATGGGTCACTGGTGACTTAGATATTAAGCGTCATGTCATCTTGCTTGTTCTTAAATTAAAAGGCTGGTACTCACAGTCAGCCAGGCTGACACCACGATAGCCGTCCATCCTGCTTGCTTTCAGCTTATGGGCCCAGTCACAGCGCTCAAAGATTTAACGCTGGCCTCATTAAAAGCAAGAAAACAAACACACTCCTCATGATGATGTCTGTGGTGGTCTAAAATTTTCACAGTTGCTGCTGAATCTCCTTCTTATTGTTGAAAAAGCTCAGCTGAAAATGCTGTGACTCTCCAGGTTCAAATATGAAGATCCAAATGTGCAACAAATAATGGGTTACATAAAACTGGGTTCATGGTTACACAATCTAGAGAGTCTGAAGTTCAACAATAACTGGATATAGAGAATGTTTGCCTTCAAAATAATAGTTATGTCTTTTAAAATGGGTGGGTGCAGCAGTAAGAAAACTTTGACTTTGGAGGTGATTCGTTTTAGTTTCCATTGTCACAATTTTTCAAGGTTTACTGCTGCCCAGCTAATAGTTAACAAGTATTTGCAGACATCTTCCATATAAACTAGGGACAACCATGCCAATCGGCTAGCAATCAGAGCAATTGCAAAGATTTCTGTGGTTTGCCACCCCTTTGCAATTGATTTAACCTGGTGACACAGCAAACCTCCAGCACTAGCCAAATGGTTGGGAAAGACATTTTTCTCCTGGCAGTTGATAACCTGCCAGTGGCTTGTGAAGGCCCATGCCACTGAGGCCTAAGTTGAAGTACAACACACGTGACATATGAGTCATGATAGGCTCATACATACAGTCTCACTTTTAGGATCTGGGCCAGCAGGAACACTAACTATGAGCAAGTACTACACCTAAACACGAAAACCTTTAATATGTCTAATTCGTCATCACAATTGCACTTGCAACAATTTCTCTTTATTGTGTATTTTTCATGAGTGGCGTTGCTCTTTCTCCCGAGTGTCTAATGCCATTAACACTACTCAAAGAGACCCTGTGTTACTGAAAGAACAGCAGCTGCCTGTCTCTCTGCTAGCTCTATTCTGATGCATTTTATCATACAGAGCTGTAATCACAGTCATAATGGAGTTCCTGAACTCCATTTATCGCACCAACTTTCTCAATTCTCTTGCTGCACTTAGTGTTTTCAGGCTGTTCTTCATCAAAACACCCTCGCTTGCTCCCCTCTCTCAATGTCTCATCTCAAACCTGAAACACGGGTAAAGAGTGCAATTAATCAACAGGCCAAGTGACGGCAGTTGGATCAATTAATCTGCACATGGAGAGAATGGATCTGTCAGTAAGAGAGAAAGAGAGGGAGAGAGCTAGAGAGAGGCCCAGGAGCAGCTGGAAAAGGTGTAAACAACAATGTTAGAGGGATCTTAACACAGCTGTGAAGTTCTACAATTTTTCCCAGCACTGCACTGAAGAAAACACTTCTCCTGTTAAGCTGTTGATGTATTACATTTCTTTCTAATTTAATTAATCTCATCATATTTTTTGCCTGTACACACAACACCAAGTACAGTCAGTTAAAAACACAGTATGCATGCATAATTTAGAGGTAATCATCCCAAATACCCCAATGTGGAAGGAGGTAAGGGGAAAAGGTTAGATTGCTGTTCACTGCAATAATGATCTCTCTTAAGATCTAGCAAGTCTCCGATGACCTGACTAAAGTTATGGATCCAGTTCTTTTTATAGTTTTTGGCAGTAATCCCAAAATTAATATATAAGACTTAATTTGGACTGATAAGGGAAGGAAAAGGAATGGATGGATGGAAATATGGATAAAAATAAAGAGACTCAAGTACTTATTATTTAACTGGGTCATCAGTTTTCTGTTAATTTTCTGTACTCTGCTTTTTGTGGTTCAATTAGAGTATTACGATGATATGATGCCGTCCATCCTGTTTCACAAGGTCAAAGAGATGAAGCTTTTTTTAATGTGAAATATGTTGAAAACCACTCTATCATTAGGTCCTCAATATCCCTGGATCAATTGGAGCACTCACTCAATAGCACATCCAGACAATCCTCATCAACTCTTAAGGTCACATGTAATGAGGTTGCTGTTGAAAGGTGTATAAGGTGTATATTTTTAGCCTTGCTAGCAGATTGCTCTATGAATGGGGGTGTAAGCCTGTTGACAGTTCAGTCTGCCACTTTGATCTAATTAAAATGATCAACCAGTGGTGGCAAAACACCTGGTCTTGTTTTATAATTTCCAAAAGAGTCCGATAAAATCTTGAGAACAGCTTGTTTTAACAGTCCAGTTACTACCTACCCCTTTCTTATGACTTTAACAAGACTGTTCCATTTAATTAACACCGGGAACACACCAGACAATGGTTATTTCCATGTACTGCTTAGCACTCTAGCTTGGAAGTAAAAATCCATCCATTTTGTTTATCAAGGTCCAGATTCAAAGTCAAAACACCTCACCTTGGAGGCACCCAGGAAGTATACTAGTCAGATGTCTGAAGCACCTCAACTGGCTCCTTTTGTTGTGCGATTCTTCTTGAAACCTGTCCTGAATGGAAACGTGGATGGCATTCAAAGACAGTTTGATCTCCAGTTAACTTTTTGTGTGGATTTGGGCACATTAACTAAAAGAAATGTAAAAAAAACCCAAAAACAGATGTCCTATGGTAATTTCTGAGCTTGGTTAAAGACAGCGATAAATCACGCTGAGATATCGCGTTACAGAGAATAATGGAACTGATTTACCTTCATCCATTATCTTCCTGAATTAGGACATTTCCAGCAATCACTTCAGGCTGGACTGCGATTGGTTACTGAGCCAACAGTCCTGTTAATCACAGACGAAGCAAACACTGAAAGTTTCTAAAACAAATACTGGCTACGACTAAAACCTGTCCATGTGTTTGTATTTAATCCTCATCCAGAGAGAGATTTAGTGTGTGGGAGTCCCTGCTGAACATCTGAGCCATTCTTTAAACTGATCGATTGTTTTGTTTGTCTTGGTTTTATAAGACCTGAGAGTAATCAGACTCGCAAACTATTTGAAAATATTCTCACACCTTAATACTTCTAACTGATTGAAGCATCGCCCGTCCTGTGTTACGACATTTCTAAAGGCACCCACACACAAATGTAGTCAGTAGTCTCCAGTTGCCTAATGTAACCAATTAGAAGTGTGTAGGGGTCCATAGACTGGCTCCTTATGTTTTTTTTCTCCTGACTTTGGCCATAAATAGGGTGGGTCTTTTCTTTTAGTTCCTGACGTCTCTGCACATGCTCACTCTGCTTTAAACTGAGGGCAGACTTAATTATCCAGAATAGATGGAAACACCTGTGTGGGACTCTGGGGTGCCAAATATTGGTGGTTTATGAAATACAGTTACCATGGATTCAAGTTAACATCAAAGTCATGCTACTTTTTTTCATAGTAAGAGAAGCAAAGCAGTAACTGCTCTTAAATTTTAAGTATCGAATTATAGTGAAAATGTAAAGAAAATAGAAGAATGAGGCACCAGGTGGCAGTTACAGATATACTGGATTATAATGCTGGGCATTCTGTATTACTTTCAAATAATTATCCTCAGCTTTATTTAATATTCCCTGGGGAGTCACTTTTAGGCATGATTTACTCTGCACATTTTTGCCTGGTTTCATGATGACTCACAACAAGGCAAGACCATAATAAGATTAGTTAAAAAATTACAAAACCCAATGCACTTAAATTTCAAAAGCAAAACCTACTTGTTTTTTGTCGTTTTGACCTCTTTCTCCTTTATCTTCCTGCTCTTGCATGATTATCAAGCAGACTGTGTGAACACATGGACATGGCCATAATCATATGAGAAATTTGAGGTGAGCTAATGTTAATGTAACATGGTAGACTAATGTGCCTGTGTTAATTCAGCTCCATATTATTGTGTGAAGTTGCACTGGGTTGGGAGTGGTTTTTTGTGTGTGTGTGTCACATTTTTGGTGAGCCAATGGCTGGAATGGGGTTGGACTAATTAGAGGCAGGTGTACTTGATTGCACTGATACACTGGTCTACTTATAGCCCACACTACAAACACTGCTATGTTGTTTTGTCTCTCTGTGCAGGTATGTAATGTGATGAAATCTGATATGTTTGGGATGGATGGGTTTTGCGCTATGAATTTTATACTGAAGGTATCGCTTTGTCTCTCTGTGCAGGCCAGGGCCTATTATATGCCACAGCCTAAAGGCAGCAGAGTTGCGGAGGCTGGAGTGACCACTGGCTATATGCTTGCAGGGTGGTGGGTCCCCAAGGACAACTTCTACCCCTGTTAAAGGCAACATGTGGAGTGCAACTGGCTGTGTGGCATAGTTGGCTCTGGCCTTGGGACTGTGTGTTTTTATTTGATTCATGAATGGGACACTGGACTGTTTTATCTTTTATCTCTTGATATTTTTTGTCAATAAATTATCTTTTAGAATTTTATTGACTGTCATCTTTTTGCCCACGACTGAGACGGTTGGTCAGACCTAAAATCTTTCTTTGGGTGTGTTACATTAATGCTACAGAACTAGTTTGATTAGCATCTGTATTTCATAGGGTTGCTAATTTCATGTCAGGTTTGCTGTCAGGAGCAATCGCAGGACTTCAAGGCCTGGGAAAGCATAATGATTTGGTCCGGACCAGTTTGAGATGGAAGACATGAAAGAGAAAACAGACAGACGAGACAGAACGACAAAACACACAGATACAAGGCTGCCTACAAAGGAAACAATGATGGCAAGACACAGACATGAGACTAGGAATAACAGAAAAACAGAAACTAGAAATAACCTCAGATGCACCAGGGAAAATCTAAACAATACTGAGCTAGCACTTTCTTTCAATTCTTAAATGCAGCAGAAAGAATCATGAGTCCACAACAAACTCCAAACGTTGGACCATGACATTCTGACTAACAACAAACAGGCTTAAAACTAAACGCACCTACTGGTTAAACTAAACTCCTAACTTTTCATGGTTGATTAGTGCAACCGAAACCAAAAGATAATAAATATCATTTGTTTATTTATTGTTTTGTAATCAGACGAGCACCCGCTGTTGACCATTTCAAGGAGTTACAGGTTCACTTTTCAGACCCCCCCCCAAAAATGAATGATGAATTTAATCAAGGATATGCAGTAAATATCTTTAAACTGATTTCTATAAATCCACTGGGCAGTAGAGGAGACATTAGGTCTAAAACATGGATTCTGATATTAACATGGGGCCTGTACAGTTTAATATAAATATCAGACAACTTTGGATTCTTATTTTAACACTCGGTCTTGAAGAAAAGTAAAAGCATGATGAACTCACAATATAGCAGTAAATCTGCTAAAGCTGGATTTGAGTGTAGGTCCACATTCAGCTTCAGGTCATGCGTTGTGACTTTTCTACAGAAAGGTAAGCGTCACCCTGAGCAAGAGAGCAATGAAGGTCCTTGCATAAAAAAGAGCAAACTAATAAAATATATTTATGAGAATCCACAAAAGATTAGACCCTCTGTGATTAAATGAGTTTTGGTGAAAAAATAGTTTAAAAATAATGAAAAAAGTGAAAAAATGAGAGTCTAACTAAAGAGAAAGCAGAAGTAGAAACACAGCGAGGTAGGATATTGGCAACAAGCAGGATTTATAACAGTGAAATATCTTCTGAATCGATAAATGAGTCAATTATTTATTAAAGACTGACACAGAAAGTGTGAGGTGACACCTCTGAACTCTAACCTGGACACATGTGATTCATTTTCAGATGCGTGAGGAAATTCAGACTTCAGTTCAGATCCAACAGTTTAAATAATGACTCTGGCTTTTTGGCACACACACATACACACACACACATGCGCGCATGTACACACAAACGCGCATGCACACAGACGGTGACCTCCGTCTCTGTGTCACTGATTGGTTGGAGTAGAACGGATGGAGAGGGAGGTGGAGAGCCAGAGAGCGAGCGAGGCCAGACGGGAATGATGTCAGGGAAGATGAGTTTTGTTCCACTAGGCTGACCTGAAAAAAGTGAAGTGCAATTCAACTCCCACAGCTTCTCTGTGGGTATTAGAGGTGTTGGGGGCAGCGCCTGTCATCTGAAACTGTCATAATGCAGAGAAAATGCAAAACCTGTCAATGCAAATCATTTGATTTTAGGGGATTTAGACTGGGTTTAGGATTAATTTAGAGGTTAGAGTCAGGTTTGTGTCAGTTTGGTCACTAAGGTAAGTCATGTAAAGACCCCTGAAGTGATAAGATCTTTTGAATCTTCACTCCCTTCTTTTTCACTCCCCACACATTATGTCACTACTAAATACCAAACTGCTTTAGTTACTGGCTCCTGTGGTTTGTTTTGTTCTGCTTGTTGCTAATGGTCTCCTCTTTTCTGCCTTCCTTCTCCTTACCCCATCTGGTTGGGTTGGTTGGACTAGAGGACTAACTGTGGTTGGACTAGAGGAGTAACTGTGGATTTGAAACAGGTTTGGGATGAGATAGAGATGGAAACAATCAGACACAAGACAACTCTTACTGGTAACGACACAGACAGAGGAACAGAGGCAGAAACACAGAAACGAGACAAAAGGAAGCAGTGACAGGGAAACACCGAGGAGACTAGAACAAAATAAAAACACAATAAAGCAAAACCACTGTCACTAAACATGGAAGTCATCACTACAGTAACAATAAAAGACTCAATAAAACACGATATTTCCAAAAGTACGTTCATCTGCATTTCTGCACAAATGAATTCGAGTGACATAACATTTTCAACCCACAGACTTTAATATGATGTCAGCACACCCTTTGCCGCTGTAACAGTTTCAATTCCTCTGGCAAGGAGTGTGTTTATAGGAGTATGTGACCATTCTTCCAGAAGCATGTTTGTGAGGTCAGACACTGATGTTGGACGAGCAGGTCTGTCTCGCAGTCTCCCGTCTGATTCATCGTTTGAAGAAGCAGTCTGCATGTTTAGGTGCTTGATTTTATACACATGTGGCCATGGAGCTGAATTCAGTGATTTGGATAGTTGAGTGAATACTTTTGGCATTATAGTATACTAAACAAAAAAACAACACAAAACCAAGACATCATGACAAAAAGAGAATGAGCGGGGGCCTTCAGGCTGATAAATGGGCACCTCTACTCTTCTGACCTCTTAAGGTGGTCTTTGTAGGGTCTCTATAACAGGACTGATAACGTTAGTCAGCTGATATTGCTGTGTCCAATACATCAATGAACTCAAGCAAAAGACAGCTTATGCATAATGGCAAGACAACACCATGCCTTGTGATGTGCATGGGTCTGCTTTTTGTTTTTGTGATGTAAACTGGCGAGGCTAAGATGGTTTGGACATGTGCAGAGGAGGGAGAGTGGATATATTAGACAGAGGATGTTGTAGATGAAGCTGCCAGGCTGGAGATTCATGGATGTAGTGAAGGAGGATATGCAGAGGGTTGGTGTGACAGAAAGGATGGGGTGATGTAGATCTGCTGTGCCCGAGACAGACTTCTGAAACTTCTTCAAGTTCACGTGAGAGAAAGCTGAAACCAAAATCTATAGGTAAACATTTTTTTGTGTTCGTTATTCTGTGAACAGCAGAGAATCAGAAACACTGCATTCCTTGGTGTACACATCACTAACAAGCTCGCCTGATCCACCAACTCAAGCTCTGTTGCGAAGGAGTCATAATCGTGGCTCCACTTCCTGTAAAGACTAAAGAAAGCTAGACCTCTGTCAATAATCCTCACCACCTTCTCCAGTGGAACTCTGGAAGTGGAAGCCTTCTGAGCACCTACATCATTCTATGCCTGTGCACAGACACGCTGCCACCATGCAGCACCACACCCTTCCTGCACACAGATTGTTTGCTATGCCACTATGGAATACTGTGAAGTATTCCATAGTGGCATAAATGTGCATGATGCATTGCAATGCCAACTGCACTCTGAGATTCTGCAAAAACTTCTTCAACCAAGCTATCAGGCAAACTCACAGCCTTTTCCCAGCACCTGATACCTGATATGAGTGAGGCCTGAAATCCTGGTGGAACTACAGTGGAGACAGAGACAGTGGAGTTTTAGAGGTGGAGCTAAGTGGAGGAAATCTAAACTCTCATCATGGGGAATGTGAGGTGTTTGGACAATAAGATACGAGCTCTGTGAGCTTATTAAATCCCAGAGAGTGAGTGCAATTTGATGTCTGTAACGGAGACTGGACTGCAGCACGACTGTACTAGGCTTCGGACTATTTGGGTGGATTGCACTGTGACTGAGAGGTGGTGTATTCCCAGACATGTTAATATGAATGTTTCTGTGGCCTGAATATTGAGTTGATCTGGACTGCATCCATGTGGATTTGTAAACGGAACTCTGTGCATGCTGTTGCTGCTTGTATCCAGTTCGAATGATAAATACCCCGTTTGGCTTTCTCCATCTGGCTGTAGTGACTGGCTACAGATTATTAATGGCTGTTGACCACCCTCTGCTTCTCTTACTGGACATGCAGCTGCAGAATTTCTCTTACATTTGTTTCAGCACATCCCCATAATGAAACTCACACCACAATATCTGCAGTGATGTTTAAGTTTTATTATTATTATTTTATCATTTTTATTTTACTTTCAATAATTTAAAAAAATACATTTAATTTTATTTTTTGTTCATTTTTTGTTAGTTTTACCTTACAGAAATATTTACATTTATTTTTTTGAGCAACTTGACTTTATTTAGGCTCTTTTTGTATTTTGGTGATCAGCGTTTGACATGCTTGCCAACACTTAGGTTTGCCTTGGTGCTGAGAGCCAAGAGTGAAAAAAAATCCCTCCTTATATTACCATCAACACTACAGAGGTTCCAGAAAAGCACGGCTGTGATCCTGATGACTTGCACATTAAAAACAGAAACTCTTCGCTTTATCTCAAGCTAAATTTGCAGTTGCAGACAACAAACAGCTCCGTGTTTAAAGACACTCAATTGTGTTTTTGCTTAAGGATGAATCATCTGCAGGGGCAAAGGAGAACAAAAGCCAGGAGGTCGATGAGAAAAAGTGATGAAGGATGAAAAAAGAGGGAGTGAGAAGGTTTGGACAAGACAGAGGAAAAGAAATATAATAATAAAGAGAATTAGAAGGAGAAGGAAGTGGAGGAGGAAGAACAATGAGAAAGAACAGAAAGAAGGAGTGATTAAAAACAAGTGTGAGGGGAGGGAGGAAGACGAGGGGAGGTCAGGTTGTTAATTTCAGGGTTGGTATCTCTGAGGCAGCAGAACCTCCAGGGTCAGCAGGCCACCAACAGGACTTTCATACTGAAATAGACAGCCTGACCCTGGGACACATACAGAAGGAGGAGGAAGTGGAGGTTAGTGGGGGCTTAAGCTGTTGTCTTCAGCCAGTCAAACTGACTGCTTTGGCATGAATTTAATGTCATATTTGCATTCATAGCATACACATCTGTATGTTTGCACCCATTAGATTTATGGATGCAGCATGCTAACTACCCTCGTGTCTTATCGGAATATGGTTTCACTCCAACAAACAACACAATGGTGGGCAAAATGCCAGTGACGATGATTCAGAACCATCCTCCTCTTCCTTCAGTTGCTCCATGTCACTCCGTTCCTAGCATCCTCTTCCGTCACACTGACCCACTGCATGCCCTCCTTCACCACATCGATGAATCCTCTCTGCGGTCTTCCTCATTTCCCAATCTGTCATTGGGAAATATAGTTCTTTGAGCTGGTGTTTCCCTTGTCCTCTGTCACCCCTGCACCACCTACAGTTGATTTACACCTAAAGCTGGGTCCTCTTTCCTCTTTCTAAATCACACTTAGCACTTTAAAAAAATGTGGCATAAGAGATGTGCATTAATGTCATCTAAGATGACATGTAAGGTGTCAAACTCTGGCCCGCAGGCCAAATTTGGCCCGCACCCTAATTACATTTGGCCCGCGAAGCCAATACTAAATTATTATTAGAGCTGGCCTACTGGTATTATACAGCTAATATATATATTGTTTAGTATTAAGCTTTGCTTGTTCCATATTCAGTTTTTCAGCAAAACTTGTTTGAGTCCATAAGAAGAGATTCATTCTTAAATCTGGAGGAAGATTTTTTTTTCAATAAATATTAATGTTAGCCCGCGACCTTGTTCCAGTTTTGAATTTTGGCCCACTGTGTATTTGAGTTTGACACCCCTGACTTAAAGGAACTCGGTTAACCTGCGTTTGGTTCAGTGAAACAGATGATTAAAGCTTTCCGAGAAGAAATACAGCTCCTAAAGACAGCAGACGGCGGATGAATGTTAGAGGAATTTTTCTAACAAACACCGCAACCTTTAAAACAAGCCTGAAAATAACGAGAAAACATCAAAACCAAGAAACAAACTGAATACATAAAGAAGACACACAGTAGCGTGTAGTGCTGCTGCGTAATGACATGACCAGCTGAGTACACAAATAATTATCATATGATCAGTGTCACTGCGATCAAACAGTGACGAGTTCACTTTTGGTTTCTGATAGCCGCTCTCTGGGAGAAGGCAGTGCACAGACAGTAGATAAAAGGCTGTCTGCAGACGTCTGGAAATGTTAGCAATTATATAGTAACTTTTCTTGTGATTACAGCATCTTTCAAAACACTCTGATGTAGGGATGCACCTCGATACCACATTTTCTAAAGTACTCGTACTCGTTAAAAGTCCCCTGATACCGGGGACCGATACCACGGTCTGAGACCTGTTTATGTTTGAGTGGCATGTAAGGGATTAATCACAGGCCCCGAGTGCCCGCCCCCAGGCCCCGCCTGCATCTCAGAGCTGGGAGAAGGCGAGGAACTATGGAACTATTTCAAAGTGAACGAAGAGGTGAAAACAAAGGCGGACTGCAAATTGTGCTCAGCGAAATTGTCCAGAGGAGGCTCAAAAGGTAGCGCATTTAACACAAGTAATTTAATCAAGCACCAAAATCCCAACACGACAACGAGTACAAAGAGTTTACCCACGCTTATTTACCCACGCTTATTAGCACAGAGGAGCATAGCTGATGCTATAGCAGTGGGACAGAAAATAGTTGGGCATTTTAAACATTCCGCCTTAGCCTACTCCCGCCTCGAGGACATTCAGGGACAGCTCAACCAGCCAATAAAGAGACTGCAGCAGGACGTACAGACGCGCTGGAACAGCACGTATTACATGCTCCAGTCCCTCATTGAGCAAAAGCGAGTGCTGGGGGTGTATGTGTCTGAACTCCCTGACTATCTCACCGCTCACCAATGGGCTCTTATGGAGACGACTGTTGCCATCCTCGCCCACTTTGAGGAACTAACTAAAAAATAGTGATGTGCGGATCGATCCTGAAATATCGATTCCTCCGATACCAATCATTTATGTTCTAGAATCGATTCTCACATTAAAATATCGATATTTTAGTAATTTAGAGTAAATTTGTAGTTTATCATTAACAGGAACACAGTGAAAAGAAACTATAACATTCGTATGGTCTACATTCAAAGGAACTACTTCCTCTTCCGCCTTTCATAGTTATGTGCGAAATACGGCTGTATAAACGTCTCCTGGCGTGCGCACTCACAACAATGGCTGAGCGTAGTTGGAGTCATGTGCGGACGTATTTTACCTCCACAAACAGCTGAGATGTGGTTTGCAATACATGTGGCAAAAAAGTGCTCCAAGAGTGAGGTGTTGTGGCCATACTTGCCAACCTTGAGACCTCTGAATTAGGGAGATATTCAAAAGGGCTGTTAGGGTGGGGAGGGGTGATAAATACATTTTACAGGGTTTATTTATCGAATAAAATACGTTAAATGTCACCGTTATTATTGGCTGGGGCCGACCCCAGCGGGGGTGTCCAAATTCAGAGGCTGCTTCCACCTGAGGACCCGGCCTTCGCGGTCTAAAGAAAGCCGGGTAGTACGTCACGAGCTCCCTCGGTGGAGTGAAACTGCCGTCTGCTCCTTGCTATCTAAAATATAACCGGGAGCTGACGTAAACTCTCCACCGTCTCACACTTCTGTTTAATCAGTTTTCTGTTTGACGTTTATTCAGCTGTGTGAAAACCCCGGATGAACCCTGCCAAGGAATTAACAAAGTTAAATTTAATCTAATCTAATAACTTTAATCTCAGCCAAACCGATTTACTCACGAACAAATAAAACACTGAAAAAGCCAAACAATAGCATTTTTAAGTTATCTAAGTGACTTATATATCATGTTTAACCCGAGTAGTGAAAGTCCGCGGGGGTTTGAAAACGATGTGTCGATCGGCTCAGATATTTGAAGTTTACACAGCTACATTCTCACCTCAAAACATGTTAAAAGTTTTTTTGCGACACAGAAAGAGAAATAAGAGTAATATTAAAACTGAGCAGCTGCCGTCATTGTTGGAAACTGGAATTGGCTGGGCCGTGCTATGAATTCTGCGATGTTTTTTCAATTTTGTTGTCCGAGTGGAAAATCGGGAAAAATTCGGGAGAATGGTGGCTCCGGGAGATTTTTGGTAGGGGCACTGAAATTCGGGATTCTCCCGGAAAAATTGGGAGGGTTGGCATGTATGGTTTTGGCAACATCACTAACCTTGTCAAACACCTCAGAGTAAATATCACAGAATATGACGAGCGTATGTTGAGGCGAACTGAAGAGGATGAGAGGGACAGGTGCTGCTAGGGCGAGACAGACGTCTCTCACGGAGTCCTTTAGTGCTGCAGGCAGTGTGCTCAAATAGCACACAACTTCAGTGTTTTTTATTTCTATATGATAAACTCTGCATTATTAAGTGATAAGAACAAATAATCCGATGTCCTGTAATCATTATGATGCTATAATTTGAGATACAATAAATAAAATAAGTTTTTGTACAAAGTATCGGTATCGGATCAGTATCGTCGATACCACCCTGAATATTACTTCGCATCGGTTCGGAAAGGAAATCAGTGGTATCGCACATCACTACTAAAAAAGTGAGCAGCTACTACGCACTAGCCTGTGATGTCATCCCAGCTGTGACTGTGCTAGTGAGACTTCTAAACAGAGAAACAGACAAACAAATTTAAAATTAAATTTTGTTTTTTATAATTATTTATTCTGTAATATGTTGCATACAACATGCTTTTCATTTTAAATAAATGTTCTTAATTCCAAACTAGTCCCTTGTTTGTTTGTTTTTTGTTAAATTATAGGACTAAAGCTGTTACCTGCAAATTTAAATCATGTTTTTATTAAGTACTTGGTATCGGTATCGGCGAGTACTGAAATGCAAGTACTCGTACTCGTACTCGTTTCCAAAAAAGTTGTATCGGTGCATCCCTACTCTGATGGAAAGCATTTGTAGGAAAATTGTGTCTAGCCTTGTGTTCTTGTGTCATTTTTTTGGTAAACATTTCAAAAACGGTCAACATCAGAATATACACGTAGGACCTGAATGTGTTTAATATGAATGTCATAGGTGAGATCAGAGCAACCTCAAGAGCCGAAAACCAAAAATCTGCAGTTCCTCTGACGCCCACTTGAGGCAGTGAATCAGTCCCTATAGACGTCCATGTTGAAAAGTCCAACTTTACAGCAAAATAAACAAGTTTAGAGCCTGATACAAAAACTGGTGTTGGTCTTCATAACAGCTGTATGGGGGATGTTTTTTTATATTCACCCATTTGGATTTTGTCAGTGCACAAAGTCTGGTGTGTAGCCTCTGTGACTGACACGGCTGTAGCTGTCTTCTAGGCTTCACCTCAACTAATTGGAGTCCCTGAACTGGACCTCTGGATGGAGTTTGTGCCGTTGGTGCCTTCTGGAGCATTTTTAATGAATTTATCTGACAAATACTCTGGCTTGCTGTGTGCTACAACATGTTCAAGGAGTTTCTGCTCTGCTAGGATTTTATTAGTCAGCTGCATGGAGACCACAGGCTGCCCTGCAGCACTCTAACATCGCCCATCACTGCAAACTCTACCACAAAACTGCAGCTACCCAGTTTAGCTTGTATGCATTGTTCAGTATTAGGATAAAATTTGGATAAAACTTTATAAAAAACAAACATGAAATAACTAGATAATTTTTACCACTGTGCTGCTCTTTTGTGGAGATTTAACAGATCTACCAAGAATTTAGACAACACACGTCAGCATTAAATGAGCACTGCTTACCTTTAAAAATTATTTCATTCATTTCATTCAGGCCTCTCCTTCTTACTGCTTTCTCACTTCTAAGAGTGAATCTGTAACACATTTTTATCACTATGTTATTTATTTATTATGAGAAATACAACCGCTGTGCCTTTAGCTTTCAGTATGACTCTAATCCAAACTGCAGAGGAACATTTTGTGTGCTTTCTGATATTTGTTTAGCTGTCTAAAATGTTAACCGATAACTGTTCCTTAGCTGAACTGTGCAGCAGATGAGTTAACATTACAAGTAAGTCTCTCAGAAGTGGATACAACTACCAAAGGTGGTGCATAAGATTTATTTTTTAACTCATTCTGTTGCCAATTTTGGCACTTGTATCCACTTTTTGAAAGATTTTTTTTCAGTTATCTGCTGCACTGTTATTGATGTCTGAATGCATGATTTCACAATCAGGATGTGAATGATAAAACACGAGACCTTCTAATGCAGGGTCTCTGGTGAATTAACCAAAAATATTTCCTTATATGTCCCAGGATAATCTTATATCAGGTGAGCTTCCTGTTGGATTTAGTCTACATTTTACACCTTTATTGATTCTTAATACATTGCTGTTGTTTAATGTTATAATAAAAGTGCTGAGTGGTGCCACTGTAACACTGGGGACTCCACATATTGTTTATTTCTTTAAACTGTTATAATTTCAGTTGAAATATTTGCACCTGGTGACCGTAGTATAACCCTGTCACAGGCCTGTGTTTTTGTCTTGAGTAGAATTGATGGCATAATCAAAGGAAACCCCTGAAAGTGGAATTTATAGTTCCAGACACCAAATCCTCCCAGTGGGAATGTCAGAGCTCAAAGTGTCTGATATTGCTGCAGGTGGTTTAATGTCGGGGTTGATTGCAAACCCAGTGCGCTGCTATAGAGACGCCAAAGGGGACCCTGTGGGTGAGACAGCAGAGTCTGATGCTTCAGGAATGAAAATGTGGTGAAAAGACACAAATCTACTTAAGTAACGGGGTTATCACTCAATTATTCATACCTAATCAGTTTCTTAACAGTAGTGGTGAGCTGAGGCAGGTAGTCCTGCTCAGTGTGTGGTTTCTAGGAACAGAGTCACCTTCACATTAATCATCTTTATAAAAAAATAAATCGATTTCAGAGGCCTTATTTCTATAACAGCAACCTGTGTGACTTCCCCATCTCATACTTTCCGTGGAACATTTTTCCTTTCCTATTTTTCTCTCTGTGGCACAAAAATTGCTCATTCTTACAAACCTCTGATTGGGTCCGTTGTGTTTTCACAGCCATCAAAGAGCACAACTCTGGGCCCTCCTGGTTTGGGTCACGGAACAGGCAATTTCAGGGTGTGGAAGAAGGCAATAAGGATATCTGAACTTAATACCCTGTCCTTAAGGCTGAGCCCAGCACCCTGCGGAACAAACTCTTTTAGCTTCCTGCATCCACCGGCTCACTATTATTGCCAAAAAGTTTATTTTTATGAAGTCAAGAGAAGCTCTCATGAACATTTCCTACCATCTGAGCACAGCCATGGATGCTTTAACCTTCTGAGCTCAGGTCATCATATGCAATCACTGTAGCCCTAAATTCTGGAGGTAGAGAAAAGGACATTTTTGGAAATGATGATGGTTGAATATCTTCACCTGTGTCTCATTACCTTCTTGCATCCAATTTCCTGATTTACCCATCGGTGTATAAATAGCACTGTTTTCCCCTCGGTCTTTATCTCAATATCTATTGTTGTTCATCTGTGTTCTCTGCTGATGTGTTGGCTATTATGAATTTAATTTGTCACTTCATTTCATGCACTTTGAATTTCTGGGACCTATTTCAAGAAGCAGGTTTAGCTAACAGTTCAGATTTTGTTAAGCCAGAGATGAAGGAAACATAGATTTTTTTGTTCCAGAAATAGAGTTAACTAATCTATATAAAGCTATATAAAGCTTTAGACAACAACACACTATTAGTAATCAATCATTTGTTGTGTTGCGTTGTAGTCAGTCACACTGATGGAAAATATTTGTCACAGCTGGATCTTGGAGATGATGGGATGATGAGGCTGAAATAACTTAAAGACTTGTGTCTCTCGTACATTTGGATCAATTTAAAAGTCACTTTTTTAAAAGCAGCTGCTGCAAGTCTTCCTTATTCAAAACAATTCATTCTTCCAGATAAAATTAAGCTAAATATATATAAGCTAGCTCTATAAATCCCGAGTCCTTTCTTTTAATACATTTACCATTACTGATAAAACTTCACATTTATTAAAGACTTAGTTGTGAAACAGCTGAAATACAAATTCTTGAGCTCTTCTCTGAGCCGTTGGTATTTCTTGTGTTCCTTCTTCCTGATGTTGCTGTCATTCGGAACCGCCACATCGATCACTACGGCCGTATTCTTCTGCTTGTCTACCACCAATACGTCTGGTTGGTTAGCCACCACCATTTTGTCCGTCTGTATCTGGAAGTCCCACAGGATCTTAGCTCGGTCATTCTCCACCACCCTTGGGGGCATCTCCCATTTTGACCTCGGGACTTCCAGCCCATACTTGGCACAGATGTTTCTGTACACTATACCGGCCACTTGGTTATGGTGTTCCATGCATGCCCTGCCAGCTAGCATCTTACACCCTGCTGTTATGTGCAGGATTGTCTCAGGGACATCTTTACACAGCCTGCACCTGGGGTCTTATTCCAGCCTCTATGGATCTTGTGCTCAGAGCTTGTTCCTGTGCTGCCATGATTAGTGCCTCTGTGCTGTCTTTCAGTCCAGCTTTGTCCAGCCACTGGTAGGATTTCTGGATGTCAGCCACCTCCTCTATCTGCCGGTGGTACATACCGTGCAGGGGCCTGTCCTTCCATGATGGTTCCTCCTCTTTCTTGGGTTTCTGCTGCCCGAGGTATTTACTGAGCATGCAGTCAGTTGGGGCCATCTTCCTGATGCATTTGTGGATGTCTGTTGTCTCATCCTTGACTGTGGTGCTGACACTCACCAGTCCTTCCTTCTACTTAGCATACAGCCTCAGGGTGCTGTATGGATGAAACCCTTCATGCATGGTCAGGAGCTTCCTGGTCTTGATGTCAGTGGCTTTTATCTCCCCTTTGGCCAGTTTATTATCCCGGGCAGGGCGTAGGTGTTGATAGCCCGGATCTTGTTCCTACTGTTCAGCTGACTCCTCAGGACTTGCCTGACTCTCTGCAGGTACTTAGTGGTTGTGGCTTTCCTAGCGGCTTCTTTGTGGTTTCCATTTGCCTGTGGGATCCCCAGGTACTTGTAGCTGTCCTCTATGTCTGCAATGTTGCTTTCTGGTAGTTCAGTCCCCTCAGGTCCGACTTTCTGCCCTCTATTTGTTATCATCTGACTACACTTCTCCAGTCCGAACAACATTCTGATGTCATTGCTGTATATCCTGGTGGTGTGGGGATTTGACGCACTTGATGGTGACTTGTGCTATGGGCTTGAAGTTCGCCTCTAGTGTTGTACGCCACATCCCCATTGAGTTCCTGATGAAGGCTCTTAATGTCCTGTTGATCTTGTACAGTTCTAGGCATTCCAGGATCCAGGTGTAGGGCATAAGTCATAAGTCATAGGCCTTATTGTAATCAATCCAGGCAGTGCACAGGCTGGTCAGCCTAGTCTTGCAGTCTCAGGCGACTGCTTGGTCTACCAGTAGCTGGTGTTTTGTGCCTCTGGTATTCTTCCCAATCCCTTTCTGTGCCCCACTCATGACCCATTTGTGGGTTCATCTTAGCTGCTATAATGCCTGACAGGAGCTTCCATGTGGTACCGAGGCAGGTTATTGGTCGGTAGTTGGAGGGGACCGGTCCCTTCTGGGGATCCTTGAGGATCAGGACTGTCCAGCCTTCGGTTAGCCATTCTGGGTGTCTCTCGTCAACTAGCAGCTGGTTCATTTGTGCTGCCAGGTACTCATGGAGTGTAGTCAGCTTCTTCAGCCAGTAGGCATGAACCATGTCGGGGCCTAGAGCTGTCCAACTCTTCATACTAGAGACCCTTTCTTAGATGTCTGCCACTGTGATGGTTACTGGACCATGTTCAGGGAGGTTGCTGTGGTCTGCCCTCAGATCCACTAGCCACTGAGCATTGCCGTTATGGGTTCTGTCCTTCTCCCATATGCTCTTCCAGTATTCCGTGTATATATATATATATATATATATATATATATATATATATATATATATATATATATATATTTATTTATTTATATTAGGGGTGCAACGATACACAAAGTTCACGGTTCGGTTTGGTTCGATACTTTGGTGTCACGGTTTGATATTTTTTTGATACAAAAAAAATGTTCATGCCTTTTTAATTTGTCATTTATGAAAATTATTAATATATATTGTAACTCAAAAGTACAGTTTTTAAATTTAATGTTGCTGAAACAACAAAGTAATAAAAAAATAAATATATCTGATTGAGGAATCACTCATCTTTGGAAAAGAGAGTTTATTACAGAGAAATTGTCACGGCTGGGGCGGCAGTCGTGTGGAGGTGAGGAAGGAGGATCCAAAAGCAGACAGTGGCGGAGGTGCAAGTGGGTTTTATTTACAGTGCACAAATAACCAAGGTGTGGGCAGAACTGAACATAAACCTAAACTGGAAAAGCTAATACAAAAGGAGGACATGGAGCGAGGGGCAGAGAGACGCGGAGCAGATACACAAATGAACACAGACGACGCGACGAGAAACACAGGCAGACACCAACTATAAATACACACACCAGGTAATCAGGAAATGGCACACAGGAGGGCAACACAGCTGGGAGGAATCAGGGCTGACGGGACAGGGGAAATGTAAACTGAACATACTCACATCAGACAGAGACCTTCACAATAAAACAGGAAACTCAGACACGAGGAACCAAACAAGACACAGAACTAAACAGACAGCTTCACAAACAGGCGGGGTGACACGATAGACAGACAGAGACACAGACGCAGACTCAAAGGCAGACCGAATATAACACATAGAACTCAAACAGTAATAATCAACAACCTCATAATAAACTAGAAAATGATAATAAACTGAAAGCGCTGGGTCACCGACCCAGGACCATGACAGTACCCCCCCCTCAAGGGCTGGCTCCAGACAGCCCAGCAGAAACACAAAAACCGACCAAAACAAAACAGAAAACAACCCGACCAGGGCGGGCGGAGGGGGTCCAGGACGGAGGGACAGAGACTAAAAGGCCCAGACGGCCAAGTGTAGGGGGCCGACAGCGCAGGAGGCCAAAACAGTTCAGTTCCGGAGGCCGACCATGCGAATGGCAGTGGCAGTGGGGCAGGTCCGGAGGCCGGCCACGCAGACGGCGACGGCGGCGAGGAAGCAGTTCTGGGGGCCGACCGTGCGGACGGCGACGGCGGCGAGGAAGCAGTTCTGGGGGCCGACCGTGCGGACGGCGACGGCGGCGAGGAAGCAGTTCTGGGGGCCGACCGTGCGGACGGCGACGGCGGCGGGAATGCACGTCCGGGGGCCGGCCACAGTGACAAAGCTGCCGACCGTGCGGACGGTGACGGCGGCGTGAAAGCAAGTCCGGGGGCCGGCCACGGTGACAAAGATGCCGACCTTGCGGACGGTGACGGCGGCGTGAAAGCAAGTCCAGAGGCCGGCCACGGTGACGAAGATGCCCAACATGCGGCCTGGCAGATGACCGACGGTGTTGAGGCGGCAGTTGGGGACCTGAAGGCTGCGTGGCCTTCGCAGCACCAGACGAGACGGAAGCTGAGGCAGAGGCTGGACCAGACGAGACGGAAGCTGAGGCAGAGGCTGGACCAGGCGACGGCGTGGGTGGAGACCCTGACGCTGGACCAGGCGACGGCGTGGGTGGAGACCCTGACGCTGGACCAGGCGACGGCGTGGGTGGAGACCCTGACGCTGGACCAGGCAACGGCGTGGGTGGAGACCCTGACGCTGGACCAGGCAACGGCGTGGGTGGAGACCCTGACGCTGGACCAGGCGACGGCGTGGGTGGAGCTGAGACCGGACCAGACAAAGGCGAAGGCGGAGCTGAGGCAGGACCAGACGAAGGCGAAGGCGGACCAGGACCAGACGAAGGCGGAGCAGGAGCAGGACCTGGACCAGACGAAGGCGGAGCAGGAGCAGGACCTGGACCAGACGAAGGCGGAGCTGGAGCTGGACCAAACGAAGGCGGAGCTGGACCAGGACCAGACGAAGACGGAGCTGGACCAGGACCAGACGAAGCAGATGAGGCAGAGGCCGGACCAGGCGACGGCGGAGTTGATGGTGGTGGAGACTCCGAGGCTGCAGCTGGCGTGGGTGGAGACTCCGAGGCTGCAGCTGGCGGCAGCGTGGAAGCCGGAGACGGAGGCGCTGCAGCAGGCGGCGGCGTGGATGCGGCCGCTGGTGGAGCAGCTGGTGGCTGGACGGGCTCCTCGGGCCCCCCAGCTGGCGAAGCAGGAGGCCGGACGGGCTCCTCTGGCCCCCCAGCTGGCGAAGCAGGAGGCCGGACGGGCTCCTCGGGCCCTCCAGCTGGCGAAGCAGGAAGCTGGCTAGGTTCTCCTGAACCTCCAGCTGACGAGTCTTGGGGCTGGACGGGCTCCTCGGGCCCTCCAGCTGGCGAAGCAGGAGGCCGGACGGGCTCCTCGGGCCCTCCAGCTGGCGAAGCAGGAAGCTGGCTAGGTTCTCCTGAACCTCCAGCTGACGAGTCTTGGGGCTGGACGGGCTCCTCGGGCCCTCCAGCTGACGAGTCTTGGGACTGGACGGGCTCCTCGGGCCCTCCAGCTGACGAGTCTTGGGACTGGACGGGCTCCTCGGGCCCTCCAGCTGACGAGTCTTGGGGCTGGACGGGCTCCTCGGGCCCCCCAGCGAAAACAGTCTCAGAACCAGTGGGCACTGGAGCCCCTGGCACACACAGGACAGAACCAGCAGGTGCGGGGACCTCTGGCAGAGACAGAACAGAACCAGCAGGTGCGGGGACCCCTGGCAGAGACAGAACAGAACCAGCAGGTGCGGGGACCCCTGGCAGGGACAGAACAGAACCAGCAGGTGCGGAGACCTCTGGCAGAGACAGAACAGAACCAGCAGGTGCGGGGACCTCTGGCGGGCGCAGAACAGAACCAGCAGGTGCGGGGACCTCTGGCGGGCACAGAACAGAACCAGCAGGTGCAGGGACCTCTGGCAGAGACGGAACAGAACCAGCAGGTGCGGGGACCTCTGGCGGGCACAGAACAGAACCAGCAGGTGCAGGGACCTCTGGCAGAGACGGAACAGAACCAGCAGGCACACAGGCCTCTGGCGGGCACAGAACAGAACCAGTAGGTGCGGGGACCTCTGGCGGGCACAGAACAGACTGCAGCTGCGCGGAGCACCGACCCTGCTCAGGCAGCGACAGCCGGGTGCAGTCCTCAGCTGGGTTCTTAGCCTCCAGCGGTCCAGAGTCTGCTGGGGGCCGAAACCCAGCCTCTGGGGAGGCCCTGGGGCGAATAACAGTCTCTAGATTAGCCAGTTTCTGAGAAACTAGAGTGGTTTTATTGGGTTTGTCTCTCCGCTTAAAATGGGTGCTAGGAACGGGATTCAAAATGGGTGGCACAGACACAGCCTCCAGTATGGAGGGAGCGGGTGACCGGGCTAATGGAATAGATGCAGGCTGGGCTAATGAACTGGCTAAAGGCTGATGTACTGTTTGAGGTGAGACTGGAGTTGATAGTGGAGTGGATGAAACCCAGTCAGTTACTGTTTTGGATGTTTTGAAAATGCCAACTTGTGAGAGGTCAGTTACCACGAAGGTAGGTAAGCGCCGTGAACTGTCTCTACTCTCCCCATGAACAGCCCCAGAAAACACAGTCCCAGAAGCACCAGCGTCCTTAAAACTCACCACAGCTGGTCGCACAGGGGTCCCTGAATCCGGCTGTGGGGTGAAGCGCCGGTGGCGCGAATGTTTCCTTCCCACCGCTGATGGCTCCGACAGGCAGGGAAAAACCCCTGGGGGGTCGGGCCGTGAAACCTCCGGTGGGTGAATCTGAGACGGCTGCTTTGTGGCGGTCGTTGTCCGTTGTTGCGGGGCAGAATCTTCCGAAGCTTGCACCGCTTCCCGGGCTTTATGCAGATCAGCGATTAAGTCAGTAAATCCCCGGACCTGGTGGAGATAGGGATTTCCGGCCAGGATAGCCTCAATGGCATTTATCCCCACAACCTTCGCTCGTGCATTGGAGGTGTGGGTTACCCAGTCCACCAGGCGTAGGGCGCGTGTGAGGTCGCTCTCCCCGGACAAAGCTGCTGGATCCATCTTGTGGTCGCGTCGTACTGTCACGGCTGGGGCGGCAGTCGTGTGGAGGTGAGGAAGGAGGATCCAAAAGCAGACAGTGGCGGAGGTGCAAGTGGGTTTTATTTACAGTGCACAAATAACCAAGGTGTGGGCAGAACTGAACATAAACCTAAACTGGAAAAGCTAATACAAAAGGAGGACATGGAGCGAGGGGCAGAGAGACGCGGAGCAGATACACAAATGAACACAGACGATGCGACGAGAAACACAGGCAGACACCAACTATAAATACACACACCAGGTAATCAGGAAATGGCACACAGGAGGGCAACACAGCTGGGAGGAATCAGGGCTGACGGGACAGGGGAAATGTAAACTGAACATACTCACATCAGACAGAGACCTTCACAATAAAACAGGAAACTCAGACACGAGGAACCAAACAAGACACAGAACTAAACAGACAGCTTCACAAACAGGCGGGGTGACACGATAGACAGACAGAGACACAGACGCAGACTCAAAGGCAGACCGAATATAACACATAGAACTCAAACAGTAATAATCAACAACCTCATAATAAACTAGAAAATGATAATAAACTGAAAGCGCTGGGTCACCGACCCAGGACCATGACAGAAATGGCTCTTTCCAAAATAAAAGCTATACTATACGCTTCTTCTGGGCTATATTCTCAGCAGCATATCAAACATATCAGGTCCCCATAAGGAGAATCATGTGCTAACGGCTGTCTAAATGACTCGGGTAAAGTTTGTAGCATGCGTGTGTGGCAGGATGAATGTTATTCCTTGGTTCAACCCACTTTCAGCCTGGTGCATTAGGGGGCGCTAGTATAAATAGTGGCCATTTGAGCATTCCTGGATCGCTTACCTGTGATCTCCTTTTTGGTTACCTGACTTCCCTTTGGTGTTGCAAAGATCATTCTGAAGCCTCCATCGCGGCTGGTAGGTGTTTACTCATTGTAGTGTGTGCATTACCTTACTTGGTGGTAAACAGATATTGTTTTTAGGTCCATAGCTGTGGAAGCCTCCTATGAGCCCCTGCTCATGTTTCATGACGCGGGTTTACTCGGTACGTAATTCAATTTCATTACGATCCCTGCCTTTTATTGTTTGTTTTATAGTAATTACTTATTATGCTTTGCAGGAAGTGTGGGCCTTAGTTTTACGCAACGCCACGCTAACTGAGGTGCTGCTGCTTTGCTTTGCTTTTACCGTCTGTTCCCGTAGCGAAGTTTCTTTTCCTGCTGCTGCCAGCTTTTTAAAGTAGACGTCGGCATGGACAGCGGCCATATGCATGCCGGTGTTCTGGGAATTTCTCCTACCCCGTAAACCGTCCTACCTGTTGTTCCTGAACATGTGCACGCATGCGCACAACACAAGAAGGCAAGCTAAGCGCATCCGGCTGTGATTTCACGCTACCCCGTTGTCATATTTGCAGGAGAATAGGTAAGTAGTAAGCATTAGTACTTTTTATTGACGTAGATACTTGATTTTTTAAGCCTTTATGATTGTTTGTCAATATTAAAGTGAAGTCGCTATCTGCTTTCTGCACAACTGTCGAATTTGCAGCTTCGGTGAAGTCTGCTGTCAAGTTACTGGACACGTGATATTTGCACAACACTTTTGAGTCCGCAGCTTCGGTGTTTTAAGGCTGTTTCGGTAATGTCGTTATTTAATAAGTTAAATTATTTGCATTGTTAACTGCACATATTGAAGCTCATAAGAAAATGTTTGCTTACATTCGTAGATATGGAGAAGAAGTGGGAAGAGATTTACGCGTTCATTTCTGCGGGCTCCTACCCTTCAGGATATGACAAGGCTCAGAGGCAAAACCTCAGAAGATATGCCTCAAAATTCAAACAAAAGGGTCAGTAATTTATTGTTAATACTAACAACTCATATATGTGGTTAAATTAATTTCTAAATATATATTGTTTTACTGCAGATGGAGAACTCTTTGTTGGAACCAGAAGAGTAGTAAAAACCATGGATGATGCCAGGAAGATATTTCATGAGTTTCATTCATCTCCAATTGGAGGACACACTGGCACACACAAAACGCTAAATGCAGTGTGTTCCAGATTTTACTGGTTTGGTATGACAGTTGACATTAAAACATGGGTATGTATTAACTGTTTGTACTGTTGTTAAATAGCGTTTAAAATAAGCTAAGATAATTTTTTTGATATCAGTTAAAAGAGAAACTGTACACTTGCAAAATATAAATAAATATGGTTAATTAGTGATATTACAGTAATAACCTGTAGGCCTGGCAGAGATTTGAAGACGCACACAAAGTATTGTTGCTAAATTGTTTGTTCGTTAGAGAATATGGCATTAAGTGTTTTGGTTTTTTGGGGGGTTTTTTTTACAAATGAGAATGTTGAACATTTACGTGAACTCCATAAATATTTTTACCTTAAAGATTCTGGAATGTGACCAATGTCAAAAAGTTGGGAAACCACTGACTGCTGTGCAACCGTTGCAGTGTATTCAGGTAAATATTATGCCCCGTTTACCCATCAAACTATGCTTGTAGCTCATATTCATAAAGGCAGGAGGGTTTGCCAACTAATTTTAACCATCAATGTTAATGTGTACATTATACAAATTGTTATTCAAATTATTAATTTGTCCTTGATAGGTGTCTGAAGTGTGGGAACTTATTGGTATAGATCTTACTGGACCTCTTCCTAAAACTTCAAGCAGCTTCCAGTATATACTTACTGCAACTGACTACTTTTCAAAATGGGTCGAAGCTTTCCCATTAAAAACAAAATCTGCATCTGAGGTAGCCCAGCACTTGTGCTCCATTATATATAGACATGGCTGCCCCAAAAGGATTTTGTCAGACCAAGGCAGAGAGTTTGTGAATGAAGTAAGTGTTAAATAATTTTCAGTTACATTTTTTAACTTTACTTCACTGGGGTCAAAGATTTTTTCTTGTGTGCTTGTATAAGAAGTATAAGAACCTTGTCCTTATCTGTTGAAGCTCAACTCTGATCTTTGCAAGTTATTGCAAATTGAAAGAAGTGTCACAGCAGCATACCATCCACAGACCAATGGTCTAGATGAAAAGACCAATGACAACATAAAAAGGTATGCCTAATTTTTATCTATCAGTTTTTAATAACATTACTTATGTTATTCAAACTTAATTGTTACTTAATAATTTATTAATTTCTTTACTTCTAATTAAACTTTCATTACTGTCTTTACATATTTCTATGCCTGCATTTAGAGCCCTCCGAAAAATGGTGAATGACCAGCAGAATAACTGGGATCTGTATCTAGATCCCACCCTGTTTTCACTGCGGTCAAAAGTACACACCACAACAAAATACACACCTTTTTTTCTGATGTATGGAAGAGAGGCAGTATTTCCATCAGAAGTGCCTGCTCAAGTGCCGGTGAGTGTTTGTCAAATTCTATGTTAGAACTAAGAATTGAAACCATTTAAGAAAAAAACCCAGTAATGTCTTTATGAATATGATATCATCTTGTTTTAATTGCTAATATCTACAAAATTTTAGATTTCCAACATCATTCTGCCAGACGACAAAAGGTACAGTGACTATGTACAGTCTGTAAGTGAAGCACAACATGCAGTTAATGAAACTGCACAAGAAAACATTGCAAAGTCACAAGACAAGCAAAAGGTTGCATACGCCAAGCGGGCCCTGAAAAAGTACAAAAATGTTGTGTACAATGTAGGGGATCAAATTCTGCTTCTAAATATGAGGAAACGTGGGCGAAAAGGAGGAAGACTTGAACCGGATTTTTCAGGTCCCTACACAATTGATGACTTCAGTGGAAAATGTGTTAGACTGAAAAACGCTGAGGGAAATACTTTAAAAAGTCTATACAGTATTGACCACATTAAACCCTATAGAAGAAGCCACCCTGTCCAAGTCTCAACTCCAACTGAACCTGTTGAGAGTAGCCCATCTTCTGAGATGTGACCTTGCAGTCCTCAGCATCATCATGAAGCGCTGCAAAATAACAGATCCTCTGTCATTCAGTTTGCACCAAAAATAGCTCAGGTAAAATCAGTCCAAGCACCAGAAGAGCTTGTACCAGTGACCCCCCAGAAACCCAGCACTCAAGAAAAAGGTGGCATAGCTAAAAATCTCATTCTGACCAGTTGGTCAATTGTTGCCAGTTTGGCTAGTCGAATGGATAGAATGTTTTATTTTTTTCTCCCCTCTTGCTAATTTTGACCTGTTGGTCCAATTTTGGCTAATTTCTGATTTACATAAAGCCACTCCCCTCTGGCATGATTATTTTGTTGGCCTGTTGGCCCTTGTCTGCTTGTGGCCCGTTGGCCCTTGTCTGCTTGTGGCCCGTTGGCCCTTGTCTGCTTGTGGCCCGTTGGCCATTGACCGTGATTTTCAAATGGCAACTGTTATTACTAAAGAAACTTATCATATTTTGTTTTTTAGTGAAGTGGCTTTGGGCTGCAAAAGACACCGGGCGTGTGGAGGCAGTCGTTGGGCCATACAAATTGTATGACTCTTCTTTTCGCACACTGGTGGACAGTGGGTGGCTTTCTGATGAGGTAAGTGAAGTAATCATTTTTGGTCCTAGTGGTGGTCTGTAAAAATAATCTTCTTTTAATCCAAACAGGTCATTGATGCATACCTGCACTGCCTCATTAGGAAACAAAAGGCAAGTAAGAACGTATGCCGGTTATTTCACAAAAGTATTTTATACAATTTTGTAATGTTTTAAAAAATAAAAATCTTGCATTTTTCAGAAACCCGTGTATCAGTTGTCTTGTGTTGTTGTAACCTCTCTGTTTTCTGGGAAGTTTAAATGTGTCAGCAAGGTAATGTAGATGTTATATTGGTTATATAGTGTATGTTATGTAAATAAATCTAAACCTTTATAAACTTAAAAATATTCCACAGATGTTGTTTCCGGGTGAGGACATTTGGTTGTGCCCACTGAACTCTGGTGCACACTGGATCCTTGTGGTACATGTTCACACCTCATGTGTTTGTTCTCTTTTTGCTTTACTGTTCTTTTTAGCAGCATATTCTTATTTTGAAAATACTTACAATTGATTATGTTTACTTAAGTGAGTGTAATACACATATTCTACTAAATACAATTTTTATTTTAGATTGTCAAAATCTCCTCACAATCTGTACTGCTGTTAGACCCTCTTGGAAATGAAGGTTGTTATGAAAGGAAAGTTATGCGTAACTGGAGGTATTCATCATTCATTAATTATCTGTGTAGCTCTCTTCACGACAACACAGACACAGGTCAGTTCTTTGAAACGGGCGTTTATTACTTGGGGCTTCTCTCCTCAGCTTCACCATCACCAGTACGCCGATACACCATTACGCCGTGAGAACTGGTCACGAGCGAACAGTACAAACCAATTAGCAACTTTATAGTACACATATTAAGTCCAAACACAAATAAAAAACATTTCTCAAATGACAAATACCTCGTTGGCTGCTTGTCCTGAAAAGAGGTCCTTAAGTCCTTGTATTGCCTTTTCTTTTAGCAAACTTTTAGCTTAAAATCACTTCATGAGAGACATCTGCTCCCTCGCAGTCCATGCAGAGTCTCGTGTACTCTCGTTAAGGGTATTCTCACGAGACACTAGCTCTTACACTTTACACATGTACATTTCAAATAAAGACATTTCAACACAAACTATATATTCATGAAATTATGTAACTTATTATAAATCAGTCATCTACATCATGAAAACTACACAGAACATTTTAACAGCATTTACAATCTGTTTTGGGTTGTTTGGTTTGTGGGTTTTTTTTTCTTTTATTTAGAGCTAAATGCTGGCTACATTTTAAAAACTTGTTTTATTTTTATTAGGAATTTTCTGAAGATGAAAGGAAAGGAAGAGTCCCGAGTGGATTGGAAAATGGAGACTCTGCCACACAACAAGCAGATGGACTCCAGCAGTTGTGGAGTTTTAGTGTTGAAGGTATTTAATAAGCAATTGTATTTAATTGTATTTATTGTACTTAACTAGAATTAAGTTAATCAGTTGCAATTGCTGTAACATGTTTTACAGTTTGCCAAACACTACCTTCTGAGTGGAGAGGTTACTAGGGTGCTGTCCACTCCAGAAGCCATTGGACTGCACCGCACTGAAATTGCTTGCGAACTGCTAGAACATCAAAGCAAGTAGAGTCATGTGCTTTTGTATTGCAATAGTACTTTCAGTTTTGTTTAAAAACTGTTAGGTTGAACGCCAGTGTGTTTCTAGGTAATGCTGATGACTACTGTGTGGTTTGTTCCATGCTGGAAGCCGATCCTGAGTCCAGTATGATTGAAATGGTAAAACAAATAAATCACAAATGCAATATACAGTAGCTTGCAATAGTATTCGGCCCCCTTGAACTTTTCCACATTTTGTCACATTACAGCCACAAACACAAATCAATTTTAATTGGAATTCCACATGAAAGACCAATACAAAGTGGTGTACACGTGAGAAGTGGAACAACAATCATACATGATTCCAAACAATTTTTACAAATGAATAACTGAAAAGTGGGGTGTGCGTAATTATTCAGCCCCCTGAGTCAATACTTTATAGAACCACCTTTATCTGCAATTACAGCTGCCAGTCTTTTAGGGTATGTTTCTACCAGCTAGAGACTGGTAGAAACATTGGTCTTTCACGTGGAATTCCAATAAAATTGATTCATGTTTGTGAATGCAATCTGACAAAATGTGGAAAAGTTCACGGGGGCCGAATACTTTTGGAAGCCACTGTAGTAATTATTTTCTCATCAAATTCATAATGTTGGTTAACACACTTACACCCCCCCTCCCCCCCTCCTTCTCCCTCTCAGGTGCAGTGCGAGTTTTGTTCCAGATGGGCACATTTTGATTGTGCTCATTATGACAGCAGCCTGGTGAACTACCTGTGCGACAAATGTGCATAATTTGTACACTGTTTCTTTTTCAGTTCTTTCTCCCTGTGTTCTGTTGGATCTATAAATGTCAAATATATGTATCTGTAAATATATTCAGTAAATATATACTGTAACTATAATGGAGTGAGTTCATTGTCAAAGTTTATATAGTCAGGTGTTCCAATCACTTCAATGGTGACAGCTGTATAACTTAAGCACCTTGGCATGCTGACTGCTTCTACAAACAAGTGCCAAACCATGCTACCTTTGTTATTATAAACTAGAAGCATAGTCTGACGGGAAGAATTACGTGCCAAAACATGCTACCTTTGTTATTATAAACTAGAAGCATAGTCTGACGGGAAGAATTACGTGCCAAAACATGCTACCTTTGTTATTATAAACTAGAAGCATAGTCTGACGGGAAGAATTACGTGCCAAAACATGCTACCTTTGTTATTATAAACTAGAAGCATAGTCTGACAGGAAGAATTACGTGCCAAAACATGCTACCTTTGTTATTATAAACTAGAAGCATAGTCTGACGGGAAGAATTACGTGCCAAAACATGCTACCTTTGTTATTATAAACTAGAAGCATAGTCTGACAGGAAGAATTACGTGCCAAAACATGCTACCTTTGTTATTCTAAACTAGAAGCATAGTCTGAGGGGAAGAATTACGTGCCAAAACATGCTACCTTTGTTATTATAAACTAGAAGCATAGTCTGACAGGAAGAATTACGTGCCAAAACATGCTACCTTTGTTAATAAGAGCAAGAAGCATAATTCTGACGGGAAGAATTATGTGCCAAAACATGCTACCTTTGTTATTATAAACTAGAAGCATAGTCTGACAGGAAGAATTACGTGCCAAAACATGCTACCTTTGTTAATAAGAGCAAGAAGCATAATTCTGACGGGAAGAATTATGTGCCAAAACATGCTACCTTTGTTATTATAAACTAGAAGCATAGTCTGACGGGAAGAATTACGTGCCAAAATATGCTACCTTTGTGAATGTGACCTACAAGCACACTTTAATGGGTAAAAAGAAGTGTCAAACCGTACTGGCTTTATGAATATCAGCTACAAACATACTCTGATGGGCAAAGTTAAGTGGCAAACCGTCACACCTACTTAAATTAGTGCTGGAATTATTGTTTGGCAGTAGAAATGTGCATAAATTATGTACAGTAGGACATTTTGCCAAAGTAGGGCAGTTTGTCATATGGCAGCGTAAAATTATCCTACGGGTAGGACGTTTTGCCAAAGTAGGATGGTTTGTCAGAACACCGGTTATGGGAGTCAGCTGGCGTACATATTGACTGACCGTATGATTAATTTATAGTCGGGCAGACGGCTAGTTGGAGCAATACGGCGATTCCGTTTGCTCCAGATTTTAAAGTTTTATCCAGATTCTATGTTGTTTTTCTGTTTTGATTTGTAGTTTGGATTTTTGTTACGCCACTGGTGGGAGGCCCTTTTTATAGCTGCAGATCACCAGTGTGGTCCTGCAGTTGGGTAATCCGTAGGTTTGCCAACTCCCTGAGAAATAAATAAGGGACACCTCGTGGCCAGGGCCGGGCGACCAAGTTGTCTTCACCCTTCCCAGTGTGGTGAATTTTTTAGCTTTTTTTGTGTGTGAAATTATTTTTTTAACCATTTGACTTGAATTTGATTTAAGTAGATGCGTATTCTTTGTGATATCAACACATGGGAAACAAAAATCATTTAGCCATTTACTTTTAGCTCAAAATGACAACATTAACACAATAAAACACGTCTTTCTTAAACAGAAGCCTGTCATGCTTAACTTTTGAGAATAAAAGTAAATCTTTCTTTAAAAGAACTCTGTCCTGCTTAACTTAAAATTATATAAATTAATAGAAAACAATAGAAAGAAAAATATTCTTGTAACAGTGCACATTTAGTGCATTTAGTACAATTGGCTTCAGTAGAGGCATTATTTCAGCTTTTGCTCCCGTTTGTAAACCCACTTGTTCCCATGATTACGCATCATAACTCATCATCATTATTCATCTATGTATTACTTTTATGTATTACTCATCTATTTGTTGTAATCATCTATCCTTGCAGTTGTTTATTACACAAAATAAATTATATTATCACACTTCTGGCCACATAGCGCTGATATTCACTGCACATGCCCATTTTAACCTTAACCAGAGGGTTTAAAAAACAAACAAACCAGTGTTTACATACATATCTGCTTCTGCCGTGGCCTGGTGGACAAAAATTGGTTAAGGGTCCCCCGAGCTTTCACGCCCCTCATGTTCTTCATGTGCCCACCATTAGAAGCATGCCTATGGAAAAAGTGCGCTGGCACACAGTGCAGTGCGCTTTATAGGCGTTATTGTGCACTTTTCCAGCCAGGTGTTTTCCTTTTCCCATTCTTCCCTGTACTTTTGCAGCCTTTTTTCTTTCTCTGAGAGGAACAAACAATGCTGGTCTAATGCTGGGCTCACACTGTGCAATTTTTGAGTCGTGCGACCAATTTGGTGATCGGCCTGATTTTGGCCTTCATCGTGCATCGTGTAGTATACGTGGGGTAACGAGAAGCGATTAACACCTCACGACCAGCTCCCGATCATCAATCGCTCGTGAGGGTGTCACCGCAGCCGCTCACACTGCTCACGCGCAAACACGTAAACGTCGGTGAAAAAGACGGAGCAGCACGGCTGTGCAGCGTGTGATCTGGACACAAGCGATGGAGGCACAACTTGTAGAACTTTGGAAAGCTCATCAGCCTTTTCGATGTGGCATCACCAAATTATCATGACCACAACAACCGTGAAAATAGTTGGATTTACATTGCTGCTCAATCACAGCTGCCTGATCAATGTTTTTCATTAGCAGTTTAGCAAAGTTGATGGTGGTGAGTGAAAGACAGAGAGGGAGAGCGAGCGACAGATTTTCTGTTATAACCTTCATTTTATGGAGGCACAGTGTGAGCACTCAGGTCGCATCAGAGCATCGGGCGGTATAGTGTGAGACCCTGCATCGTGACCTACGAACTTATAACCCATGTGAGCCAATCGTGCAGTTTGAAAATCGCACAGTGTTTGCCCAGCTTCAGGTGTACTGTCGTCTGAGACTTGCACCACAGTGTCGGTGTTTGTTTCCCTGTTGGCCATGCTTTTTGTTGTGGTCATCTGTTGTCTTCCGGTATTTTCTCCGCAAGCGACCTTTCCTCAACCAATGAAATGAGCGGTAATCTGAATTGTCATACTCGAATTGTCATAAGTGTGCTGTCAGCTCATTGGTCACAAAGCAGGAGCGGGGCTGGGAATTATGTTTTCAAACAAAGCGTTAATTACATTAAAACTTATAGACTACTTTTGATTCTCACTGTATTACGGGACAAAGTGCGTCCCTTTTCAGCTCAATACAGGACGTGTACTTTTGTTTCTAAATACGGGACGATTCCGTTTTTTAAGGGACGGTTGGCAACCCTTTCTTTTATTCAGATGCGGAGTGCCGACGTGGAGGAGACTAGGGTGCCTTGGTGGTGGGATCCTTTGAGTGTACACACCTGCCTTGTTTAGCTTATTAGTGTGAGTGTGTGATTTTGTGTTGCACTTGTGTCGTGGTGTGTTCTTTTTTTTTTGAGTTTGTGCATGGCATCCCTGCCCCTCCACTGGTAAGCCTCAGCTCTGAATATATTTTTAAGCATATTTGTACATGGATTTTTATGACTGTGCTTTTATACGGTGTTTTAAATAATTGTTAATAAATTGTCAATTTGTCTTATCATTGAACCTCGTCTCTGTACTGAGTATAACAAACCTAACTGCCTTCTTGGTGATTAGTGTTACTTCCAGTATTCTCTGGGTGAAATTCCCAGAGTGGCGTTGTCTTTTAAACTGTGAAGAGTATTTACTTTATTCTTACCTCGTGCTGCCACACGTGCTTGTTGTTTTTGTCTGCTTCCACTTGTCTTTGCACTAGGATGCTGTCGGAGTAAATGTGCAGTCATATTCGTTGTGTTCCCAGTAGTGCTGTCAGCGTTAATCTCGTTGAAATGACGTTAATGCCACAACACAGCAAATCTCCGTTAACGAGCTACCGCAGATCGCCCCGTGCTTGGGGCTGGACGGCCAACACGTTAACGAGCTAACTGCGCTAATGCACTAGTTCCCACCAACGTAATTGAGCATTGCGTGGCACATCCAACATACTGTTTTACTTTTGTCCATGACACGCTTACCTTCAGGGTCATACGTCACATGAAGACCAAAATGCCACATCTGAATTAGGGTGGGGGAGGTTCAATTTGCCATGTTGCAAGGAGAGCTTAACTTCTGTCTCGCTAGCTTGCCCTGCGCTCAGTGAATCTGCGTTTGACTACTCCGCCTAGGCTGCACTGTCGAGTGCAGATCCACTGAGCGCTCAACACAGACAGCATCATCAGAACGAAAGTTGATAAAATAAATTAAAAATTTTGTATTATTCGATACATATGCGTACCGAACCGAAAGCACTGTATCGAACGGTTCAATATCGATACGAGTATCGTTGCACCCCTAATATAAATATATAAAGTGGTTGCTATGCATTATTTGCATTTGTGGTATTGGCTTCCATTGATGATGACTTTCTTTTGCTACTCACACATGTTATCAAGAGGAACATACTCAGAGTTGATTAAACTTACTCTGATCACCTGTTCCAGAACTGAAAACTCAGAGCTGCCAAACCAAAGTCAATGAACTCAGAGTTAATTAGACATCTTTTAAACATCACCTTCCCTTTTATATGAACGTGCACAGAGCCAGAAGCAGAAAGCCCAGCTTAACAGAGAAAGCTGATACCACTGTTGTGATCACCTCAAACCCATGTTTTAGGCTTTTATTATGTGTCACATTGGTTTATTACTACTACTTATTGGTTAACTGTTTAAAAAACAAAACAAAACGGTGATTTAGCATGGACTGGAGATATATCATTCCTGAACCTGCACTGGACTGACAGTTTTTGAATGAATGAGACTATTGTGAAACTCTGTGTGTAGTAGAAGTTCTTTTTGATGACTTTATAGGGCCGAGTTGATTGTTCTGACTTTGAATCTACATATCCACTCATTTAATCCCATTATGTGACCACTGAATTTGATCACAAGGATAAGCCCCTTAGGCACAAATTGTTGTCTCAGAAATCCAACAAGCAGTTGCCATTAACCATCGCAACCTGCTGAAGTAGCATGTTTCACAATTTCTGTTTTAAACTAACAGAAATTATTAGTTTGGTTTTTAATTGTTAATTTTGCTTCTTAATTATTGTTTTATTAGTATTCAGAAATGGCTAACATTTAGCAGAAACAAGCAGAATGCTATTATGTCATCGACCACATCAGCTTCACTGTAAGTAAAACCAGAGGTCATAGCTGTTGGCTGTTTTACTTCATTCACAGCTATTCATTAAAGACTACCTCATGAGCGCTTGCTAGATAAACTGCAGTCATTTTCATTGCGATGGCATCATTTGGCTCTCTGTAGAGCTGCTCTGATCTTCCCTGGGCCAGCAGAGCTGATTGGATGATGGATTCTGCAACATTCAAACACTGATGTGGTGCTGGTGCCTGAGAATTGGGACGGATGTCACTGATGGAGCGTGAGCATGCGAATGATAATGAAATTGTGCACACACAGGCTTTGTGTGTGTGTGTGTGTGTGTGTGCGCGCACGCGCTACCACTCTCTAGGGTTTTGGATGAGGTAATATACAGTGGGGCAAAAAAGTATTTAGTCAGCCACCGATTGTGCAAGTTCCCCCACTTAAAATGATGACAGAGGTCAGTAATTTGCACCAGAGGTACACTTCAACTGTTAGAGACAGAATGTGAAAAAAAAATCCATGAATTCACATGGTAGGATTTGTAAAGAATTTATTCGTGAATCAGGGTGGAAAATAAGTATTTGGTCACCTCAAACAAGGAAAATCCCTGGCTCTCACAGACCTGTAACGTCTTCTGTAAGAAGCTTTTCTGTCCCCCACTTGTTACCTGTATGAATGGCACCTGTTTGACCTCATCATCTGTATAAAAGACACCTGTCCACAGCCTCAACCAGTCAGACTCCAAACTCCGCCATGGCCAAGACCAAAGAGCTTTCGAAGGACACCAGGAAAAGAATTGTAGACCTGCACCAGACTGGGAAGAGTGAATCTACAATAGGCAAGCAGCTTGGTGTGAAAAAATCAACTGTGGGAGCAATCATCAGAAAATGGAAGACATACAAGACCACTGATAATCTCCCTCGATCTGGGGCTCCACGCAAGATCTCATCCCGTGAGGTCAAAATGATCATGAGAACGGTGAGCAAAGATCCCAGAACCACACGGGGGGACCTGGTGAATGACCTGCAGAGAGCTGGGACCAAAGTAACAAAGGTCACCATCAGTAACACACTACAACGGCAGGGAATCAAATCCCGCAGTGCCAGACGTGTTCCGCTGCTGAAGCCAGTGCATGTCCAGGCCCGTCTGAAGTTTGCCAGAGAGCACATGGATGATACAGCAGAGGATTGGGAGAATGTCATGTGGTCAGATGAAACCAAAGTAGAACTTTTTGGTATAAACTCAACTCATCGTGTTTGGAGGAAGAAGAATACTGAGTTGCATCCCAAGAACACCATACCTACTGTGAAGCATGGGGGTGGAAACATCATGCTATGGGGCTGTTTTTCTGCCAAGGGGACAGGATGACTGATCCGTGTTAAGGACAGAATGAATGGGGCCAAGTATCGTGAGATTTTGAGCCAAAACCTCCTTCCATCAGTGAGAACTTTGAAGATGAAACGAGGCTGGGTCTTCCAACATGACAATGATCCAAAACACACCGCCCGGGCAACAAAGGAGTGGCTCCGTAAGAAGCATTTGAAAGTCCTGGAGTGGCCTAGCCAGTCTCCAGACCTCAACCCCATAGAAAATCTGTGGCGGGAGTTGAAAGTCCGTGTTGCTCGGCGACAGCCCCAAAACATCACTGCTCTTGAGAAGATCTGCATGGAGGAATGGGCCAAAATACCAGCTACTGTGTGTGCAAACCTGGTAAAGACCTATAGTAAACGTTTGACCTCTGTTATTGCCAACAAAGGTTATGTTACAAAGTATTGAGTTGTATTTTTGTTATTGACCAAATACTTATTTTCCACCCTGATTTACGAATAAATTCTTTACAAATTGTCAATGGAAAATTGTACTTAGTAGTCAGTATAATCTTTTAATGATATAAGTTTGTATATGGTAGAATACTGCATGTAACCATTTGTGTTTATTGAAAGGATGTCTCATCCTAGGAAGTCTGTAACATTCCAGGGTGTTCTGGCTTTCACCCCCACATCCTAGGAGCATGGGAAAGTTCGTACCTTGTTTTATTGTTTTACGGTAGGATTAACGTAGTTATATCTGTTTCCAGTCTAAGTGGTTTTGGTTTGATGAACTGCTGGACTTTCCAGACCAGCAGTTTTAGGGAAGTCTTTATGGGGTCACACTCTGACCCCCCCCCCCCCCCCCCCACACACACACACACACACCACACACACACCACACAAGCACCCACTGAAGTGTATAAATAAAGGACCAGGGCAAGTCCTCAGGGCGAGTCTCTGAGTCTCACTCTAGGCTGCCCTTGCTAGCAAGAAAATCTGTGTGTTTCTCCTCTCTGATTCTCTACTGAAGAAGTGTTTTAGAATATATCTCTTAACACAAATCCTACCATGTGAATTCATGGATTTTTTTTTCACATTCTGTCTCTCACAGTTGAAGTGTACCTCTGGTGCAAATTACTGACCTCTGTCATCATTTTAAGTGGGGGAACTTGCACAATCGGTGGCTGACTAAATACTTTTTTGCCCCACTGTAGGTTGTTATGGCAACGGGTTCAATGGGTGAAGTATTTGCTTGAGGTCTTTTAGTAATATCTAGATCATCCTGAATGTCAGTGCTATTTTCTTTCAAAAATCACTTTCAGTGAGTTGATAAAAATGTTTTTCCAAAGAGCTCTGTGGATTCCTTATATTGGGAAAAGATAGAAAATACTTCCCACTCACACTGATTTTAAACACTTATGGTTTATATAGCAAGCTTACCGGACAACATCAAACATTCAAGGTAATTTATTATTATGCAACACAAGCTTGACCAACAGTGCTGCAGCTATAGTTCCCTCTATGCTGCTAAATAAGAATGTATAATTTAGTCATGAAAAACAAGTATTTTTCCATGAAGTGTGGAGGATTAGATATGCAGCCCTGCAACCTGAGGCAAACCTGACTGTTCCAAAGTGTGTTGGTACAGCAGTTATAGATACGTGCCACTTGCCAGACGGCATCAGGGTGAGCACGGTGTTGCTGGGGTGGATATTTTTTGTTTACACGGGTGCTAGGGACCACTAGATGGTTAAACGTTGCTGCCCAGAAATGCTACTGGTTTGAATGATTAATTGGCCTTTTCTAATGTGATGCCAGTTATGCAGTAACCTACCACAGGTGAGGGAGAGATTTATGGGAAACAACTTGATGAAGGAAATACTCATTCCTTGAAGAATCGTAATGACTTTGAATCCATCAGTGTCCCACTTACGGTTAGGATTGCATTTCAGGCAAATGCTAAACAAGAATGGCAACTATCATTACATTAGATTTTGGAGACTGCATTTTGATATTCCCAAATATAAGAAATGACATAGAAATGGGGTAGATGCTAATCTAACCTACCCTCACCCCTACTCCTAAACAGTTTTGTGACCTGATGGCTGTTCAGAGGCTAATCAGGCCAAACTTGAACCTTTCCCTAAAACCAAACCACGTTGAACACAGATTATCTTTGGGGTTCTTTTAATCTGAATTATAAAGTAAGCGTTCAGAAGAAAATAAAAAGGTTATAAAAATAAGGAAATAAAAGTTTTACAGACAGTTCTCATCCAGTAACAGCTTTGTGCACTGGTAACCCACTGCTACTTCAGGTTATTATCCCAACTTTTCAGGGTGTCAATTTGTGACTGATGTAAACCCATCCAGAAACAAAACAAGCTTAGCAGTGCAAAAATAACTGTAGTGGCTTCTCCTGCTAAAATACAGAACCAAAATTAAACAGTTAACAACAGTACATTTTCCCTCTTACACACAGAGATATTATAATACAGGTGTGAACTCAAATACATACAGTGCCTTAATGCAGCAGAAAAACGGAATACAGATTCCTATGAGATGAAGTCGGTCGTAGCAACACGTGGTGTCTTAACTGTTCCACACTTCACGCTTAAACAGACCACACAGCGAAAACATGGAATTGCACGTTACAGCAATGCAAGCTAGCACTTCCGTGAATGTCTCTGTAGATTCCCATCATCCCTTGCGCTCTCAGGGGTACCCCCTAAGAAACAGCGCCATCCAGTGGCATGTCCCAGTATATATATATTTATAAGTTCTGGATTCCTATTTGGAGCTTATCATTCTCAAAGTGAGTTTTCCCCCCCTGGATTTCCTGTTAATGAGCTGTTTTGCAAACCCGTGTTTTGGTTTGTGTTTCCACTGTATTTTTCATGTGTAGTTTTTTATTGAGCTCTGGGTGCCTGCTTAGATGAACATCCGAGTCCTCATTATTGATTTGTATTTAGCATTGTTTCCTTCTTTGAGTAATTTGTGTTCCCTTAGTGCGGTCCCCTCTGTTCCTCTCTCGCTTGTTTCTGTGTTTATGTCTTGGTCGCTTGTACTTAGTACTTTTTGTTAATTGCCAATATTTATGTCTGTATGTGTTTCCTTTGGTCTTTATTCTGCAAACATATAGTCTGCACTATGCATGCAGCAGAGCACTTGTACCTTTAATGACCTCGACATCTCAACATAAACAGTGCAGTATATTAACATAGCTTTGTAGTGTGTTTATATTTAACAATAAAAGGGTTGCCAAAGAAGATTTTATGCATTTCATATAGAGCACAGTATATCCTTTAATAACCCAACAAGCAAGTGTCACCTTTTCATTATTAACTTCACTGTTACTACCAAGCATCACAAATGATCATGTGAAAGTTTGGTTTTTGCTCAGTACGTGGTTCAGCCTCACCCCGGCTGCTGTTGCTGCTTCTGTTCACTCCAACGTTGTTGTCACGCAGTCAAAGTCCTTTTGGAATTACAAAGAGCTGCATGGTTAATAAGTTAATTAAAACATCAATTAGATGTCTGACCTTCATTTTCCGCTCTTCATCCTGCGGCTGAACGCTGCTCACAGCTGCTGAAAGGAAACAACAGCCGACGAGTCTCTGTTTGAACATTATTCAGACTAAAAAGCTTGTCTGAACAGAGGAAAATCAAAGCTTTCAGGACCTCCACACTGCTGCAGGAGTTTGAAAATTATTTTAAATACTTGTGTTGAACACGGTTCAAGCACATCCTGGAGAACCTGTGATGCATGAATCACAAATTGCTTAAAATGTTCTGGCACAAAGAACAAAAACTAGTCGTTTGAGGGCACCTCTTCTCAAAAAAATGCCCCTGACAGGAGAGAGAAGATTCTTATTATGAAGTATAAATATAAATGTACTGCCTATTAATTCTAACAGCTGAGGGGAATGGGGGGAAAAAGCAAGCAGCTAAGCAGCTTGACTGGTAAAATGACTGAGCTGTCAGTCAGTGAATGTGTGAGTCCTCCAGAGGTCACATGTGCACGTGGGATGTCTGATTGACTGACAGTAGCTGGTGGGCTGTCGGAGTTCTGGTGTTACACCAAAGGGAAGGAGAAACAAAGTTAACAAACTGGTGCTACAGCTGCATGAAAACAGCAAGAGACATAAAAAGCAAAGAGCTGACAGCAGTAAATGTGATTAGTTAAAGGTGACCAGATTCAGAAATGACAGGTGCCTGGAGGATGGATAGAAAGCACCAGAATGCTTCAAATAAACACATTGCATTAAACTGGTTACCAGGTTAACAACCATACAGGACTCTAATCATACAATATAATACATTATGATATGTGTGTCAGGGAGTGGTGTGACTACAAGCCCTGCAACAGTAAGCCAACAGCATTTATTCTGCACCACTAACAAGGAAACACTTTAAAATGTAAACAGCTTCTCTATCGGATTACCAGAAACCCGTTTGTTATAAGACAAAACACACATGTCAGTAAAACTGCACGAGTAACCTGGGTAAATGTAATTAAACTGAAGCGCAGTGAAATCTCCACATGAATGCTGTTGTTTTCAGTTCTACCATACATACTCACTCAACATTAAACCGCCAAAACACTCTTCATTTTGCCAACAGCAAACCCACATTGCTTCTCGTCATGGTCCTGGGTCTTGGGTCCAAGGTTTTGAGGTTCTGGAGCGTTATTGTTCGTCTTCTATATTTATGTTGTGATTTTCATACAGTTCCTTAGTCATTTGAGCTGTTAATTCTTAGTTCTAATTTCAGTTTCACATCAGTGTTTATTTATTCCCTCAGTGTTTTTTGTCTCTTTCCAATATGTCTTTCCCATCCAATCAACTTCAGTTCCCTGTTTAGTGATCGTTTCTTTCTTCCTGTTTTTCGTTTTGTAGATTTTTTTTGGAAGGGGAAAAACTCGATGGATGGATAGATGGATGGATTTTTTTGTCTCGTGTCTCATGCTTAGTTTAATTCCGTCTTCTTGTCTTCACTGTCCTCAGTAGTGTCGTTTGCCTTGTTTCCTTTTACCCTGATATCTTTTGTGTGTATGGATAAATATTCCTCTCCTCCCCTTCTGTCGTTGTCATAGCATCTGTTGAGTCTCCCCTGTGTGCTGCCGGCTCATTTGTTTCATTAGCATTGCTATCCTACTTTAAAAGCCACATTACCTGCAATACCTGGGTGCCATGGCTGAGGCAGGCTGGGTTGTAGTTTGCTATTGATTTATGTCTTTTTTTAGTAAACCTAAGTTTCAGGTGGACATGTGGCTCCGCCCTTGGGTGGATTACTATGTGGGCCTATTCTATTGCACCTGCTGTGAATTAGCATAATCAAGCTTAGAGTGTTTGAAGGCTGGATTCTAATGAGTACACTTTTGAATGCTTGGATTCCTGCTGCTAGTCCTGTTTCCAAGATTTCTGTAACTCATAAGTGTAGTACTCACCTGCCCACCCACTCTCCACCATTGCTCACTCACACTCTGAACCTGCCTACCTGTGAAGATACCCTCCCCAAACTTCTATCTTCCTTGCTGCCAAGTAAGCATTCTCTTCACTCACTGTTAGGCTACGTTCACACTGCAGGCGAAAGCGCATCAAATCAGATTTTTCTGACCCTATGCGACCCATATCCGATCATGGTTGACAGTATGAACGGCACAAATCCGATATTTTCAAATCCGATCTGGGTCACTTTCGTATGTGGTACTGAATCCGATACATATCCGATGTTTCAGAAAGCAACTGCTGTTTGAATGGTCATGTCGCATTAAATCCATCTTTTACGTCACTGACGCAAGACAGACGCCAATTATCAGCGCCGGAGAAGCGTTCGATAAGACATCGCGAACGCTTCCTGGCCATCTGGTGAAACTGTTGGGAAGACAACGTTGGAGAAACGTGAACATTTTATTTGTACTGTATAATCTGCAGATTCTGACAGAAATCTGGAGGTTTCTTCCTGTCAAAAGGGAGTTTTTTTCTTTCCATTGTTGCTAAGTGCTTGCGCATAGGTGGCTGTCTAAATGTTGACAGTTTCCCTCAGTTATAAGGTCTTCACCAACATAAAGAATTTTCAATTTGTAAATAAACTGCAATGACTGAGTCTGACTTCAGACTCCTTCTAATCCACTCATGACACTGTCATGACACTGGGTTTGCCAGTATAAATAGAGATCCTGCCTTCACTTCTAAACAATAAATTAACTTTAACTCTGATAAACAATTCTTTTTTTCTCATGATTGCTTAAAAAACTGTTGTTTTTCTGCTGTATTTCTTTTTTTTCTCCTTTCTTTCTTTCTTTCTCCTTTAAGTCCGCCTAATATTACATATTATTTCATCTCTTGTTGGCATTTCTTGTCTGTCTTTTTGTTGGAATTTCTTTTTGAGTATCCTTTTGTAGTAGTAGTAACCAGTTAGCAGTTATATACATTTTAATAATGGTCCCTGAATCCCTGTAATATACAGTGTATGTTTATGAAACACGTCCAAACAAACCTGTGTGTGTGTGTGTGTGAGTATGGGTGTGCGTGTATACACACACCATCTGTGCCTGCATTGTAATCCGTCACATCATCCCTTTGTTAACCTGCAAGGCCTCGGCCGGTGAAGGTGACGATCCGACACAACACTGTAATGAGTCACTACGTGCCGATAAAATACCCTCCACTGCAGACAGCATCAGCTTTCTTACTCTAAAGAACACACACTCTCACAAACACACACATAGATGTTAGTGTGAATACAAATCCACAGTCACACACAAGTCTTTGACTTGGACAGGTAAACCAGGAGTGTTTGCACTGACAACATAGAGAATAAATATGTTTTGAGGCCAACGAGTTAATCACCACCTTTAGCAGAAGAAGAAGAAGATGCAGCATCCTCTGTCCTGTAAATCAAAGCAATGCATCATATAACCTTTCAAGAAAACAATTCATACAATTATGCTGTTAAGTGATCTGCGTCAACATAATTGACAAGTCACGCATCATCTATCACAGTTCTGTCATTAAGACTCGGCAGAATCTGATGGATAATAATTGTTGAATAATCTAAGGCATTGTGTGTGGTGGTGTGTGTGTGTGGTTTTCTTCTCCCAAAAGTATAATTCATTACCCAGAGCGGTCCAATATTTGTTTAAAAATTAATATTGTTTAAAATATAGTTTTACAAGGATATTGTAATATTTTTTTTTAATGAAATGGGCACAAAATTCTGAGTGTCATGGTTTCCTCATCAAACGTGACCAAACAGTTCAAATGGTTTAACATACCAAAATGATAACCCTGTTCCACTTAGTGCTGTTTGGGCAGCTGTGCCATTTAACTTTAATATTTAATAATTAGTATTAAGATCAATTTTCAACAGCACAAAATTACATTGATTAAAAAACTAAACAAAACTCCACTAAAGTATGTTTTTATATCTCAGACAGAAAATCAGCATCATTCGCAGCTGATCTACATCTGCAAATCTCTGGACAGGGAAGGAGGTAACTGAGATCACCATCACACTTTGGAAATTAGCCAGATATTATAAGCTTTTTATAATATTTATAACATTTTATAAAATAAAAATTAATGCGGTTACAAATATCACTTCTGTATCTGATGTCAGCATGCTAAACCCAGGGATGCTTGAGCTCTGTAGAATAAGAAACAGGAGTTTGTCATCAGTTTGGTGCATTTTTTTCCCTCTTATTCTTTTGCTTTATTGTATCATATTGTATGAATAGCAGAAAACAGTTCTTGAATACAGTCTTTCTCTTGCTAGAAAGTCTAACAAGACATTTGGTGCAAAAGGTGTGTGGTGGCAGATTTCTTTTCGCATGTATTAATCACATGTCTTAACCATATCACTTTAGTATAGTAAGAGTTTGTATGCATGTGGAATGTGGGGCCCAAGTTTTATTGCACCTTCACAGCAGACTCATTTTCCTCTTGAGGGCTCTGGACACCCTGTTTTAAAGGAGGTGACGGTTGGTCGGAGCTTTTCTTAGACTGAACAGTTAAGGATCTGCTAATAATTGATCTGCTGTGTTATGTTCTTTGTTTAAGAGTGTCTGTGTCTGCGTATATACGATGTAAGGGCGGTGGCTACAATTGAGAGATGGTCCTAGTGTTTCACTGGGATGCTCTCTCCACATTGCAATGTGTTTATTAAACCCACTTTAAATCAAGCTCACTGGGTGTGTTGCTGGTTATTGTTAAATTTTCCACAGCATGGTGCAGTGTCTTTATTTGACCACCTGTCATGAAAAGAAATTTAAACCAGCACAAATTTTAGAAATCAGAAATTTATCAAGTTTAACACTCAACCAAACTAATTTTTCAATTCAAGACTGTAAATAAATAACAAAAATTCAGCATCTTATCAAAATATGTTTTCCTGTTTCTGCTTTTCTTCAGCAACAAAATAAATATTGTTGTTACCCATGAGTTCTCAAATGTAATTATCTTTTAGCAATAAAAACATTATTTTGATTAAAGCTCCCGCAGACAGGTAACAGTAGTAATACACTTGCACTTTTTTTGCCCCCCCCCCCACCACTTCCCCTTTCCCTAATATACCTATACTCCCCCCACCCCACCCCACTTCAGTTCAGGGGTCATATGTGTGTTTAATAGTGTTTTATTTAATGAAACATTATGTGTTTTAATTAAACTCTTTTTAAAGGATTGTATAGGTCTCAGAGCTCTGTTATTTAGACATAGATGATTTAATTTAACTACTTTAGGGGTATTTTAACTAGTTAGGACCTGTCAGTATGTTCACAAGAGTTTTATTTAATCAACCCCCCCCAGTTTTAATTTAACTAGTTTTTTTTTCACACATCTACTGGAGTTTCTTTCCAGGGTTGATGCGATCATTTTATTTAAAAATCGGGATTTCGCAATGTTGAACTAAGACAAAGCCACCTAGACAAATGGTAGGGGTGTGTAGTAAGGGTGTTGGCGGGAAACAGGAACTCCAGAGCAGGTGTCTTTTGTCTCTTCGAGAACTCTGGGAAGTAGCAAGGGAGTGTTAACCTTAAGGTGTGAAACAGGTGTGTACTGAGGCTACTTCATGTATGGGAACACACAGGGCGTCAGAGGGGGGTGGTTATATGAGTTTATGTGTTTTTAACAGGGTTTAATTTAATCAAACCATAGGGTTTTTTAATTAAACTATTTTTATCACTTAGGTGTATCTCGACATTCAGTTATGCAGACATATGTGTTCTTAAAAGCAATTCTTTGTTTTGAAGCTGAGTGGAGTGGAAGCTGTTTTGGTTCGCAGTGTTCCTTAACAAAGAGGGGATGGTTTTTTATATACATCTAGTCAAAAGTGTTGGTAATAGTGTTTTAGTCAGACTAATTTTATAAATCTGACAATATCTCAGCTTGCTGCGATGCATGCAATTTATTTTAAAAACGGTACAAGTGGGAATTTCTTCTGAATGGGTAATGTCGGCATGTTCACAAGCGTTTTATTTAATCAATCCCCCCCAGTTTTAATTTAACTAGTTTTTTCACACATCTACTGGGTTTCTTTCCAGGGTTGATGCGATCATTTTATTTTAAAATCGGGATTTCGGAATGTTGAACTAAGACAAAGCCACCTAGACAAATGGTAGGGGGTGTATTAAGGATGTTGGCGGGAAACAGGAACGTCAGAGGACCCCACATTCATCTATTGGAGGACTCTGGGAAGTAGCAAGGGAGTGTAAACCTTAAGGTGTGAAACAGCTGTGTACTGGCATTGTTCCTGGAGATGTTATTTAATTGAGAGCCTAGCGGGGCTAACATCGTTCTTTATAACATGGACATCTTAAACGGTAAGTAAAACAAAACCTATTATTGTATTTTTAAAAGTGTTATGTTAACATATTATAGGATATTCAAACTATCTTTTTCCTAAAACAAAAGCTTAATTTTTAGGAGTTCGGGAGAACGGCACAGCACCCTTTTCTTTAGAAACGGGTGCTTTTACAGATGGAACAACTTCTCTAACAGGCACAAGGTGTGTACAGAATTACGCGATTTGTAAGCTTGCGATTGTTTTAAATTATATAATAACAGAGTTTTTCTTTGATTTGTTCCAGGGTTAACAAACTGAGCAGGAAAACATTCAGACACCGTGACCACAGAGCCCATCCTTACAAAAGGTATGTATACAACGGGATGTATAATTGTGTATTTTAAAAAAAACAGCAAATGGGTTTAAACAATTCCAAATGTTCTAAAACCGACCGTTTTACACATACAGAGCCAAGCCAGAGAACCTTATGTGTGGAGAACCAGGGCCGTCGGGAATAACGCACACTACAAGGTAAGCATAGGTATATATAAATTAGATAAAAAGAGATAGAGAGGGAGACACGCTTATTCTGTTTGAAATGGGTACCTGTATAAATGTTTTAACACATATCTATCTTCACAGACTGCAGCACAGTACCCCACCTCATAATGATCAGGACACCGTACTCCAGACGTTTTTGGAATGTTTAAGCAGTATCGACCTCCCAGAACAACAAAAACCTGGAGCTTTGTGCAACAGTGGAGAGTCAGAAGAGATCTTCATCAGCGGTCCTGCAACACCCCCGAGTGAGTGCTTGCCTCGTGATTTCTCTGATGTTTTTGAGTACAGTATATCAGATTTCGACCTTGTTCATATACCCACCACACCAGAATGTGTCAGAAATAGCATTGATTCACACGTAGATTTTGAAGACGACGGTATAACAGACTCTCAAATATCAGCGGCGTATGATGCTTACATGAAGGTTTCAGACGCTCAACCTGCTGAACAGAGTCATATAGCTTCATTAGTTGATAAATTATGTTTGATTGAAGCTAGACTCAATCAATACCACCAAGAAGCACAGGTACAAAGGCAACAGTTTACCAAATTCATAAAAAAAGTGTGTAGTACATTAGACATCATCTGCAGCAAAATTTCAAGTCCCTGACTTTTAAAATCCAGACCATGGACCCTCCAAATAAATTATTTAAGCATAATAACGGAACCTCCACTCCTGTTAGATGTTTTGACTTAGAGACTTTTATGCAGTGGGCTGAAGAAACAAATAACAAATTAGACGATATTATAGCTAGACTTAATAGTGTGCCTGCATCAGCCTCATCTGATACACATCCTTGTCAGACTGTTCCTACGCCTGCTATTGCTGATGGGGCTATTGTTGTTGTTAATAATAGTGGTAGTACATCAGGTGTTGCTCGGACCACTGTTGTTACTGATGCTAACCGTATTGCTGCTGCTGCTGGTGTTATTGAGTCTGTTACCGCTTCTACTAGTACTACAGACACACATGCGTGTCCGGGCACCGCTGCAACACCACACACCCCCTCAGTCATTGTAAATTTCTCACAAAGTGATACTATCGTGATTGAGCCCGTTGTGCAATCTGGATCTGGCAGGCGCTCCCAGCCACACATTAGAGAGATACCTAATTTTAATGCTCGCGAATTGCGTGAGCGCCTTGATTTTAGGGGTATAAGTCTTGATCATCCAGAACAAGTACCTGCGCGAGTGCGCGAGTGCTTAGCCAATGTGGTAGACCGAGCTGTGGCTGGATCTCAACAGGGCAGTGTTCTAAACGTGGTCCTGCGTGGCCCCTCGCTGGCTTCAGATGTTCAGGCTGTTTTAAACGCTGATGATCGGTATGATCCGGAGCTGTTTCTCGATCGAATTGCACAAGTTATGCAGAGTAATGATGAATCTATCGGTGATGATGAATTAGAGTTTATTGTCACGGTAGCTCAGAACAGTAGTGGTGGGGCTCGCTTAAGACTGGCACAAATCCCTTATGATGAGATTCTCTCAAAGAAAGGCAGACATTTATACACACCAAACAACACACACAACAATTTGTGCTTCTCCCTATGTATAGCACATTCATTAAACTCATCAGCCTCTGAGCTAGAAAAACTCGCTACAGCTAAACGGATGCATGCTGAAGTAGGTCTATGCGACACACAGCAAGTATCATTCACCGATGTCAGTAAATTTGAGAAGCACTTCAACATTAAGATTGTAATCTATTACCACACAGAAGGGCGTAAACGCCTGGAATGTTTTTTCACACATGAAGAGCCAAACACAAACACGTTGATGATGTATCTCCATAATCAACATTACCACATGATTTTAAACCCGACCGCTTTTCTTGGTGCATCCTATGTGTGTAATTTCTGTTACGGTACATATAATACAGCATTACACCATAGCTGTAAACATAGATGTAACACATGTTATACACTCTGTCAACACCACAGGGGTCCCACAGTGAAATGCAGCGACTGTAACCGCATCTGCAAATCACAACACTGTTACCAGCAACACAAATTACCTGAATTAAAACACAACATGATCCCCTGTGATAATATGAAACATTGCATGCACTGTGGCACCACATATAGAGAATCCAAGAAATCGCCACACAGATGTGCCCAGCCTAGATGCGAGCACTGCCGCGAGCCTAAATTACCCGGAGACTCCGACCATCAGTGTTTCATACAGCCTGTTGAAAAACAGAAGCCTAGCGATAAATACATTTTATATGATTTCGAGACTAGGTACCACAACGGTAAACACGAGGCTAACTTTGTGTGTGCGTCTGATCTGAAGGGCAATAAGTTCACATTTAACACATTAAAGTGTGTGGAGGCGTTTGTGCAACATTACAGACGCCCAAGGTTTCGTGGGTACACGTTCATAGCACATAATGCATCTGGCTTTGACAACTACATACTCCACGAGTACTTTGTCAGACAGTGCATAACACCTAGTGTCATAATGAGCGGCAGTCGTGTGATTTTGATGTATGACAGGGACTATGACCAGCGATGGATTGATTCGTTCAGCTTTTTGCCCATGGGCCTTGCCAAAATACCCTCTGCTTTAGGTTTTCAAGACCTGCAGAAGGGCCATTTCCCACACAGGTTTAATACGAGGGATAATGAGCATTATGTGGGCCCGTACCCAGACCCCTCCTTCTACGGCTATGAGTACATGTCTGAAAGCGATAAGGTGCGATTCATGGAATGGTACCAGGTTGCCTCACAGAATCCCTTTGATTTTCAGGCTGAACTCAGGCGTTACTGTGTTAACGATGTTGATGTCCTGCGTAAAGCATGCAGCATTTATCGTGACACGTTACTGGGTTGTACACAAGTTGATCCATTCATGTATACCACCTTGGCTGCATTTAGTATGGGTGTGTATAAAACGCTGTTTCTGCCTAGAGACACGCTCGCTCTCACGTATGACGGGGCATACGTTGAGCAGAATAAGACGTTTTCTAACGTCTCTATCGAATGGCTTCAGTACGTGTCCCACACCACCAACAAAGTGGTAAAACATGCGAACAGAGGAGGCGAACAGAGGGTTGGACCGTATTTTGTGGACGGTTTTGACCCCACAAGTAATACAGCTTATGAATTTGCAGGATGTTTTCACCACGGCTGTGTTAAATGTCACCCCGAGAGTGAAGTTAATCCTGTCAGCAAAGCATCCTATGGACTGCTGCATCGCATGTTTTGTGACAAAGTTGATGCACTGAGATCACAACACAGTGTGAGCGTAATAGTGATGTGGGAATGTGAATGGACTGCCTTGAAGCAGACAGACCCTACAGTTGTGGCTTTCATGCACACATACAGAAAGCCAGAACGCATGAATCCCCGAGACGCCCTTTTTGGAGGTCGCACAAATGCTATAAAGCTGTACCACAAGACTGGTTGTGATGAAAAAATATTTTACTACGACTTCACCAGTCTCTATCCCACAGTGCAGTCTAAAAAAGACTATCCTGTAGGACACCCTCAAGTCATTTACACCAACTTTGACAAGCTAGAAAATTATTTTGGCTTTGTTAAATGCACAGTGCTCCCCCCTAAGGGTCTTTTTCACCCCGTCCTTCCCTACAGGTGCCACGGAAAACTGATGTTTCCACTCTGCAGCATGTGTGCTGAAGACCAAAACCAGCATACTGCATGTGGGCACAGGGACAGTGAGCGGGTGTTGAAAGGCACGTGGGTCTCATTTGAGCTTGAAAAAGCTGTTGAGAAGGGATACAGGGTTCTTGCTATTGATGAGGTGTGGCATTTCCCCAATAAGACCGACACATTGTTTAAAGACTATGTGAAAGCCTTCCTAAAACTCAAACAGGAGGCCTCGGGGTATCCTGAACACGTCAAGACACCTGACGAACAGAAGAAGTACATAGACGAGTATTATGAGAAGGAGGGAATAATGCTAGACCCATCCAAGATTTGTGTAAATAAAGCTGTTCGTAACTGTAACAAGCTGTTGCTAAACTCGTTATGGGGTCGTTTCAGCATGAGGTCAAATATGGCATCATCTGAGCTCATTACAGACCCTTCCAGATTTAGCCAGCTAATGTTTAGCGACCAGTACGACGTGCGTCAGTTTTGTTTCATCTCTGACGACGTCGCAATGGTGCAGTGGCGGCATGCTGATGGTAGAGCTTCCCGTGTGAAGGACGTTAATGTCTTTGTCGGGGCCATGACCACTGCACACGCCAGACTCATGCTGTATGATTTGCTAGACAACTTGCAGCAGCGCGTGCTATATTGTGACACGGACAGTGTCATTTTCACGGCACGCCCTGGCGAGTGGATGCCTCCTCTAGGTCCGTTTCTGGGGGATCTCACAAGTGAATTAGACTGTGGAGAGGGTGGTGTGGAGGATTACATAGCGGAATTTGTTTCCGGTGGGCCAAAATGCTACGCGTATCACACATCGCTGGGCAAGACCCAGGTCAAATGTAAAGGCGTGACACTGAACGCACTAAACTCAAAAGTTGTCACCCACGACTCCTTGAAAGGTTTAGTCCACAAGTTTGTAACCAATCAGACATCAGACGCACACCTAGTTGCCGTGTCTGATAGCATCAGACGCGATAAAAAGAAGCTTCATTTGAAGAATAAAACCATTGTGAAAAAAGTTAAAGTTGTTTACAATAAGCGCCGTGTGCTCCCAGACTATACAACCGTACCTTATGGATTTTAAATTAGAACAGGGGTTTGACGCCCGGTTGCAGCACCCGTTCAGTATGGTGGTCAGCGGTCCCAGTAACTGCGGCAAGACTTTTTTTGTTAAAAGCATAATTGAAAATTCTTCCAGGATTATATCATGCAGCATTGACAATATTGTATATATATACTCATGCTGGCAGCCATTATATGACCAGCTTCTTAAGATAAGAGACATAAACTTTGTTAACGGTATACCCGAATCTCTTGCTGATGACACCCTTCTTCCTGCAGAAAAGAACAATTTGTTAATTATAGACGATGTAATGAACGATGCAGCTAACAATTTAGAAGTACAAAATGTGTTCACAAAGTATGTGCATCATAGGAATTTGAGTTGTATATATCTGGTTCAAAATTTGTTTATTCAAGGAAAATCCAGTAGAACCATTTCCTTGAACACTAACTACCTAATATTGTTTAAAAATCCGAGAGATAAATATCAGGTTATGCTTTTAGGTAGGCAAATGTTTCCGGGTAATACTAAATATTTTATAGAAGCGTTTAATGATGCCACATCCACAACATACGGGTATCTTTTAATAGACTATAAAGCTAAGACCCCGGACTATTTAAGACTCAGAACAAATTTACTATCAGAGCGTCCGGTTGTTTACATTCCAAAACAAAAATCAGCAAAGAGGTGAAAGGATGTCATCACGCATGCGGAGGAATCTGTCTCTGTTGGAGATGATATACAGGGCTCCTCCTACTCTACGCAGAGTTATTATTAGTAATTCAAACTTAGATTTTATCAATGCGCTGTGTGAGATAGCCTTTAATGTATTGCATGGTAACATTCCACTGACCAATCAGCAGTACAGACAGCTGAAAAAGAAAAAATCAATAATCAGACTGATTGCAGACAAAAAAATAAAAACTTTGAAAAAGAGAAAGACAATCAACCAATCTGGAGGGTTTTTACTACCGCTATTAGGGGCTGCAATCCCTTTCATAACCAGTCTGATAGCAAACAGGTGAAAATGGAACATGTGCAAAAGATGTTTTTGGTACCCCAACACCAGTTGGACTTAATAAAGCAACAGCAGCAGCAGCAGCAGCAGCAAACAGGCAGCATCAGACAACAGTCTCAGAACGAGTTGGACAAGGAGATGTTACAAGTGTTACAAGATTCTGACATAGATGTGTATGAGAAGGCTAAAAAATACAGCGATATTCTCCAAAGATACCTTACCCTTGTGAGACAAGGTGCCCGTGAAAAGAATGTATTGTCTTTATCATTACCTGAACAATTTAACAGGGATGTGCAACCCCAGTCGGCGGACACATCGCCTGTTCATGGTGATGCAGGGGTGAGGGATCTTGTTGCGGAGAATGTTTTAACACACATACCTAAAAGGAGTAGGAGGAATGCAGAACTTATTCTATCAGCGGTGAGCCGTTCGCCACACTTGATCTCTTACAACGACAAAGGCGAAATTGTTGTTGATAAACACACCATCCCTGGTTCACACATTTATGATCTAATTAAAGGCGTCACAACCACACACACACCCTCTGAGGGTTTGAGACCTATCGGCTGGACAGAGTTTTTAAAAGCTGTCTCAGATTTAAACGTACCGTTATCAGCCATATCTAACACAGGCATACGTAAGACCGTCGCCATGTATAAAACCGATCACACACTGTCTGAAGACCCTGGTTTTTTAAAACACACACCAAAAAAGATCACCCCTGGTGGACCGCTGCGACATAGTACACTAAAAAAAATAAAGAATAAAAAAAACAAATTAAAGGGGGGTCCTGTAGAGTGGTTGGATTTTTGAATTCAGGTTTTTTCTTATTGCACCTGAAATTGTTTTTCTGCTAAAAATATTTGCTGTTTGGTGTTTTTCTACTGTAATGGTTTTTTTCACTTATTGCTGCTAAATTGTTTTGTTTTGTTTTATTTTATTACTGTTAAATATATTATGTCTTTATTACTGATAAATATATGTTTTTCTTTTTTTATTACTGGTTAATGTTTGATTTCTTTTATTTATGTTTAAACAATGTATGTTGTAAATCTATATATTTATATACGAGATTTGATAATAAATACCATTGACTCGATTATCATGCTCTCACGTTGTTTTTATTATTCTCATTAGTACATGTCAGTATCCGCATTGCACACACACGTAATCACTGCATACAGCAACAGGTTGTATGTTGTTGACAAATCGACACACCATAGCATCATTACAAATTAAATCAGACCCATACATGTTAAGCAGACGCTCATAAGATACACCATTTTGCACATGATATAAAAAAAATACACAATGTTCACCGCATGTGATGGAGAAGTCGTTCTGCACTTGTTTTCCTGAATATAAAACAGTGGAACAGTTTTTTAGAAGAAACATCTTTATTGCTGGGGGAAAACTGTCTAACGAGTGACCAAAACTATCAAAAAAATAACCGCGTCTGTCTCTCGAAATATAAACAGCAAGCCAATGTTCCCCGGGCATCGTAGAAGGGTGGGTGTTTACAATACCCATAGCAGGGAGTCTTTGAAGCCGTTCAGTGGTTAGCTGATCATAGGCTAACACGCCTAGGAAATGTGTGTTTTTATTGATAATGCTGCCGATCACGGCTGATAGTGTTAGGGAACGGCTGTGTGCAGGCAGGCGAAGGACCCAAAGTGCAGACTCCGGAGACAGAAAGTAACTCAAAACAGCTTTAATGTTAAACTCAAAAAAGTAACAAAACTGAGTATCCAAAAAATAACTTACATGGACAGAACACACAGCTAGATAAACGGTAGATCGCGACAATGACAAACTGAAACACAGGGCTTAAATACATAGAGGGAGCAATCAGGGAATGGACAACAGGAGGGAAACACAGCTGGGGCAAATCAGAACTGACGAGACAAGGAAGCGTAAACTGAACACACTGAGATAAGACAGAGACCTTCAAAGTAAAACAGGAAACACATAACACAGACTGAACAAAAGACACAGACTCACATGCAGGCACTACAACAGAGGGAACAGAAATGTGGGACCAGGACAGACACAGACACCGACTGGACACGGGGATATAGCAGACAGGGGAGACAGCAACTAAGGATTACACAGAGACAAACCGTAAGACATGACTCTAATGAAAACCCAAAGACTAGAAATTATAAATAATATAATAAACTCAAAACCCCTGGGTCAACGACCCAGGCATCCTAACAGTATCCCCCCCTAAAGGGCTGGCTCCCAGACAGCCCAACCCGAAACACCAAAACAAAAAACAACCCAACCAGGGTGGGCGGCGGGGGAACAGGATGGAGGGACCGAAATGAAACAAACACACGGAGCCAGAGACAAAAAATACAGGGAGCAAAAGCCCAAAACAGAACAAAACAACAGCACTGCGGCCCAGCAACAGTCCAAAAGAAAACAGACAAAAAGCCCATGAAAGGCGCAGAGGCCCAGGTACCAGTCTCAAAAAGGTTCAGGAGGCCGGCCCGGAGGCTGACGGCACAACAGTCCAAACCCGGGCAGTTCAGGGGGGCGGCCCGGAGGCAGGCGGCCCAAGAGCCAAGAGGACAGTTCAGGGGGCCGGGCAGGCGGGAGGCACCGGCGGCGACGGAGCAGGTCAGGAGGCCGTCCGGGCGGGAGGCACCGGCGGCGACGGAGCAGGTCAGGGGGCCGTCCGGGCGGGAGGCACCGGCGGCGACGGAGCAGGTCAGGGGGCCGTCCGGGCGGGAGGCACCGGCGGCGACGGAGCAGGTCAGGGGGCCGTCCGCGACGGCAATGATGTCCAGTCATCGGCCCGGAAAGTGGCCGAACAGGCCGGACAGGACGTGCAGGACGAACAGGACGGGCAGGACGAACAGGCCGGACTGGACCTGACGGCATGGGGACCTCAGGCGCAGACGAAGATAGACGGAGTGAGGCAGGACCAGGCGAGGGCGAAGGCGAAGACTCGGAGGCTGGACCAGGCGAGGGCGAAGGCGAAGACTCGGAGGCTGGACCAGGCGAGGGCGAAGGCGAAGACCCGGAGGCTGGACCAGGCGAGGGCGAAGGCGAAGACTCGGAGGCTGGACCAGGCGAGGGCGAAGGCGAAGACTCGGAGGCTGGACCAGGCGAGGGCGAAGGCGAAGACTCGGAGGCTGGACCAGGCGAGGGCGAAGGCGAAGACTCGGAGGCTGGACCAGGCGAGGGCGGCGCTGCAGGGAACGGCGTGGGAGCCGCAGGTGGTGGCGCTGCAGGCGACGCAGGTCGCTGGACGGGCCCCTTGGACCCTCCAGCGGGAGCAGGAGGCTGGACGGGCTCCTCGGACCCTCCAGCGGGAGCAGGAGGCTGGACGGGCCCCTCGGACCCTCCAGCGGAGGCAGGTAGCTGGACGGGCTCCTCGGACCCTCCAGCGGGAACAGGAGGCTGGACGGGCCCCTCGGACCCCCCAGCGGAGGCAGACGAAGGCTGGACGGGCCCCTCGGACCCTCCAGCAGGAACAGGCGGTGGAGTAAATGACTGAGACGGGAACTGAGCCGATAGGTGAGCTAAAGTCTGAGCTATGGAGAGAAGTTTAATATGTATTGACTCTTGTAAGAATGGTAGTAATGGTGCGCGAGGTGGTGGATTAGCAGATGGCTGGGCTAGGTTGTCCGAGCCTACAGAGCCTAAAGAAAACTGCTGGAAGGGCTCACCTGAGCCTCCAGTGAGGTCAGAACCAGTTGCAGGTACCTGCCGGACACCAGCCACTCCCACCCGAGGAGAAGGTACGGGTGCCGGAGCTAACTGGTTCCCGGTCATCCTCACACTGGGAGCCGGGACAGGCACCGTCAATGGCTGGGCAGCTGCTGTCCCCACCCAAGGAGCTGGCATGGGTGCAGCGACAGGCAGAGGCTCAGCCGGCCTGGACACCGGAGCAGGGACCAGCTGGACCTCAGCCTCCCTCACCTGAAGCACTGAAACAGGTGCAGGGGAATGCTGGGCCCGAGCTGCCCTGGGAGCAGGAACACAACGGTGCAAAGGAGCAGGCTCAGCAAACACAGACTCCTCTAAAATGTTTTTTAGCTTCCTACCACCACCACGTCTAACAGTCTTAACAGTTTTCACAGTCTCAGAATTTACAGTGTGCACATGATTGTCTTTTTCCAGCTCAGAGGGAGCAGAATGAAAACAGTCATTATACCTCACCATGGGGAGCGGCTCAGCAGAGACAGAGTGGCGACCGCGTGAGCGTCGCTTTCTCCGGGAAATGGGAGGTGGCGAACTGGGCTGCGAATCCCCAAAAAGACTGGGCTGCGAAGAGGAAGCAGAGAGTTTGTGAAGCTCAGAACGTGGCAGACCCAAAAACAGAGCGAAGGACTGCAGTGGAGTGAGTCTAACGTCCGGCATCACGTAATCCTTCTTCCTCCGCCGCTTAACCCTCTCGTCGGACTGGTAATCCAGGGGTGGAGGCGGAGGTGTAGCGACTGGAGAGAATGAGCACGTGCTCAATCTGATCGCCCGAGGCATAGGCGCCGGCTCGGCTGTAGCCATGGCAGTTTGGAGGCTGCGGGGCCCTCCCCAAGCCAAACGTGAACCATAGAAAGGTGACTTGAGCTCCCGGGCATGCTTAGCCTCCTGCCTCACGCTCTCCTTGAGGAAGGCAGAAACTGCGGGTTGCCGATACCACACGGAGTCTGCTGGGTCCATGTTATGGTCGCGATCTTCTGTTAGGGAACGGCTGTGTGCAGGCAGGCGAAGGACCCAAAGTGCAGACTCCGGAGACAGAAAGTAACTCAAAACAGCTTTAATGTTAAACTCAAAAAAGTAACAAAACTGAGTATCCAAAAAATAACTTACATGGACAGAACACACAGCTAGATAAACGGTAGATCGCGACAATGACAAACTGAAACACAGGGCTTAAATACATAGAGGGAGCAATCAGGGAATGGACAACAGGAGGGAAACACAGCTGGGGCAAATCAGAACTGACGAGACAAGGAAGCGTAAACTGAACACACTGAGATAAGACAGAGACCTTCAAAGTAAAACAGGAAACACATAACACAGACTGAACAAAAGACACAGACTCACATGCAGGCACTACAACAGAGGGAACAGAAATGTGGGACCAGGACAGACACAGACACCGACTGGACACGGGGATATAGCAGACAGGGGAGACAGCAACTAAGGATTACACAGAGACAAACCGTAAGACATGACTCTAATGAAAACCCAAAGACTAGAAATTATAAATAATATAATAAACTCAAAACCCCTGGGTCAACGACCCAGGCATCCTAACAGTATCCCCCCCTAAAGGGCTGGCTCCCAGACAGCCCAACCCGAAACACCAAAACAAAAAACAACCCAACCAGGGTGGGCGGCGGGGGAACAGGATGGAGGGACCGAAATGAAACAAACACACGGAGCCAGAGACAAAAAATACAGGGAGCAAAAGCCCAAAACAGAACAAAACAACAGCACTGCGGCCCAGCAACAGTCCAAAAGAAAACAGACAAAAAGCCCATGAAAGACGCAGAGGCCCAGGTACCAGTCTCAAAAAGGTTCAGGAGGCCGGCCCGGAGGCTGACGGCACAACAGTCCAAACCCGGGCAGTTCAGGGGGGCGGCCCGGAGGCAGGCGGCCCAAGAGCCAAGAGGACAGTTCAGGGGGCCGGGCAGGCGGGAGGCACCGGCGGCGACGGAGCAGGTCAGGAGGCCGTCCGGGCGGGAGGCACCGGCGGCGACGGAGCAGGTCAGGGGGCCGTCCGGGCGGGAGGCACCGGCGGCGACGGAGCAGGTCAGGGGGCCGTCCGGGCGGGAGGCACCGGCGGCGACGGAGCAGGTCAGGGGGCCGTCCGCGACGGCAATGATGTCCAGTCATCGGCCCGGAAAGTGGCCGAACAGGCCGGACAGGACGTGCAGGACGAACAGGACGGGCAGGACGAACAGGCCGGACTGGACCTGACGGCATGGGGACCTCAGGCGCAGACGAAGATAGACGGAGTGAGGCAGGACCAGGCGAGGGCGAAGGCGAAGACTCGGAGGCTGGACCAGGCGAGGGCGAAGGCGAAGACTCGGAGGCTGGACCAGGCGAGGGCGAAGGCGAAGACCCGGAGGCTGGACCAGGCGAGGGCGAAGGCGAAGACTCGGAGGCTGGACCAGGCGAGGGCGAAGGCGAAGACTCGGAGGCTGGACCAGGCGAGGGCGAAGGCGAAGACTCGGAGGCTGGACCAGGCGAGGGCGAAGGCGAAGACTCGGAGGCTGGACCAGGCGAGGGCGGCGCTGCAGGGAACGGCGTGGGAGCCGCAGGTGGTGGCGCTGCAGGCGACGCAGGTCGCTGGACGGGCCCCTTGGACCCTCCAGCGGGAGCAGGAGGCTGGACGGGCTCCTCGGACCCTCCAGCGGGAGCAGGAGGCTGGACGGGCCCCTCGGACCCTCCAGCGGAGGCAGGTAGCTGGACGGGCTCCTCGGACCCTCCAGCGGGAACAGGAGGCTGGACGGGCCCCTCGGACCCCCCAGCGGAGGCAGACGAAGGCTGGACGGGCCCCTCGGACCCTCCAGCAGGAACAGGCGGTGGAGTAAATGACTGAGACGGGAACTGAGCCGATAGGTGAGCTAAAGTCTGAGCTATGGAGAGAAGTTTAATATGTATTGACTCTTGTAAGAATGGTAGTAATGGTGCGCGAGGTGGTGGATTAGCAGATGGCTGGGCTAGGTTGTCCGAGCCTACAGAGCCTAAAGAAAACTGCTGGAAGGGCTCACCTGAGCCTCCAGTGAGGTCAGAACCAGTTGCAGGTACCTGCCGGACACCAGCCACTCCCACCCGAGGAGAAGGTACGGGTGCCGGAGCTAACTGGTTCCCGGTCATCCTCACACTGGGAGCCGGGACAGGCACCGTCAATGGCTGGGCAGCTGCTGTCCCCACCCAAGGAGCTGGCATGGGTGCAGCGACAGGCAGAGGCTCAGCCGGCCTGGACACCGGAGCAGGGACCAGCTGGACCTCAGCCTCCCTCACCTGAAGCACTGAAACAGGTGCAGGGGAATGCTGGGCCCGAGCTGCCCTGGGAGCAGGAACACAACGGTGCAAAGGAGCAGGCTCAGCAAACACAGACTCCTCTAAAATGTTTTTTAGCTTCCTACCACCACCACGTCTAACAGTCTTAACAGTTTTCACAGTCTCAGAATTTACAGTGTGCACATGATTGTCTTTTTCCAGCTCAGAGGGAGCAGAATGAAAACAGTCATTATACCTCACCATGGGGAGCGGCTCAGCAGAGACAGAGTGGCGACCGCGTGAGCGTCGCTTTCTCCGGGAAATGGGAGGTGGCGAACTGGGCTGCGAATCCCCAAAAAGACTGGGCTGCGAAGAGGAAGCAGAGAGTTTGTGAAGCTCAGAACGTGGCAGACCCAAAAACAGAGCGAAGGACTGCAGTGGAGTGAGTCTAACGTTCGGCATCACGTAATCCTTCTTCCTCCGCCGCTTAACCCTCTCGTCGGACTGGTAATCCAGGGGTGGAGGCGGAGGTGTAGCGACTGGAGAGAATGAGCACGTGCTCAATCTGATCGCCCGAGGCATAGGCGCCGGCTCGGCTGTAGCCATGGCAGTTTGGAGGCTGCGGGGCCCTCCCCAAGCCAAACGTGAACCATAGAAAGGTGACTTGAGCTCCCGGGCATGCTTAGCCTCCTGCCTCACGCTCTCCTTGAGGAAGGCAGAAACTGCGGGTTGCCGATACCACATGGAGTCTGCTGGGTCCATGTTATGGTCGCGATCTTCTGTTAGGGAACGGCTGTGTGCAGGCGGGCGAAGGACCCAAAGTGCAGACTCCGGAGACAGAAAGTAACTCAAAACAGCTTTAATGTTAAACTCAAAAAAGTAACAAAACTGAGTATCCAAAAAATAACTTACATGGACAGAACACACAGCTAGATAAACGGTAGATCGCGACAATGACAAACTGAAACACAGGGCTTAAATACATAGAGGGAGCAATCAGGGAATGGACAACAGGAGGGAAACACAGCTGGGGCAAATCAGAACTGACGAGACAAGGAAGCGTAAACTGAACACACTGAGATAAGACAGAGACCTTCAAAGTAAAACAGGAAACACATAACACAGACTGAACAAAAGACACAGACTCACATGCAGGCACTACAACAGAGGGAACAGAAATGTGGGACCAGGACAGACACAGACACCGACTGGACACGGGGATATAGCAGACAGGGGAGACAGCAACTAAGGATTACACAGAGACAAACCGTAAGACATGACTCTAATGAAAACCCAAAGACTAGAAATTATAAATAATATAATAAACTCAAAACCCCTGGGTCAACGACCCAGGCATCCTAACAGATAGTTCTATAGTGTTCATGACCGTTTTTGTCTCAATAGTAGTCCAAGAGCACCTGTCTCATGTTAGATATTTCAATGACTGAATCAAATACCGAATAACACAAGAGGTTCACTGTACGGGGTAGTGGATTTCTGAAACGGGTTTCCAATCTCACGTTCCCAGTTTTAATTAACGACACATTCCCTGAATGTCCTTCGTCAGCTTCCAGATTGAAACAGAATAAAGTGTAGCCGTTACCAAAGTCAGCACGTGTAATAGCTAAGGATCTGTCCTTTAAATGTCTTCCTGTGGTTTGTATCAGCTGGTAAAATTCTCTGGTATAGTGTTTTCTCTGGAAATTTGGCTGGAATGGTTTAGCAGGATAAGCCTGACTATCAGCATATAAAGACATAAATTCTATATCGCAGTTTTCAAAATGAAATGGATTACGCTGGTAGGAGCCAGTGTATGCTTCATTGTCTATAAATGCAATGATCACAAATTTAGGTATCCTACCCATAAATAAATTGTCATTTGTTGATATTCTAGCCCCTGCAGGTATGGAGAACGTCTTTAAAGACACTCTGTCTACCGTGTATTTTGCGTTTGCATGGTGCAATGCCTTGCTGTGTGCAAGTCTGACGGTCGGTGATACACTAACTTTCTTGACAAAGAGACTGGCTGAGACAATTTTAACTCTGTATGCATTGGCATCCGCTGTCATGAGAGCAAATTCGTCTTTAGAGCGCACAAATTTCAGTGACAGGTCGATTCCATTAAGTAACAGTTTTTCTTGAAAAAACAGGTCTGCATGTACTGGTGCAATCAATTCAACAATACTGCTATTTGCTGTGTAGCCACCTCTGGTCACCAGGCCCTGGTTCTCTCCTTCTATAGATGTGTCATTCATGTGTGATGATGTATCCTTACAGAATAACCCGGTGCTGAACTGTGTGTCTAAAGTGTCCTTATTATAATTGATAAGACATTCTATCACACCTCTGTATGGATATGTGTTGGATGATTGACTAATGAGCCGGTCTCCCAAATTAACATCAACTTGACTAAATATGCTGCATCCAGGATAATTAATAAATCCTACATTAGCGTCCCTAGCCAGGTTTGAGCCATCAGCGTTTGTGATTCTCACACGTGTGTAGATATATGAGTCATTTAGATCCAGGTAATCTTCACCGGACGATGAGATGTAAAACTCGATCGGCCCTCCATCAGTGATTGCAGATACAGGTGGGATTTCGATAAATGTACTTTTCTCAATGCTAGTCTGTGTGTAGGGAACAGTAAACAGGTCCAGCTCTGTTTTTACACATTCTCCAGAATGACTGTGTAACAGTGCCATTTAGAATATGTCAAACGCTGCAGTTTTTGAACGACTGGTTCTGGGTCTTTTCACTCTGCGTGGCGGTGTCCGTTTGCTAGCTCTCCTGCTAGGTTTTGTGGTTTTACGCTTTTTAGACAACGGTTGCCCTGGGGGTGGGGTCTTAGATGGTCTGGGCGTATACACATACAATCCGCTACCGTCCTGCTTAGTGGTTGAGGGTCTGGTTATGTTGGTTATGACATCAGACACTATGCCCGATGCGGCTGTTTTTAGGTGTGGTTTGACTATGCTAACTCCTTTTTTAAACAGTGGTACAGCAAATCTAAACAAGCTGCGGAACAACCCACCCAGCCCTGACCCATATTGCGTACTGGTCCCAACATACCCTCCGAGCTCTCCACCAGCCTGTGATAAGTAGTATTTTACATATTTTGAGTCATCAGTGTTGTAGACGGCCATCCTTTTTTTTCAAAAATGGTGGGTTATCGGTCGGAAGTGTAACTTGACAAACACCTTGCCGTATAAAAAGGGTATGTGTTGATTTCGATCGTCTTTCAAATCAATTTCTATGTCGTCGATCAATGTCTTTGACACAGGTGTGTAGTGTGGGCTGTCAAATTGTAGAATAGGCAAGCGGCGGTCATCGTCCGTGATATTTATAGCTCTTAATAGCCTCGCGTGGGCGTCACCCACAAGCTGGTAATCAACGATATCTGCATAAATAAAGATGTTATATTTTCCCCCGTATATGTCTGCGGGGTGCGGGGCATATGTGTTTTTATAATGAAGTACAAACGGCTCTCCTGTTTCGAATCCTAGGATTTCCGCCAGTCTCCCTCTAAATGTGAGAATAATCCCCCTAGGTCCCATAACACAGGCATGGTTAGTAACTGTGTTGTATTGCATTTTAAGGTCTCCAGTGGTTTGGTACTGCTGACATTTAAAATTAAATTCTTTTATTATCTGTTCCACAGATGCATAATGACCCACAGACAGTTCGATCATGGTTACGGCGATGGTTCCATCTTTGACTGGGTCATGAATTTCCACTTGCGAATCTGATTGTGGAAAAGACATCCATATGCGTGGGTACTGTATCTCTATAACAGCGACCTCATACGGCTGATCCAAAACAATAGGTTTTGCTAGCTTTGTTCTAAAATTAGATATCTTATTACCCGGGTAAACATGCGCCGAAGCATTCGAGAAGAGGCTTACATAGAAGCCTGCATTGTTGTTGTTCTTTTTAATCATGCTTTCTCCGTCTATGCTCAGTGTTGAATGAATGTGTGTAGAGCTGCGTCATCTGAGTTAATTACGCCTCAACGATGTCTTTTTCTGGAATCCACGAATTAAAGCTGTCGGGCCATCCTAGCCATTTCACTAGCACATGCTTTTCCCGACCCACTTTTTTTCTAGCCAATATGTTTTCAATTTTAAATGTTTTGTTTTCATCAACAACCACACGTTGTATCTCAGGCTCATAAAATGACCCTTTCAATACCTCTCCTGCTAGATCCGCTAGTCTGTACACTGGGGGCTGTCTCCCTATACGTTCCTTGACTGTGAAAATCTCATCGGTGTAGGTCTGCTCGTATCCTTTTCGAAACTTTCCTCTCAGTTTTGATATTCGTACAGTGTCACCAATATTAAATTTAAAGCACAGTTCCCTCTGAGGCCTCGTTTTGTACAGCACGTTAAAGACCGACTTCTCATTATCCTTATTCACCTCTGCCGGAGCTATTTGGATAGATCTGTGATAAGCATTGTTATATGCTTGTGTGAGATCTGGTATGACATCTACATATCTCCGGGAGTTGGCTGATGTTAAGTACTTCCACATTCTGCCCTTGAAGCTACGATTGAATCTCTCGACAATACTGCATTTAACCTCGCTAGCTGTTGAGAAATGCTTGATATTATATCGCTTCATTAGGTGTTTAAAGGTTGTATTATAAAACTCTTTGCCTTCATCTGTTTGTAGTTTCACAGGGATCCTACCCTCACTAAGTATATCCTCAAAAGCAGCTGATACAACATTCGCTGTCTTGTTTGTTAGGCATCTAACCCATGCGTATTTTGAGAATACATCTATACATGTTAGCAGATATCTCACATTATCATTATCTGCCACATATTCACACATGTCAACCAGATCGGCTTGAAACTGTTTGTCGACCCCTGTCACCAATACTCTATTTCTGGGGAAATGGATCCTCACAGGTTTATGGAGTGTGTAAGTGTCGTCTTGTTCTAAATAATGTTTGACCTGAGATATTGGAGGTGTTACACCTGATGCCTCCCCTGCCGCTATACGTAGCTTATTTAAACTGGCCAACCCCGCAGGATGGGCTGGATCATGATATATTTTATGCAATGTGCTTTCCATGACTGTGCAAACCACAAATGACTAAGAAGTTAGTGTTAACACGTCTTTTTATTTAATTTTCACACAGACACAATCACAGACAATGGATACTTGAACAGCACACATTAAACCAGGTGTCTCCCAGCCCAGTAGTTTCCAATCATGCAGAGCATGGCTGGTTTAACACGGCGGGCGCAGGTGCTTGCTTCTAGCAGGTTCACAATGTTGTCATTAATGGCGCATACTATATGTCGCTCTGATCTCAGTTCACACATGATGTGTTCTGCAACTCTGCGGATTTGTGTTCCAGTCCCATCTGCGGTGTATGAGCGTACAAACAGCCGGATGGCTGGGATGAATCGGTCAGTCTTGAGCCTTATCATCACATCGTCATAGTAGGTGTCGAAGAAATACTCAGACAATTCCTGCAAGCAGCTGTGTTGCACCTGACTGGGGTGGCCTGTTTGGCATCCGTAACATGTCTCTTGTAGAAACTCATTCAGCGCCAACATCAACAGGTGGAGAGTTGCGAGTTTGATGTCGATTACAGTTTCCTCCCACAGGTCTGATATGAGGGGGTCCTGCGAGCATGCTGGTTAGGGTGGTGGAGTCTGGGGGGTCGGGATTAGCAGCCCTATTGATGGTGACTCTGACAGGTCCCACGACGGCGTGTCATGCTCTGTAAAATGAAAACCACAAGCTCTTAATTTGTCACATAGATACACATGCAACCCCACACACACACACGCACATTAAACCTACCAGTTTATTGTTTAGTTGTCGGAAGGTCTTATGATTTTAGGTTTGCACAGGGTAGCAGGCAAACCAGTCTTCGGACAACTCGCCAGATCGTCAAAAACAAGGCGTTTTCTAATACTCTCGTACGCAGTGTTGAGTCTGTCCCTCTTGATCGTGTCGTCAATCTGGCTAAACAGACGCGACAAACCTCTCCAGTCGCACCACTGTATAAAAAACAAGTCCTTAAACCATCTTGTGCGCTCTTCGAGGTTTAGAGGGTAAGGATTTAACCTCCAGTTTTCAAGCCCTCTGGAAGCAATAAGACTATCCCTGTCATCACATACACTGAGAAAAATAAAGTCTTCAGGGTTGCGATTGAAACGATCAGCCTCAACCCTGTAAAGCTCAGGGCCTGATGCACTGTTCCACTGGGAAACATACAGCACCTCTGGGAAGCCCACATTGTCCAGGTCCGCACACACTACGGTGCGGAAGAGCTTCCAGTTTTTGGTAGAGATGCTTTGGGGTTCCCCCCAAAACAATCCCTCGCCACAATCTACACTAAGCACAACTGTCCCTTCGGTATATTTAATGGTATACACATACCCTTCAGCGCCGCGATATTCTAACTTAAATACAGTCCCATCTACGGCATTTTCACAGCGTTGCTTTTTACGTTGAGGACCCCGGCTGCATACTCCTGTAGACATACCTAGAGCGGCTGTGGCATGGGCGATGTCCTGGCTGGGTGTCATGGTTGATACAGATGGTATTCTGTGCTCCTTAGGTCGATGAGTCGGTGGGGTCCTTAGCGCGATGTGTCTGTGCTCCTTAGGCCGTGGCGGTGATGGTCTTAGAATGTGAAAGGATCACTTTTATACCTATATAACCTAAGCCATCCCACTAGGAGGAGTCGTTACCGCCCAGAGGGTGTGTTTTTCACACCTGAACGCGCATGCGCCGAGCACACCTGAACGCGCATGCGCACACGCAAGTGGGGGGGGGGGCAAAAAAAGTGCAAGTATATTACTACTGGTAACCACTACAGAAACAAATGATTTTGGTAATTACCTCTCCTGTTCATTTAGGGCAGCTGAGGTTTAAAGCTTACAGTGGATGGTGGTCTAATACATTTTTTAAAGCACTGCACCTCAAACCAGCCTCAATGTAATGTCCATGTTCATTTTTAAATTATTTCTCAACCATGACTAGACATTGACAAAAACACTGCAAACCCCAGTGTTAAAATAAAATACAAACATAATTCAAATACAGGCTTAGCCTCCTAACAAATTTGACAGTAGTTTCAAAAATACAAATAGGGCTCTGCTTGTAAACACGCACCAAAAAGATACAAAAATAGACCCACCATCACAGGATGGATGGATCAAAATTATAGACGAAATACAAATTATGGAACAGTTGACCTACAGAATAAGGACTGAGGAAGATCAATACCATCAAAAGTGGGAGAAATGGACTTAGTACATAAACCCAACAGGATAAAGACCAACACATTGATAACGAGAAATGATCAAATTGTCGAAACAAGGTGATCCAACATGTTTTGTTTTTTTACCCTTGTATTTATCTTTTTTTTGTTCTGTTTTCTTGTTACCCCCTACCCACCTGTATAATGTTTAAAGAAAAACAATAAAAAGAAAGTTTTTTTTTTTTTTAAAAACTACAAAAATCAAGGAATTTTCAGGTTTGAATTCCTAGAATTGCATTTTTCTTTATTACTTATTGCTGCCGGAAAGGCAAAGACTTTTTATGCTAATGAAAAACTTTCAGGAATGTCTACACTATTTTTTTCAGAGAACTGATTGGTCAGCAGGTTTGATTTCAAAACCAATCGACAGATAACACGGAGAGAGAATATGTAGAGCGAAGGCCAAGTTTTTAATGCTCCAGGGAGACTGGCCAGGTGTTCCCAGGTGAACTGATTAACTCCAGCAAGCAGGGACCTGCAAGACAGCACAGAGGGACACACTAGGGAAAAAGCACAGTCTCAACACTCAGGACTGAGCTGGTAATGAAGCTGCTGTGCACAAATGTTGATAAATCACTTTATTTTGCGGTAAAGTCAACAAACTTTTTAAAAAGTTAAAAATGGTGACCCAGATATGCTCGGACATGGTTGCAGAGTTCCATAATCAAAAATCAACCAAAAACATATATTCTGAAATTAGCCTTAATTATCATTATTAGCCTTTTCCAAATATTTATTTTAACAAAATCAATACAGGAAAAATTGAACTGGGAACTGCATTTCCACTTTAGGAAACTCATCAGTTTACCACAGCCCGCCGGACATCAAAATCCAGTAACTTTCCATGTGAAATAACTGGTACAAACTAGGGTGGGGTGCAGATACCACCTTAAACTTATTTTAACTTTGAGGTGAGCAACTCAAGCAACTAATAGGAATGATGGATATTACTGACTGACATACAATAACATAAATTAGAGGATTACTTACGAGTGCCTGGAATCCTTACTATACACCAGCACTAGGCTATTAAGTGGTAGGCTTTTGTAGTAATGTAGTAAAAAAAAAAGGCTTCACCTCACGCACACATTTGCCTTAAGTACTGACTTTTCTAACATATTTCTAACAGCGCAACAAATATCTGGAAACACACAAACTGTTTCACACAGTGTGTCTGTGAGCTAAGCGGACAGATGCTGTATTTCCCATGGAGAAGGGTAAAAAAACATGTTGGAAATTCATTCAGAGATGGAGAGAGGAAGAAGGACTGGAGAGGAGAGGAAGAAGAGATTATGTTTAAATGTAAGATCTCCTCAGTGACACTGGATAAACTGGAAAGCTTACACGTAATGCCCTCAATTATTTTAATGTTGTTGTTTTCTATAGATGATGTTAATAAAGTAATTAAGTTTAACATGGCTTGCATGGAAATAGTGCAGTAATATGGTGAAGTTTTAGTGTTCATGGTCACAGTTATATTACATCCAAGGTAGCAGACATCAATTTAAACTCAAGCAAGCTTTTACATTTTACAGCTTTTACATTTGCTCATTGGATTACAATTACAATTACAATCATTGATTGTACATTTTTATACTAACTGTACATGTGTGGGTGTTGGAAAGTTAAGTTATTAATTAAGACTGGCAGCAGCGCAGATCAGCTGATCACTGTCTGCACCCAGAACCTACTGGAGCTCACAGAAGAAATCATTGTGGCTTATTTCTTTGCTTTTCCCCACACTGCACCACCACAGATGTGTATTCCTGTACTTTTCACTTTCACTTGAGTAAAGAAGTTGGATCAGTACTTCAGCTTCATTTAGAGTATTTTTAACACAAGTATCTACACTTTAAGTGATGAATGTGTGTATTTTTACCACCCCTGTCCAAGGTCGGCTACACGTGGCAGAGCCTGAATAGGGTAATCTTGTCAACGCCTGGTGACGGTGTATTTAGTAAATACTCTGAAAACGTGACTGTTCACAACACGTGGACATGTTCTATATGTCTGATCGTCCATATGCCAAATGCTTTAACTTCTAGCATTTTTAACAGGTTGTTAAATTTATGTTGTACAATAAACACATTGTTCTAAACACAAGATTATCAACATAATAGTTGTTCTTTCTGTTGGTTATACAACCTGGAAAGGGCACCAATGCCCTAATAACTGTGGAGACAATTTTATAAGAACTAATAATATGGTGGGATTTCTCTTTACATACACTTAAATTTGAGATGTAGAAATGGGTATAATGGGTAAAAGTAAGCACATGACCCACACTGGTCCAAAATATCAAAGTCTAACAGCAGTCAGAGGCAGTCGAACTATAACAAAGTGAAAATGGACTTTGTGAATTTTCAGCTGCAGCACTGTCACACTTTCTCTGTATGAACTTAAGACAAGAAGTTTTAACCAGCGACTAAAATGGGCGAGAACAGCGTTCCAGCCACTTCAGTTAATAAGCAATTAAATCTAACAGACAGATATTTGGTGACAGCATGGAGCTGCATGCTCAGTAATAAGAATATAAAGACATCTCACAGCATAGTTTACAGCTCCAACACATCCTTTTTTCTTTTCTTCTCTGTGATGGTTCATCATGCAAACGTGACAGCAGCGCTTCAGCATATAGCTAGTACTGCCAAGGAAGCGAGCATAAATAGCAGCTTTTTTAAAAGTGTGCGCAAATTTCCACACATCTAAGAAAAATATCAGCACACAAACTGTTTCTGTGCAATTTTTTACAAAATGTGTTAGCTAGCTAAATGCACAGTTGTATTTCCCAGGAGGAGAGGGGAAGAAATGATAATGTGCAGCACAGATGGAGGAAGATGTAAGGACAAGGACGGGATTGGGAGTTTCAAAGGTAAGGACTGCTCAGCATGTTAGAATGTAAGCTAAAATGTAATGTGACTTCAAAGTTTTTAAGCCAGATAATCAAGATATTGCTTAATTATATTTTTATGAAATATCTATACTCATTTTGTGTTATCAAACTTTGCATTTAAGCAGGCCTGCTAAACCATTTAGTACAGTTTGGTTAGTTTGTAGGGATGTGGTGAAGTTCACAGTACTGAACTATGTTGGATTTGTACACAGCTGGCATGGTGTTTATGTCTGGGTTAAGTGTAGCAGACATCATTTCACTACCAGAAATGCAGCTAGCATTTCTTGAAAGTGAATGTGAGATGGAATAAGCAAAGATCTAGGTCTGATGTGTTTTGGGACTGGTGGCGGCTCCCAGGCCAGGCAGATCCCAAATGAAGAAATCTCCCACAAACAGTGAGCACTGAACAATAGAACTATCCCGAACATTGTTGCAAACATATAACTGGTAAGATGGCAATGACCAGTAGCTGATCACCTTAATTGGGGGGTGGAGATCCCTATGTATGATGCTGATGTTGTCAAGGGCAGTGTGGGCTAATTGTTAATGGTGGACTCAAATGTATGATTCAGATAGACTGTGTTAGCAGCTTTTAGAGATTAGTGATGTGTCGGTTGCGAACGAAACAGCTCTTAGAGCCGGCTCTTTGAAGTGAACGACGAAAGCCGGCTCCTTATCGCAAGCTGTGGGTTTGTTTTCTTTCTCTCACCCTCTCTCTCGCACTTTTTTTTTTCAGCTTCACTCCGCACGCGAGCCTTGTGCTTTGCGCTGGGAAGAGGGGCGGTAGTTACACTCGCAGTAGCACAGGAACAGAGCAGGAGGGAGAGACAGAGAAAGAGAGCCAGGGACAACAATGTCACATTAGAAAGGTAAAAGGATTCAGAAAGTTTATTCATGCAGGACAGAGAATGTGCATCTTCTTTTTGTTTTCATATTTTAATTTATATTTTATTGTGTTGTGGTTTGCAGTGTTTTGTGTTGTTTCACTTTAAATTTGTTTAAAAGGAAAAAGCTGAAAATTTAAATAGTTAAAAGTTGAAATGTAAAAATATTCTTTTTGTATTATATGATTTATTTATTACATTTTATGTGAAGTGCTCCAGGATGCTAGTGGCAGTGTTGAGCTTTTGTTACCTAGTGGCTACACAAGCCAGGAAGTACCAACGACCGGATTTGGTGTGTGGTGGTAACAGGTAAATGAACATTTGTTTTTTTTAATTATTTGAATATATAATACACATATGCTTTCAATTGTGTAATTTAAGTGATCTAGGTAGCTCTGTTTTAGAAATTCAGTTAACGCTAGAAATGTGCTTTGGAGTTTGTACATGCTTTGTCTCTAGGGGCCACCGTATATATTTTTCTATAAACATATATAAATAAAACTGCGGTTTTTTTTACATTAGTAATTCCTATTGTGCATAATTTTATATTGTTGTTAATATTTTTAACAACAAAGTTGTTAAAATTGTGACCCCTTCTGTTTAACATTTACATACTCCCACTTTCACAGATTATAAAGAACAACAAAATAAACTATCATAGCAATTTCCTCCAGCTAAACAAAAACAAAACTGAGGTAATAGTCTTTGGTACGGTGGCCCTGAGAGGCCAAACAGACTGCAAAACGAAAAACACTTGCAAAAAGAAAAACACTTGCAAAAAGAGAAATGCTGCAAAAAGAAAAATGCTGCAAAAAGAAAAACACTTGCAAAAAGAAAAATGCTGCAAAAAGAAAAACGCTGCAAAAAGAAAAATGCTGCAAAAAGAAAAAACACTTGCAAAAAGAAAAATGCTGCAAAAAGAAAAACACTTGCAAAAAGAAAAATGCTGCAAAAAGAAAAACACTTGCAAAAAGAAAATGCTGCAAAAAGAAAAACACTTGCAAAAAGAGAAATGCTGCAAAAAGAAAAACGCTTGCAAAAAGAAAAACGCTGCAAAAAGAAAAACGCTGCAAAAAGAAAAATGATGCAAAAAGAAAAAACACTTGCAAAAAGAAAAACACTTGCAAAAAGAGAAATGCTGCAAAAAGAAAAATGCTGCAAAAAGAAAAACACTTGCAAAAAGAAAAATGCTGCAAAAAGAAAAACGCTGCAAAAAGAAAAATGCTGCAAAAAGACAAAACACTTGCAAAAAGAAAAAAGCTGCAAAAAGAAAAATGCTGCAAAAAGAAAAAACACTTGCAAAAAGAAAAATGCTGCAAAAAGAAAAACACTTGCAAAAAGAAAAATGCTGCAAAAAGAAAAATGCTGCAAAAAGAAAAACACTTGCAAAAAGAAAAATGCTGCAAAAAGAAAAACACTTGCAAAATGAAAAATGCTGCAAAAAGAAAAACACTTGCAAAAAGAAAAATGCTGCAAAAAGAAAAACACTTGCAAAAAGAGAAATGCTGCAAAAAGAAAAACGCTTGCAAAAAGAAAAACGCTGCAAAAGAAAAACGCTGCAAAAAGAAAAATGATGCAAAAAGAAAAAACACTTGCAAAAAGAAAAACGCTGCAAAAAGAAAAATGATGCAAAAAGAAAAAACACTTGCAAAAAGAAAAATGCTGCAAAAAGAAAAACACTTGCAAAAAGAAAAATGCTGCAAAAAGAAAAACACTTGCAAAATGAAAAATGCTGCAAAAAGAAAAACACTTGGAAAAAGAAAAATGTTGCAAAAAGAAAAATGCTGCAAAAAGAAAAACACTTGCAAAAAGAAAAACACTTTTTTCACAAGTTAAACAAAAACAAAACTGAGGTAATAGTCTTTGGTAAGGTGGCCCTGAGAGGCCAAACAGACTGCAAAACGAAAAACACTTGCAAAAAGAAAAATGCTGCAAAAAGAAAAACACTTGCAAAAAGAAAAATGCTGCAAAAAGAAAAACACTTGCAAAAAGAAAAATGCTGCAAAAAGAAAAACGCTGCAAAAAGAAAAATGCTGCAAAAAGAAAAAACACTTGCAAAAAGAAAAACGCTGCAAAAAGAAAAATGCTGCAAAAAGAAAAAACACTTGCAAAAAGAAAAACACTTGCAAAAAGAGAAATGCTGCAAAAAGAGAAATGCTGCAAAAAGAAAAACGCTTGCAAAAAGAAAAACGCTGCAAAAAGAAAAACGCTGCAAAAAGAAAAATGATGCAAAAAGAAAAAACACTTGCAAAAAGAAAAACGCTGCAAAAAGAAAAATGCTGCAAAAAGAAAAAACACTTGCAAAAAGAAAAATGCTGCAAAAAGAAAAACACTTGCAAAAAGAAAAATGCTGCAAAAAGAATAATGCTGCAAAAAGAAAAACACTTGCAAAATGAAAAATGCTGCAAAAAGAAAAACACTTGCAAAAAGAAAAATGCTGCAAAAAGAAAAATGCTGCAAAAAGAAAAACACTTGCAAAATGAAAAATGCTGCAAAAAGAAAAACACTTGCAAAAAGAAAAACACTTTTTTCACAAGTTTAACATAACTAATTGTCTGTCCTGAATCACTCTTATTAGGTAATGTTCAAATAATTTGATCATCCCAGTCTTTTCAGTGTGGGAGAAAGTACTCAGGGCCTTCAAGTTACACACTATGAAAGGCAGCAACAAGTTTAATGTTCAGAAACCTAAAGTATGTATCAGCAGCAGAATGGACCTAAAAATAAATGTTTGTTTCAGTTCTATGAAGCTTTGAGTATTTTGGATTAGTAGCACTGCTGTGTTTGTTGCATCATATCGCTGTAATTGTTTATATGCTTTATATATTCTGAGGTAAGTTGATCTATAGCAGTGGTTCCCAAACTTTTTTTGCTGGGCCCCCCTTGTTTTACAAGAAAAATGTTCGCGCCCCCCCTCGCGCACACACGCACGAACACATCCTCCAACCACACACGCCCATATTTTGCTCCATTGCGGTTTATTTCACACCTCAAACATTTAGTAAACAATTAAGCAAATACAAGTAATCTGCAATAAATGACAGGTAGTAAGGAAATAAACGACTAAGTCTTTTACGCTACGTCCACACCTACACGGGTATTTTTGAAAACGCAGCTGTTTCGTCCACACGTAAACGGCGTTTCGAATCACTGAGAACAGAGATTTTTTAAAACTCCTTTTTTGCGTTTACGTGTGGACGAGGAATACAGAGTTCGTCACGCAATGTCAAAGGTATGTGCCTTTTTTCACCTCACGCTGTGTGCACGTTATTGTTTACATGAGATGAATTGCAGAATGGCAGACAGAGACGAAATACTGTTAATCTGACTATCTGCAGGTTTTACACGCTTACATACCCACGCAGTTACTGTCCCTCCATTTAGAAAGGCAGAGGCGTCATGGTGTAATTATTTTACATGTAGTTGTTTTGTTTTTTTCCTGTGTAATAATATTCATCATTGCTATCAATACATTTTTCAAAAAATCCCTCTGCAAAATGGGTTCAAAAACATAAACAACTGTTGGATGCTGTTTGTCCGTGATTTGAACCGGGGAACAAATTGTGGCAGGATGAGCCTGATGTTATTTGTATCCCACTGTAACTTTACTGTATAAAGAGCTAACATCTCCAAAATGTCAGGAGTAGTTAGTCATTACAACAAGTGTTTGTGAACTACAAATCAAGAATGTGGGATACTGTTTGTCCGTGATTTAAACAGCCCAGCGCTGCTCCCAACGAAGGGAAAACCAATCCTGCAGGGAGACCTACCTTGGCACTTGTGCAGGTGAAACCAAAGGGAAGATATGCTTCACCATAGAATGAAGTTGGTTTGGAAACATATTCAGCTATGCTTCATCTCCTGCTTTGCGTTCGTGTGGGCGCCCGTGCTAGCAGTGTCCAAGCGTTGTTTTTTTGTTTTTTTTTCCCTTTTCATGCCGCGCCCCCCCTGCAATGGCTCTGCGCCCCCCCTAGGGGGCGGGCCCCACACTTTGGGAACGTCTGATCTATAGTGTTACATCATATTCTATAAGGATGTTATGTGTTTGGATACTTTCTGCCCAGTTTGACCCATTTAGCAGAAGTCAGCCTGTTAAAGGCTCTGATATCTATTCTGTATGACTTAAAGCAGTTATGACATGGTCTGATTTTCTCACCCAATAAAGGAATATTTCATATATCAGTCTACTCTTCATTCTATCAGAAACAGTTATCACAGCTCGTACATTTGCTTCTTCCACACATATATAAGCATTGAGCCAAATTTAGTAATGCCAACATATTAAAAGAACAATATTTGTCTCTTATGTATATAATACATCTATATATACACTGTCACAGATACTTGTCTTTAAGTGAAGATTTAAGGTGATAGGAAATATAAATAAATGCAACTTGAATCTTTACTGAAGCTCAGTGTTTGACACAGTTTACTCACATGTGCTGTACCAGTGTACCTGCACATGTGATGTGACAATAGAAGTGATTTGATTTGAGAGTTCAAACTCACTGCTGTAATAACTTATAATGATTAATATAATAACTATAATATTGGCCATCTCATATTTACACTGACTTTAGTCTCATGAACAACATTAACTATTTGTTATTTACTAGCTAATCTTATATGACTGTTCAGTACAGAAATGAAGCCCAACAATCATGTTTTACAGTCCCGTGGTCTCAGCCTCAGATACTTATTAAATCACACAAAGCTCGTGTAGAAACAAACAAACAAATGAACAAAATATGTTCTCCTTCATTTCTGTCAACCACACGTTTCCAGCTATCATGGTTGCTAGGCAACCTGGGCAGCGCGACGGAGGCCAGACCGTCCCATTTCACAAGCCTCGCACTTCCGGCCTTAGCGGTCTTTGAGTACGCGGCCCTTGAGGACCGTTGAGGCTGCGTACTTTAAGGCTGCAGACCCTGAATTGGGATACAGCAATTCAGGGACTGTTTCCCAATTCAGGGTCTGCAGCCTTAAAGTACGCAGCCTCAACGGTCCTCAAGGGCCTCAAGGGAAACTCAAAGACCGCTAAGGCCGGAAGTGTGAGGCTTGTGAAATGGGACGGTCTAGCCTCCGTCGCGCTGCCCAGGTTGCCTAGCAACCATGATAGCTGGAAACGTGTGGTTGACTGAAATGAAGGAGAACATATTTTGTTCATTTGTTTGTTTGCTTCTACACGAGCTTTGTGTTAAACTTTCCTAGCAGTCACAAACAGGGAACAGTCTGTCTATTCTCTCCATCTGTCAGCTGCTGCTGGCTCTTCCTCCTCCTCTTCCTCACACACTGCTGAGTTTGTCCTGGTGGATCATCAGGGGTGCAAAGCCTCACAGATGATGTGCAGCAGTGGGTCCCTCAGTCTGTCCTCACTCTGGACACTTGCAGTCGTCACACATGGAAATCAAATGTGTGATAAACTGCAGGATTCAAACACAAGTGTAACTTATAAATACATGTTCATACTTTTATTCCACAATCAGAGAGAAAGAAACAGGTGACAGTCTCAGGTGTATACACTGCTACAAACAGAAGGATTTAGTGTTATTACGAGTGCTAAACAAAGAGGCGTTGTCAGTCTGTCATTCACTGGTTTTGATTTTGACAGAGAGGAGGGCTGGGTAGCCGTAGATTTTGTTGACCGCTGCACAACATGTTTCGTCTTGTTACATTAGAGCCTGTGAAGTCCAAATCTCGAGATGACATTACTCTGTAAACACTTTAATAAACAAGCAAACAATTCCACCTCTCGCATTATTGCGTAAAGTTGACAGCGCGTCAGGCAAATAGGCGGGCTCCATCCCCGGCCTCTAGCGACTGTGGAAGTCGCTACAATGAGTGAACCGTCAGCTCGTTCAAACACACGTTAAAGTCCGTTTGGCTCAACACCACCGAACAGAGGCAGCAATATAACTTAGCTAACATTAACAGTGCAGTGAATCCTGCTTGTGCCGTGATATTCAGGACTGCAAACCGAGCAGCATCACTGACTTTCAGCCTGTTGTGTTTGTGGATATATGACTGACTTTAATTATCCACAAAATCATCACATTCTCTGTAAGATTAAGGTCGACTATCGAACGGCGTATAAAGTAAAGACTTTAAAACAAAGTAAACGCTGAAAGTACAAACATTGCTAATGTCACATAACTTTGCCGGCATGTGGCCAACAGTAATGTTTTAATGTTCCTCATTATTAAACATTTGCACATAAATAAGTGACATAATATTCAGAACTTACTTTTGAAAGTTTACTCTTTGGCCGCTCCGCTTCCACTTCTTTGAAGTGTCACCCAGTCCCAGTGCACTTGTTAGCATGTTTTGGTTCGTGCAACTGGTCCGTCCGGTTATTGTCTCCCCAGAAACATTTCCGTTGTCTTTTTTCCTATTTCCGTTGTGTTGCGTGTGCTTTTGCAGCGTTTTTCTTTTTGCAGCATTTTTCATTTTGCAAGTGTTTTTCTTTTTGCAGCATTTTTCTTTTTGCAGCATTTTTCTTTTTGCAAGTGTTTTTCTTTTTGCAGCATTTTTCATTTTGCAAGTGTTTTTCTTTTTGCAGCATTTTTCTTTTTGCAGCATTTTTCTTTTTCCAAGTGTTTTTCTTTTTGCAGCATTTTTCTTTTTGCAAGCATTTTTCTTTTTGCAGCGGTTTTCTTTTTGCAGCATTTTTCTTTTTGCAAGGGTTTTTCTTTTTGCAGCATTTTTCTTTTTGCAAGTGTTTTTCTTTTTGCAGCATTTTTCATTTTGCAGCATTTTTCTTTTTGCAAGTGTTTTTCTTTTTGCAGCATTTTTCTTTTTGCAAGTGTTTTTCTTTTTGCAGCATTTTTCTTTTTGCAGCAAGTGTTTTTTCTTTTTGCAGCATTTTTCTTTTTGCAAGTGTTTTTTCTTTTTGCAGCATTTTTCTTTTTGCAGCATTTCTCTTTTTGCAAGTGTTTTTCTTTTTGGAGCATTTTTCTTTTTGCAGCGTTTTTCTTTTTGCAAGTGTTTTCTGAAGTTGCAGTCCGTTTGGCCTCTCAGGGCCACCGTACTTTGGTGACAAAGAAAAACGATTACAGGTCACCAGAGAACTTCAATCTATACACCTAAAAACCACAAACCAGGCGAGAAATTTGGGTGTAGTGATGGATGCAGACCTAAACTTAGAAAAACACATTAAGACAATAACAAAATCAGCTTAATATATCAATATATCAAGGATAAAAGATCTGATGTCTCAACAGGACCTGGAAAAACTAGTCCATGCATTCATCTTTAGTAGGCTTGATTACTGTAACAGCATATTTACAGGTCTACCTAAAAAATCAACTACAGCTCATTCAGAACTCTGCTGCTCGAGTCCTCACTAAGACCAAAAAAGTGGACCACATCAGTCCAGCTCTGAGGTCTTTACACTGGCTGCCTGTCCGTCAGTGGATAGACTTTAAAGTTCTGATGCTGGTCTATAAAGCTCTGAATGGTTTAGGACCAAAATACATCAGTGACCTCCTGACCCAGTATGAACCTTCCAGATCCCTCAGGTCATCTGGATCCGGTCTTTTATCAGTCCCCAGAGTCAGAACCAGACACAGAGAAGCTGCATTCAGCTTTTATGCTCCATATATCTGGAACAAACTCCCAGAAAGCCTCAGATCAGCTGAAACACTCAGTTTATTTAAATCCAGGTTGAAGACTCACCTATTCTCAGCTGCATTTGAATAAAACACCAAATCCACACTTTTAAGCTTAAATTTCAAAACTTACATTTTAACTACTGATTTTATCTACTGTTCTGATTTTATCTACATTTTTTTAATCAATTTTAAATCATGCTTTTTATTGTTTTTGTTTGTAATGTCTCTGTAAAGCACTTTGGATCACCTTGCTGTTGAATTGTGCTATATAAATAAACTTGCCGTGCCTTGCCTAATAATAAATTAATTAAATCAACAAAACAACCTGAAGAGCCGGTTGGGAGCCAAAAGAGCCGTCTCTTTTTAGTGAGTCGAGCAGAAAGAGCGGTTCTCTAAAAGGAGCCGGAAATCCCATCACTATAAGAGATGCACAGAGGGAATACAAACTGTGAGCGATGACTCTGAGGTAACTCCGGAGCTGGGCAGACCACAGGATTTGAGATTCTGGGAGACCTGTTAGTGCAAGCAGAGGAGCTGCTTGGACTTGTGTATCCAGAGAGGGCGCCAGAAAATGAGTCCTCTCATTTGCCTGAAAAGTCAGGGAAGAAATCCTGAGGGAGAGGTCACTGGATTGCTTTTCTGTGGGAGCTGAGAGCTTTGGAGAGTGAGCATACAGGTAGGCTGCAGATGTGAGTGATTCACAGAAGACTTTCAGGATAAGCTCAACGGAAACGGGTAGTAGCTTCTGGTAAAAAGTCCACACTTCAGCCAACAGATTCAATACTGGAAGCATGAAGAGGCAGTCCTTAAATGAGGATAAACCTCAGCTTCTCTTGGACTCAGCAGAAGTTAGAGACTCCAGTGGAGGACTATGACAGATATAGCTAATCCGATATGGAAGGAATGGGCGGGAAGAGATCATGGAAAACTATGGACAATCGAAGAACTTGAGGAGAGTGTGAGAGGAGCCAAAAACCCAACTTAAATAACTTAAATAATCACTATTTAGAATGATGCTTGTCATTATGAATTTGTCTATGAATACTAAAAATGTGGTTACTATGAGAGATTGATAGATCTATGATAATGCTTTTTTTAATGTGTTTGACGAGGATACTATCCACAGCATTGAGTAATTGCTGAGCAACAGCTGAGCAATGCTCTTTTGGTGAAAACGTCTTATTCAAAATTCAATAAAATCTGGGTTAAGGTGATTTTTTTAAAGCTTCTTTCAATGCTGGAATGTTGATTGATGATATGGTTTGTCATTGCTCAGTGGGGTTATGTGAGCAGGCTGGAAAGCCATCGCTGTAAAAGAAAAGGAGTGTGAATCCACTTCTACAGCTCTACGGTTGTGTCTGGAGTGCAGTGGCTTTCGCTCACTAGGCTGTGTGTAGGAAAAGTATCTACAGAAATTAGCACAAAGTGTAACTTCCTCCAACAGAAGGTCTGAAACTACATCAGTAGGTCAACCCACACACAAAAAATTCATCAGCTATATCTACCAACCTGCAACACACATGAAAAAAAATATTATAACTTGTTTCGCAAATAACTCTGAAATGTAACAATAAAAGTGGAGGTCTCAAATAGTACTTTGGACCATTTCAGGCGTGTAGACAGACTCAGGAAGGGGCAGAGCCTATTGCTTATTACATTTATCTTCATTTAACTTGAGAAAAATATTGAGACAGTCTGAACACACTGAGCCCAAAGGACCAGGTAAACACAGGGTGTGTATGTGTGTGTGTGATGGTCTGCTGGGAGGAATCAATCAAGTAAACACCAGCGTGACACCACACTCATCCACTTCCTCACTTTCCCCCTTTTTCTCTCCTGCTCTCTCTCTGTGTCTGTCTAATGCTCAGATGCCCTGACAGCACCCCATTAGTGTGACTGACACTGACAGACAGAGAAGGAGAGACCATGTGAAACACTGTGACTCTGTGTGTGTGTGTGTGTGTGTGTGTGTGTGTGTGCAGATCTTGTTCATGCTGACAGGCCCACCTGCTGTGAGTGTTTGACGTTCACATGCACTGTATAACAAGGGTTACGCTGCAGAAAAATCCAGCTTTTTGATTGGCTGGTGCATGCCCTTATATACTAGACTGCTTCTCGGCCTATTTTTAATCTTTAATCTGAGTCCTGATAGTCTGACTGAAACACATTGAGGCCAGAAGGGTTGTGGGATCATTCAGAGTGGTGGTGTTGCATGCATCTCTGTCTATGCTTCGATGTGAATGACAAGTGTTTTTCAAATTTGTTCAAATGTGTTTCATTTTGATGATCTGGCACGTAGTTCAGGCAGACCAAGAGTCCAGCTTAAAGAAACAAACTGTCCACAATAACTCAGTCCACCATGTGCTGGCTGTCTTCCCAGGTGTGTGTGTGAATCCTCTTTCAGCCCTGCACCTACTATGTAAAAAGACACATTAAACACCAGGTGTGCCTCTCATCTCACTGGTGCACCCTAAATAACTCTGCCCCACATCTCCTCTTCCAGCTAAGCTACAAACCACAACCCACTACCACAACTGTGTATCTAGCTGTCTTAAAGGCCAGAGCGAGTTTATACGAGCTAGTTTAGAATAACCAGTTATCCCTGGATGCTCCAGTTTCTTCCCACAACTAAACTCACAGAAAGCAGGCCAGCAGATTCAAACCCACAACCTTCTTGTTGTGAGGTGACAGTGTTTGGGTTGTTATGGTTGATATGCAGGTGAAGGAAAACTAAAATACTGCCTCGAGAGTTCACTGTGACTGCTTTTGATTGGCCACGACAGCTTTAGGGTTTGGTTGGATCTCTGAAGGTTTGTGTGTCACGCTTGTAATGCTGTGCTAAGATAGTGTTTCAAGTGGGCCACAGATCAGCAGCTGCTCACGGTTGATCTGACTGTCACCCACGATGCTTCCTCTGAAGCCACTTTGCAACCCAACTCCATGCCAGTTCCTCGTTTTCATGCTGTTTCTGGTTTAAGTGTTTTGTGTTTTACAGTGTTCTTGTTGCTGCTTTCCACAAACTAGGCTTTGCACATTTGCACACAGAAGGACATGAATAGAAATATAAATGACTGCAGATGAGAATAATAATCTTTTGGATTCTTCTCATATTTTTTATTATTCTTTTTTATTAATTTTCTGTGGATGCAAGAATTTTTGTGAGAACAAAGGAGGGAAAGCTGTTAGAATTTTTCCCTCCCTGCACTCCTTTTTCCAATTCTCTCATCATCCCTTCACCCCCTCCCCCCACCCCCCCAATGCTCCATCTCAGTAGGAGGTGAACCAGTGTTAACTACCTCTAAAATAATAATCTTCTCTCCATCATAATTGCCGTTCTTCACAAATGTAAAGATGATTAAAAGTGGCTTAGCGTCTTCAGGGGGAGGATTGGTTGGGCAGTGTTGCTCCCCAGGGCACACACAGAGACTGTGTGTGTGTGTGTGCCTGTGAGTTGTGTGTGTATATTAATCTGGTAAAAGTTAGAAATGCAATTACAGACAGTGTGAGTGTGAAGCTCAACCTAACAAGGTCAGAGGAGCTGCAGCAGAAATATTAAAGCAATACTCAGACCCTTTTTTAAAGGGTGATTTCACCTAAATTACACATAATTACACATAATGCATCTGCCAACCAGTCAAGTTGAAGATGTCTGGATGTGACCTTTGACCTTTTCAATAAAATCTAATCACTTCTTTTTTTTCCTGTTAAACATTAGTGTAAAATATTATTGTTTAAATCCTGAACTTAAAGAACTTTCCTCCACATATTGCCTTGAGAATGAGATGACTTTAGTGATAAACCACCAGAAAACACAACTTAGGCATATTCAGTAAAAATTTGCTTCCTGTTAGCCTTTTATGAAGCTTTCAGGGCACATAAAAACACTCTCGCAAACAGCCAAGGACCCCCATTGACACAATTCTTTTCACAGTCCTTCAATGTAACATTAATTGCAACTAAATGCCTTTCCTCAGCCTCAGCCTTTGTCTATACATGGCTCACACATGAGCTTCAGTAAGCTTTGCCTCAGTGGAAACCTGTTGAAATATCCTTATTTGCTCTCCATCCCAATGTTTAATCTCTTAAAATGAATGTGTGAGACTTCTCTCAAAAGACCACATCTTCTGGTTTATGTGGGTATTGATAGATTAAACTCACAAAACTAAGATACACACATAAACCCACCCTTCCATCACCACACAGAGCAGACAAAGGGAAGCAAAAACAGTTTCAAATATAAAATTCAAAAAGAGTATAAAATCCAACTGACAGGGAAAACACAGAGAGAGAGATAACAGCCACTCTGACAAGGAACACGAGATAGCACTATCAATACACAGGGGGCTAATCAGGGGAAGTGGACACAGCTGGGAAACACAAACACACGATTAAGATAATGATACAGGGGAGGAAGTGAGACTCAAAACAACATTAGAGAAAGAATTAAATATCAAATTAAAGCAGGAAATGAATATGAACAACTTAACAGAGGGAACATACCGACTACTGGCTCGATCTAATATCAGAAAAAGCAGATGAAAAGTAAACCAATCACAAGCAACATAAGGAAATGATTTTACCACCAGTAAACCTAAGAATGAACACAGAATCAATCCAAAGGATAACCTAACACACTAAAGTCAAAGTACCATAAACTTAATAAAACTGAAAATCCTGAGAAGATCCAGCACCTATTCTGACTGTCTTTAAAAGTAATTCATGAATGCTCAAAAATATTGAATTGAATGCAAATTTAAATGTATGTACTTTAGCCAAATAATCTATTCCCAACTCCAAATATAATATATAATAATAAACTGCTTTGTTTATGATTAATAAATATAATATGATGCAAACTCTTAAGTCCCCCCCCCTCCCTGAAGGCAGAGTATGTAATCACAATTTTGATTTTGACCATAATTTTTTGTGGATCATCCTCAATATTCACAATGATATGCTAGGGCTTGGGGGACATGATTACCAAGGTTGGCTAAGTATTTGACTTTGACCTTCATTTTAGCAAGATCGAAGTTGACCTTTGGAAAAAAAAAAGTTTCAAGCAACCATATTTTATCGTTTGGAAGTGCATGGAGCTGCACAACACTTTGTCGAAGTCACAGTGATGCCATAACAGGCTGACGGCATCATAGTGTAATAAAAAAAGGGGGACACCATCATGTTTTATTAAAAACAATATAACTTTTACCCTCCGAGGCGAGTCTCTGAGTACTTGTTTCTTCATATTTTGCTCGTGAAATGGAAAAACAGTATTTCAGCAGTTTCAGAAAATGGAATTTATCCAACTATGGGCGATTCAGTTTGGCAGTTCTCAGTGGTGATAAATGATGTAGTGGTAAAAGTTTATAACCACTTAGAAACCACAATCTAACATTCAACATTCAGCTTATTACTGACAGCAGCTCAAGGTAAGGTCTCCAGCAGAACACCCACGCATGGATACATAAGACATTTAGCACTTAGCGCCCTGATAGAAGATGGAGTATAAGAGTTTGCTATGACTACCTTTATTCTTCAACACAACCTGAACTCTCTGAGGCAGCTTTCTGTGATTTCTTTAAGCAGTCTTCAGGAATATTTCTCCAGGCTTCTTGAAGGACATTCAAAACTCCTTTTTGGATGTTTCTGCCTTTTGTTATGGTCTCTGTCAAGATGATCCCACACTTCTTCGGTAATGTTGAGATTGGGGTTCTAGGCAGGCCATGATGTTCATAGCTCCGAGACGTCAGGTAGTCACTGTCATTCAAGTATTAAAAACTATCCTTATATGTTTGCTTATATGCTGTTTATAAAGTGATTACTAAACAGTTAGAATACTACTTTTGTCACAACCCTTGAATTAAAGCTGAAAGTCTGCACTTTTAATCACATATTGACAGTTTGATTTGAAATTGTGCATCGATACAATATCACTTGTAGCACATGAATGCATGTTTGGTCCACTTGTCCAGGAGGGGACAGGGAACAATCTTCATAAACTAAGCTACTGTGAGGGCCACCATCTGTATGGTGTATAAAAATATTTTATACATATCCTAAAACGATACACACATCATTTCAATTGAGCACTGAATGGCAACCTTACAACTGCGTTCAGTGTATGCATGCATGCTCATTACGCTACCTATCTTAATGGTCAGTGGACATTTTCAATCTGCCCAGTGCAGCCAAGGGACTGCTTATTATCAATAAAGTTATTGAAATAAGCTGCTATAAAAACATTCCAGTGCTGGTCTATGTGGTGATGAGAAGATGAACTTAGCATAATAATGACAATTAGACCAGTTGGGTATTAAATTTTCTATGACTATAATTCATCATTTATTTAATTCATTATTTATTTCTTAATTTTTTTAAAATATTCTTCATTTTTCATATTTATATCCTTCAAAATGTGTCATCAAACAAATTTGTTACATTATTGCAATCAGAATTTAGAATCTGGATTTAAATCTAGTAAATTTACCAGGTGGCTGCCGCTCCTCTGCTGGAGGTTTCTTCCTGTTAAAAGAGAGTTTTTCCTTCATACGGTCGCCAAAGTACCTCCTCTTAGGGGCTCGTCTGATTGCTGGGGTGTTCCATGTATTATTGCAGGGTATTTACCTTACAATATTAAGTGCCTTGAAATGAATATTATCGTGATTTGGCACTATATAAATAAAATTAAACTGTACTGAATTGTGGCCTAACACCAAAGCAAAGATGTGTGTGTGTGTGGGGGGGGGGTTGTGCAGATTTTTGTCATCGTCCAAATACTTTCTGTATTTTTGACTGCTAATTTACAAATAATATGTCAAAATGTCAGCAGTAACACTACTGTGGTATTCATATACTGTTTCATGAAACTAGGCTGAAAAAGCATTCAATCACTATTTAAATTCAGATTTTTTTTTTCTCAAACAATTATGAAACCCAAGGAATTTATAAAGGAGAATATGCATTTAAATTCATTTCAGATTGTAATAAATATTCCTTGCCATTTTTTTGTCCCCATCCCCAAGAACGTCCTTTAAAAGTGCCTTTCAACAAAATTAAAAGTACAGCTAGCCCCAACACACACACACACACACACACACACACACACACACAGTTTCCACTACAACATGGGACAGCTCTTACTCTAACCATAAATCAGAACTTCACCATGTGTTAAATTATTTACATTTGTATTTGCATGTCATTATTCCTTTTTTTATGTCCATACTTCTGGCTTATTTTGTTCTTTATTTAGTTCAAATTGAAAAGAAAGAAAGAGTTTTTATTTTTTATTCAGTCTTTCACCCTTCTTTCCTTCCCTGAGCCATGCACCCTTGTTTCCTCTCATCTTCACTGTCTGATTCCCCCTTCATCCGTCTTTGTCTCCCCCCTTTGCTCTCCTCCTTTGATCAATCATTTTGGCCACTCATCTGTCCTTTCCCTCTCTGTCCCTCCCCCACTCGCTCTGTGCTACAGGTCATCCATTTTAAAATCCTCACAGGTGTATTTCCTCCTGCTGTTTGGACTCTTAGTGTCTCGTGTCCACATTTATTTAAAGTACTACCAAATACTGCAGAGCAGGATAGTTTTTTTATAAACATATTTGTAATGTTTAAAACTATTTGCCTAATATGATCTAAAGAAAAAATCTGATGCAAGGGCAGAGAGAAAAATAAGAGTGAAACATGTGGGCTGTTCAAATGAGCTTCAGGAAAAGATTCACTGAGTGAAGTGCAGAGAAGGTCTCAGCCTTGGCCGTCAGTCATCTTGATTTATACATCCGTCGGAAGGTTCAGATTTATGCTGCACCTTATGATTGATTTCATGATTGATAATCTGTCCATTACTGTGTCAATAAGACACATGGAAGCAATAAATTATGCCTATCCAGAGCTCAAGGCAACAACTTTGCAACATAATGACTTAAGGCTTCAGCCCACAAGGCAAGACATGTAGTGATGTTACCAATTAGAAAAATCACAGAAAGTATTTTCCATTTTTCAGTATAGCATTCTATTTATTTCGGACAATTTTAAACACCAATAACATAAATTTACAAGTAGCTGCATTCAGGAAGAAGCCTGACAAGCACTGATGCGTTTTTCCTCTTCCTGCTCAAAATGTTTATTGTGCTCAATATTTATGGCAAAATCTGATGTTCACACTTTTCCCATTTGTGCAGAAAAAGCTACTTTCACACAAGACAATCTTTGGAGAATCAGATCACGACATCATCCACTGCTGTCTTGATATGTAGTGAAGGCAGGACACAAAAAATACTCTTTAACTGTGGCTTTACTGGTCCTTTACCTGTGTTTTTCTCATGGACTGGCAGGAAGTGGAACGTGAGAAATCCAGGTAGAAATGACAGGTAGAAACAAATAGATGGCAAACACATGCTAAGACAAAGGCTATATATATGTGTGTATATATGTGTGTGTGTGTGTGTGTATATATATATATACTAGAGATGGCACGATACCACTTTTTTATGTCCGATACCGACATCATACATTTGGATATCTGCCGATACCGATATGAATCCGATATAGTGTGTTTTACTCAATAAAACTGTTTTTTTTAAATATCTTGCTGCATTTTGTATAGGTTCATACTCAAGTTTAAATAAACAACAACACTAAAGCTATTCTGTTATACCTGTATGTAAAAAACACACTGCACCCAAAATATTTCATAGTTCAGCAACACTGATCAATCTAATAAACTTAAACCTACTCCATCCTCCCTATTCTGGTATTTTAAAGAGTAAGCAACCTAACTAATAGGGTTGCAAACTCCCAGCAAAAAAAAAAAAAAAAAATAGGGAACCACCTTCCACCTCATGATGCTTGACGTAATCAACTTTAATTTGATGCAGTGTGGGAAAAACAATGCACAGAAATAAATTATTTTTCAAGAATAATTAAATAGATTCAACATCTTCCTTCAACAGAATTGCAGACTGCACAGATGGTATCTTCCCAAAGGAAAAAGTACTATAGCTTACTAGGGTATATTAGACTTAATAGTTACTATATACAGTAATGGACTTCTATATATTTTACACCAGATTAAAACTTTGGGTGTAAGATTCAGATAATTATTTATTAAAAGCTAGACATTTTAAATGAGAATAAGAAAGAAAAGTATGTCTTTGTGCCCCCTTTTCCCTGTTCATGCCCTATCGGCCCCCCTGGCTAAACTTTGCTAGATCCGCCCCTGCACAGTTACCAGCCATCAGCCGTCAGAAAAGGATCCTGGTGTAGAAAGTAATATTAAATAAATTCTAACAACAGCTTATCAAGCTTAAACGTGCTGCTGTTGTTCAGCTGCTGGTTTCCTCTTTCTGGCGCGAAGTGGGCCAAAAACAAACAAGAGAGACGGAGTCGCGACAGAAAAGCCGATCAGCTGATCATTGATCAGTTTCACGATTGAAGTAGCAGCAAGAAGAGGCAGTCGCTCCAGGTATTGGTTGTTAAGCTTAACGTGGGAATGCTTTACAAACATTCAGAGATGAACTTACACACTTGCTTTACTTCTCTCTGGGATAACTTTCTCGGAGATGAAATGCTGGTTTGGTAGCGAGGCTTGAAATACACACAGCCGCTCTATCACGTGAGCACACTGCTCCGACATGCTACGGTTATGAGCCGACTTACGCCGTGTCGCAAGTTTTGTGAGGTGCTTTTTTTATATTTAATGGATCGGGTTACATTTTTTTATTTCTCTCCGATATCCGATCCAGTAATTTACGTCAGTATCGGACCGATACCAATACGTAATATCGGATCGGTCCATCTCTAATACACACACACACACACACACACACATGAATGACCAACAGTGCAAACAATTGTTTGTAAGTATAAAGTGCATGGCACTGTTTCGTCACTGCCATGATCAGGAAGAAAACGCAAGCTATCACCTGCTGCTGAGAGAAAATTGGTCAGGAGAGTGAAGAGTCAACCGAGAACCACCAAAAAGCAGATTTGCCAAGAATTAGTAGCTGCTGGAACACAGGTGTCATTGTCCACAGTTAAACGTGTTTTGCATCTCCATGGACTGAGAGGCTGTTGTGCAAGAAGGAAGCCCTTGCTCCAAAAGCGGCACTTTAAGGCTCGACTGAAGTTTGCTGCTGATCACATGGAAAAAGATAAGATCTTCTGGAGGAAAGTTCTGTGGTCAGACAAAACAAAAATCGAACTTTTTGGCCACAATGCCCAGCAATATGTTTGGAGGAGAAAAGGTGAGGCCTTTAACCCCAAGAACACCATGCCTACAATCAAGCATGGTGGTGGGAGTATTATGCTGTGGGGTTGTTTTGCTGCCAATGGAACTGGTGCTTTACAGAGAGTAAATGGGTTAAAGAAGAAACAGGATTACCTTCATATTCTTCAACATAACCTAAATTCCTCAGCATGAAGGTTGGGTCTTGGGCGCAGTTGGGTGTTCCAACAGGACAATGACCCCAAACACACATCAAAAGCGGTAAAGGAATGGCTAAATTAGGCTAGAATAAGGGTTTTAGAAAGGCCTTCCCAAAGTCCTGACTTAAACCCCATTGAAAACACGTGCACAATGCTGAATAAACAAGTTCATGTCAGAAAGCCATCAAATTTAACTGAACTGCACCAATCAAGAGGAGTGGTCAAAGATTCAACCAGAAGTTTGCTAGAAGCTTGTGGATGGCTACCAAAAGTGCCTAATTGAAGTGAAAATGGCTAAGGGACATGTAACCAAATATTAGCACTGCTGTATGTATATTTTTGACCCAGCAGATGTGATCACTTTTTTCTGTTAACCCATAATAAAGTCATAAAGAGTTTTAGAAATAACGGGACACTCAGTAGAGCCATTATATTATGTTCTTTACAAGTGTATGTAAACTTTTGACCACAACTGTATTTGCGAAAGCGCTCCGACGTTTTTGTAGACTTTTGTTACCCACCAGCTCAATAGCTGGCCAGGAGGTCATGGCTCACTAGAGCCAGCGAGAACAGCGGACTCCTGACACATTGTTTTCAGACGCTGTGCGGTCTTTTGCTACTCAGGTTAAACATAATATATAAGTCTCTTAGATCAGCGGTCCCCAACCTTTTTTGCGCCACGGACCGGTTTATGCCCGACAATATTTTCATGGACCAGCCTTTAAGGTGTCGCAGATAAATACAACAAAATAAAACTAGTACCGGTACCGTGTGTTATTTATTCATAACACACGTGAAAAGACCCAGGAAAACCGAGTAAACGATAAAAATGATAACAAAATAACGCTGAAAACCGATAAAAACCCTGAAAACTATACATTTCACACCTGAGCCTCAACTCTCGCGGCCCAGTACCAAACGACTCACGGACCGGTACCGGTCCGAGGCCCGGGGGTTGGGGACCGCTGTCTTAGATAACTATAAATGTTATTGTTTGGCTTTTTTCAGTGTTTTATTTGTTCCTCAGTAAATCGGTTTGGCTGAGATTAAAGTTATAGTTTTCACACAGCTAAATAAACGTCAAACAGAAAACTGATTAAACAGAAGTGTGAGATGATAGAGAATTTACTCCAATGTCATGTTATATTTTAGATAGCAAGGAGCGGACGTCTGACTTTATTAAACTCAGCCGAGCCAGCAGTGATGCAAATTTAAAGGCTAGACCCTCCCATTTCACAGCCTTGCCCTTCTGGCCTTCTGAGGACCCGGCCCACGTAGACCAGGTCCTCTAAAGGAAGCAGCCCCTGAATTGAGACACAGCTTGTGTTCTGTCTCTGTGAAGACATTTGTAGTCTTTTCCCTGTATCCCCCTTCCTGTTCCCTTGTTCTTCTCTCTGTGCTTTGTCCCCAGTGTGGTCTCTGGCCTGCTGCAGGGGAGGGGTGGCACAGTGAGCTCTCAGGGAGGCAAGAGGTGTGCCGGAAGGGAGGTGCATGTGCTCAGGCTAATGATCCTTTTTTCCTTCTCTGCGCATTTAGTGATGAGAGAGTCAGAGGAGAAGGAGGTTTTTGCCAGCAGCTAAGGAATGCCTGTTCCCTGTGTACCGCATACCAAAACAACAGAAAAGGCTGCTGAGGGTTGAATAAAGCCTCGACCACAGACTGTGTGTTGGGTCCATTCCTCACAGTCCCGTTGTCTCCTCAGTGTGTCCCAGTCCTCGTCTCAGGTTCACGTGTCCTAGTCTGAGTTTCTGTGTGTGTGTCTTCCTGTTTAAATTTGATAGTGTCCTCTCTCGTGGATGTGGTGTTCAGTTTTGTGTCCCCTGTCTCATTAGTTATGATTTTGTTCAGCTGTGTTCCCATGCATCTATACTTCCCTTACAACTTATACCTGTAAGTAGATTTGTAATCAGCCCCAAGAGATTAATATTTATAAACTCTAAACTCTAAAGTTTATCTTAAATTTTTTTTTAAAAAAATCTTTTTTTTTCCCCAACCAATTTCTTCCTTTCTTCAAGAAAAAACTCAAATTTTGCATTGATTTCACCTTTGACTTACCTTTGAACATCACATCTGCTATCTGAAAGACACACCTGTCCTCCCGCAGAGCGAGACGAAAGCAACACTTTGTTAAACAGCTGCTCTTAATTCCTCACTCATCACACTGTATCAATCCATTTTGCTTTAGAGCTTCAGCCCTCACCTTTTTCCCCCTGTCTCTTCAGTCCACGCTCTGTAATCATGGCACAAGTGGCCTTGAAATGAGTTTTGCAGTTAAATTTTCTGATGTTTTCATCAGGACTCTCAAAACGTCTCATCGGTCAAGGGTCTCATTTATGTGCTCTTTAACAAACAGGAGAAGTGTGATTTTTAAAAAATGACAAAGACGAGAGAGGAGAGTGATAGAAATGAAGGCTTTCAAAGTCTCTTCTTTCTTCACACTGTGTGGAAAAGTCAAGGTGTCCTGAACTGTCAGTTAAAGCCTTTGTCGTGCTCCAAATTAAAGGCAGTATTTTTTATGTCTCCATTTTTGCTTGTATGAAACAAAAGACTTTCTTCTCATGTGTACCCACAGGACACCTACTAAAATTCAGGACTGGCTGCTGTGATGTTTGTTTTTTTGTTAATAACAAAGACCTGTTTTGCTAGATCTGGGGTGAGTTTTTAAAAGACAACAACTGTTGCTTCATTATAAGATCTTTTTCTCGGAGGAAAATGGAATAGCATCTTTGAAAGCACATTTGAGTCCAGACTGCTATAATCAAAATGGTTTTTGTAACTTGTGTTTTGTGCTGTAGCTTTGTCCTCAGACCTCTTCCGTGCACATCCCCGTAGGCTAGAGTAACAGCAATACGCCAGAGCAGAATAATGTGAGGCTGAAGTTCCAATAACCCTAAGACCTTGGTTATACTCTCCTTTGGATTTAAAAAAAAAACACAATGGTATTTTTCTGCCAGTACATTATCCTTTTTTTTTTACAATTTTTTTAATGAAAGTTCACAGACTTCCATCAATGATAAAATGGAAATTTCCAGCATATTTTTCATACCATTAACGAATACTTCCTCTACTGGTAAAATTGTGTTTATAGTATCATATATGCATCTCCTTTCACTGTTAAAAAAAGTCACTCATTAAATGTACTTCTTTATATCCTTAAGCAGTGTTGGGAAGGTTACTTTTAAAATGTATTCCACTACAGATTACAGACTACATGACCCAAAATGTATTTTGTAACGTATTCTGTTATGTTACACAATGAGTGTAAAATTCTGAATACTTTGGGCTACTTAATATTATCATGCTTTTTACAACTACATGAATGTTGTAAATAGATTTTTGAATCTTAATATAAATGAGTAACAGTAGGGTGGACATTAGGTAAGGCTGCACTTTTTCCATCGATCTCGTATATAAAACATGTCCGCGGCTCCGAACCGTAGTAAAGGGACCTCTGGCTAATACGTTGGGTTCCGTGTCGGGCTCGTAGCCGAAAACTAGCTTTACTTTGTTAAACATGAACACAGTGTACAGTCGAGTCTTAATAGCTTACTTACAACTGGCCTTGTCAGGCACTCTTTTTGGCTGCAGTGGTTATTATTATATTTACATGCTTCCAGCTCCCGTTTTTGCTCGATGACAGCTCGTACTTTTCCTTTTTCTCCCTCCTCGCGCTCACAGACACATAACGGGTATGGCAGTCCATTCTCCCTGCAGCATGGACTACACTGCCCATAAGGCTACATTGTTTAGGGCTATGCCTGTAACACTCTGCCTATTGCCTTCATATTAAATAACTTTTTGAATAATTTTTAATAATATTTTTTCATGTCATTATGCAGGCCCCAAGTAGGGGGTGACATGGGCCACGAGATTGGGGTCCGAAGGGAAGGTCCAAGGCGGGGGTACACACGCTCCTCTTCAACTTAATCCACAACTCACTTAGAATGTCCACTCCAAAATGCTCACGCTCACTCACACACATCCACAGAAATCCAGACGGCAGGGAAGACGGGCAGGGAATCTAGAAGGCGCTAGGTAGTGTGACAATCCAGCGAGGAAGCAGCCTCTCTTTCCATCTTAAGTAGTCTGCCAGGATCAGTGTGAATGAGCCACAGGTGTGTGTTCAGGGCGGGTTCAGAGGTGGGGAATCAAGGTCCAGTTCAGCCCTGGTGGGAGAGGCGAAGACAAAAAACACACACCACGACCTCTCCAGATCTTGAGAACCATGGCACTTCAGTTCTTAAGCACCTCAGTTCAAAATCGTCCTTGTTGCACAGCATTTTCTCTGCAGTTTTCAAAAAGCTCTCATCTGTTTAACTTTTGGTAGGGGAGAAAGGCTTGCTATATTTCATGACCATTAGACGTTAGAGTAGCCTCTGAAAATGAGGTCACAGTGACATCCAGTGCAAAAACCTCTCCCTGCGGAGACAAAATTCTAAATCGCAACAAATAAGATAATGAGACTAAGTGATACAGGAGGGTAGGAGAAGCGCAAACATGGAGTAAGATGCTGTGTCTGTGAACACAGCTTTCAATCTGCATGTTCATTCTATCACGTTCCACCTGAGCTTTGGAGAAAATAAGCTCAACTTTTCACTGGATTTTCAGAGTTAATACAACTCTGGCAGTCTGAGTAGATGTGTTGCTGTTTTGTTCCTCTGTCTGTTTTGAGCTTTGTCACAATTGTTTTTATCAGATAAAAAATAAGGGAAGCTGTTTTTTTTATTGTTGTTTTTCTTTTAGAGCAACAACCTTTGTGTGATAAAGGTACTCACAGAAATACACAGCAGTTCTAAAACAGTTAGCATTTCGACCAGTAAGGTGCTGAAGCCCAATCACTGGTGGCTCGGTATGTTTCCTTTAAAAAAAAAGAAAAAAACAGAAAACAGGTCCCTTGGTTAGACGAGTCAGAGTTTTTCCAGAACTTTTTTGTGCAAGCACTTTAAGTACAAAACCAGAAAATCTAAAGTCCCCACCAGCAATGTCTGCTTTTCACTGACTGCTGGCTGTTTCTGTTGTGCGGGACGGTATGTGTGGACTCTAGATTGATCACTCCTGTCATAGCAGGATTGCTGCAGAGTGCTGAACACAAGCTGCTAATTGATAGAGCTCCTCTGGGCCTCATTCACTCCGACAGCCTGGAGAGGAGACAGAAAACTCTCCAGGATCAAAGAACGACAGAAACAAGAAGAGCCCAGTAAAACGTAATCTACAGGGACGGATAATATGTCATAACCATGGGCACCGTCATCGTGGGCGTCAGAGTCATTTCAGGTAAATACTGATAGAGGTGATTCACTGCCTCTGAAAATGTTGGATTAAATGTCATTTTAGGGCTATGAAGACCTCTGTAGGTAATTGTTGCTGAGAATGGAAGAATTTATTATCAGTACCAAAAGTGAGACAAGAAACATCACCGTCTGAAATGTGGACATAGCTGCTGTAAAGTAACACGCTGTGAACTATGTTAATTAAAGCTTCCAGTTACCTGAAGTTGACTGACGTTCCATTAGCCCTACGTCCTCTATGAAATTCCAAAAATGTCCCTAAGCCTTATTATGTATTCCTTGTTTGTCCTCCAGTATAGACACACTATTACTTGATTACTGTAGGTAGGTACACTTGTTCAACTTGTTAATGAAAATATCTATCAATCACATGACAGCAATCCAGTGCACTGAGGCATGCAGACATGGTCAAGATCACCCACCAGTATTGGGAAGACAATTTATTTAAGTGGTTCTAAATGTGGTGTAGTTGTTGGTGCTACACGTGCTGGTCTGAGTATTTCAGAAACTGTTTATCTGCACAAACTAACATCTCTAGGCTTAACGGGGAATGTTCTCAGGGCAAAAATGCTTTCCTGATGATGCAGGTAAGAGGAGAGCATGCAGACTGCTTCAAGCTGTTCCAGCCAAAGTATGTAGAAGAGCATCTCTGAATGCACAAAACACTGAATCTCAAAGGAGACTACAGCAGTCACCAGACCATACCTGGGTGCTCATCATGTCCATCCCTTTACAGTCACAGTATTCCCATCTTCTGATGGCTGCTTCCAACAAGATAACACATCATGTCACAAAGCACAGATGATCTCAAACTAGTTTCTCGAACAATTCACTCTACTGAAATGGCCTCAGCAGTCACCAGACTATAGAGCCAATAGAGCACTTTTGTGATGTGGTTTGGATCTGAACCAACTGTGTCAGTATATTATAGCATCAATATAGACCAAACCTCTGAGGAATGTTTCCTGCTCCTTGTTGAACCTGTGATGTAAGGAATTAAGACACTTATGAAGGAAAAACAGCCGACCCAGTACTAGCAATGTGTACCTATGTCACGAACCGGGCCGTATGGTCATGACAAAAAATAAAAACCCGGACATGGTTAGGAATGTATTCCAAGCTGCTTTATTCTTTTAAACAAATAAAACAGAAAACAAACCCTACTGTCAAAAACAAACAGTGGTGTGTTTAATCAGTACCACCAGTAGTGTGGATGAGTGGAAGATGATGCATGTAATGGTGTCAAAAGCAAAAACCAAACCTAACGCAGCCAAAGTCCAACCTGGTGTCTCAGAGCTAACCAAAACTATGCCCTAAAGGCTTTTTATATAGAGTCCTGGCACACTGGTGTCGCCAGTGTCACTGATTGTAAACGGGAACTCCGCCTCTCCAATGCCTGCAAACAAGACACACATGAGCCAAATTGAAGGCAGGGTGCAGTGGGTTGTCACAACCTAATAATGTGTCAGGTGAGTGTATCTGATTCGGAAGTGGAAGGTTTGATGTCATTTGTCTCATCCGACGTGTAACATTTGTCTCTTAGTGCTTCTTCCCTCAAAACATTTCTATTGGCTTTTGTTTAAATTAATGTTTGTTCATTTTTATAATCATTTTTTTTCTTCTGGCTGGAAGGTTCTAAAATAGTCTTCTCATATGACACCCCGGGAGAAAGCCAAAGACGCGCTGCGTTTAGTGTACATGTCTGGTATATTTGTAGTAACACTGCAGTAGCTGAACATGGTTGCTTTAACTAGTTCAGTCAGTGTTTGGAGCATGAGCTCCACACAAGCTCAATTCCACGGTCACATATTTTATGTGGAGTGGATTTCTCTGATGTGTGCATCTGAAAGAATCCCTCATGATGAATATGGAAGAGAAGAAACTGGCATTAAATACTGCAAATGGCTTGTCAGCCTTCCCCCACTCTGGTGTCAGTGCTTCACATCTTTTACGCTGTTCAATATTTGATGAGTGGATGATTTGACAGATGCTGATGAACCACAGGGTCTGATTCCTCCTGCCCTCTTCCCTTCGACATTCCACCTCCCCCACCCCTTCATCATCCTCCTCCTCCTCATTCCAGACTGGGCCAATGAGGCCATTTGACCTGTCACTCCAAGGCAACCATCATTTAACAAATGCTATGTCAGCTGAGCTACAAGATGACCGCTCAGCTATAAACCAGAGCCTGAGGCTCATGTCTCTGCTGCTGCTCGGATTTTATGCATCTTCACAAATATACAGGACTGTGCAAAAGTCTTGAGTCACCCTTTGTGTCTTTATATTTTGGTAGAACAATTGGAAATGGGTGCAGCAAATTTCCATTCACGTTTGCATAAGCTGTTACAGGGTTTTCAGAATTTTCAAGCTTTAGTATGTATTTGGTCTAACAACCTTTTCTTATTATTCAATACAGCCTTCAGAATAGTTCTCTGGTCTTCTTGAAGGACATTCCAAGCTCTTCTTTGGATGTTGGCTGCGTTTTGTTCTTTTGTCTGTTAAGATGATCCCACACTGCTTCAGTAATGTTGAGGTCTAGGGAGGATAACCAATGAATGACAGTGTTCCATTGTGTGTATGCAGGCATGCTTTTACTGCATTGGCAGTGTTTTTGGAATCATTGTCAAACTTACAAAGGAAGCCCTTGCCAGTCAGACATTTTCCAGATGGAATTCCATGGTGGATCCACATCTGTACTTTTCTTCATTTGTAATTATGTCAATTTGAGAAGATCTGCAACACCACTGGCTGAAATGCACCCCTAAACCACAATAGAGTCTCCACCCTGTTTTATAGATGGCTGAAGGCACACAGTGGTGGACCTCTCAACTGACCTTCTCCGTACATACTGGATTGATCACTCCATCAAACCTGCTGCCACAGATTTCCAGTCCAGGTCTTGTGTAATGTGGTACCTCAGCCTTTTCTCAATTCCCTTGCCTTAAGAATGGCTTCATCACAGCCACGCTTCCACTGAGAGCATGTCTGATGAGGCTCCAGTGAACAGTAGATGGATTGGCTGAAGATCCATAAACATAAAATCATCGGGGATTTCATATTGAAATATATTTTAAATCCCACAGGATTTATCTTGGCACATCACAGGCGGTACGGTGGTTAGCACTGTTGCTGCACAGCAAGAAGGTCCTGAGTTCAATTCCACGATCAGGCCGGGTGGATGGAGTTTATGGTATCAGTTGTTAGTTTTCAGTCTTGATTTATTCGTTCATTATTATTATTGTTGTTGTTATTATTATTGTTGTTATTATTATTATTACTACTACTATTATTAGTATTTATTTTTTATTGTAGTGGAAGGTTTACAGGCTAAATTAAAATCAGGATAAATCTTTATTGATGCCCAAATGGAGATAAAGCAGGATATGCTTTAGACCTACCTTAAATCATATTATCTTAAAGTATCTTTTAATATTTAGTTAACATTTCTATTGTCTTATGTTCTGAAAATTCATATTCAAATCATGAAATATTGTACATTTACCCTTGCAATCATCACCATCATCATCATCCAAAGAAACTGTGACAGCTCTGTGACCCACATTCAGAGAAAACCATACGAAATTGTTCTGTGATTGTGAAAATAGAAAAAGAAATGATACAGTTTCCTTTTCTTCTGACAAAATTGGTGTGTTTGGCCCACTGTCTGATTACAGGTTGTGAAGGTAATTTTGCTGCAGAGTCCATACAGTAAATGTCAGAGACAGTCTCAGTATTACGTGGACGAGGTAATGAGTCTGTGGCCTTCGGATTGATCAGTTTCCTAACAAGTTCGATGGTCAAACAAGTCCAGCAGCATAACAGGCCTCCCCCCCCCCCCCCCCCGACCCTTCCTTCTTGCTCTTTGACAAAACCTCCATGAACCATTTTCTGTCTCTGACTTGTATCCTTGATGCTGTGCTCCGCTCACAAAACTGGATACATAACAAACCCACGCAAGTGATTGTTATCTGTGTTATCCGCCTATATAATATCCACTTATCAAAAGCATACAGAAATATGCAGTATATTCATATAAGAATTGTTAGTGGAACTAACTGTGAGAGGGAAGCCAAAGACTCATGAGTTCCATGGAGATCATTTTGCTGGTTAGCATAGTTTAGAGCCCTGAATTTTATTCATTGCTCGAGTAATCTTTCATTTTTGTTTGCCGCACAAAAATAAATTTTGTGATAGAGCAACATGTTCTCATTCCAGGGCATCAAATCCTGCTGTTCTCTTTGACCAAAATCTCTTTGACACATACCAAGGGGGTCACAGAGGTGTCCTTAGATACCCGGCAGTGGCAAGATTTAATGCTAAAATAGATGTCTTCTGCACCTTTCTGCTCTCCTTTTTGACTGAAACATTGAAAAGATTATTAATTCAATAGTTATCATATGAATCTTTACTGTTTGCAAGTGTTCGTAAATAGTACCAATTAAAAACAGTAAAGTGAATGGTGTTACTGGGCTTGTTGAAAATCTGCCAGGGGTTTGGAGAACAAACACATTTACAAGGAGCTCCTAAAGTACTGTAAGTAGTAAAAGACTTAATCAGACTGTTTGAGTTTCTCCTGTGGACCTGTTTAAACATCAGGGGGTACATTAAAGGGTCAGACAGTGAAATGGGAATAGGTTTTTCAGAACATCTCACAGCTAGTGCTGTTCTAACTTTGTCTCCCATCCTGCAGCTGCCTTTGTGCATTAATACTTGTGATTTCAGTATTTTAGCATCACCATCAGGACAAATGACATTAAAAAAATTATTATTATTTTAATGGTAAGAAGTTAAATTGATGAACACATGGGAAGACTAGGAGATGTGGCGACAATGAAAATGTTGGTGAAGTCCAGTGACTTGCAGCAATATCAATAACTAAATCAAAGTAGGCACGATCATTCACGTGTGATTCACGTTCAGTGAATCACAACTTTGAACAAAGTGGTTAAAGCCAAAACCAATAAAAGGGAAACAATAGACAACTTAAGCTTAAACACCACCCCAAAGTAGCACTTCTTATGGACCAAATAAGGTGCAGTTGTCAAGTGCAAGCAAGATTCTACATGTGGATAAGGTAGATATTACTCTTTGCTCTTTCATGTTTCATGTTCAATTTATTTCACACTTCTTTAAAGCAATGGAGTGGTAGCAGTTTTCGAAGTTAGGAATTACAACCCCAAATGAATGCACAGTTAATGTAGTCATCTATTCTTCTCTTGGAAAGGAAGATAGGAGTTCCTCAAAAACGTCTTATTCACCAGCAGTGTTGGGTAAGTTACTTTAAAATTGTAACTTAGTTACATTACTAGTTACTTCTATCAAAAGTAACTCAGTTACTTCAAGTTACTCGTTACTTTCAAAGTAACTAGTTACTAGGGAAAGTGACTTTGGTTTTACTCAGAATTCTCTTGTTAATGTGTTGCTTCCATAACTTTGCCAGTCTTCTAGCTTGCTTACTTGCCACAAGTGCACTGTGCCACCTACCAATAGAAAGGAAAAGTTAATGTGCATATTTCCACGAGAGAAATCCCACGCCTGGACCGTCATTGACTGCTGCCATGATTCTAGCCTACGTCACAGCGTCATGTGCGCCTTTTACATCCAACACAAAAACTGCAGTCGTGGTGCTTTGATTGTACTTAGAACTTGGAAATTCTGCCTTCTGAATAGGAAGATGTAGGTAACACCAGACTGCAGATGAGCTGCATACAGGGCTGGACGGGGACAAAAAATCGGCCCGGGCATTTTGACTAGAGACCAGCCCACCATTATAGGAAAAATCATAAAGCCTTTGAATGAAAACAAACGCTGTTGTGACAGTGATGTACACTGTTTTGATGGTATATATGCCTCAATCTATCAATTGTTTGTTGTAAGATTCAGATAATTATTTTTTAAAAGCTAGACATTTTAAATGAGAATAAGAAAGAAAGTGGGCGATAAACAAACAAGAGAGCCAATCAGCTGATCATTGATCAGTTTTCATGATTGAAGTAGAAACAGGAGAGGGAGGGAGAGAGAATGAAAGAAGAAGAGGCAGCTGTGCAGCAAACACAGAATAACTCCAGCTTTGTGCCTTTTTCATTGTAGCTGAATTACGGGACAAACTGTTCCTTTTCATCTCAATAAGAAACGCGTAATATTTTCTCTGAATACCAGACGGGACGGTTGGCAACTCTAATAACTTATGAACAAAATAAAGTTCAACATCATTAACATCATAGCACCCACCCAGCTGTATAGAAACTCCGTCATGCTAGCTAGTACGCAGTATGGAAAAAGTCAGAATAACGAAAATAAACTCCACCTAAACTTGGTTTATATCTGACCCAGATAGCCTGCAGGTCATAACTTCTTACCTGAAGTTCAGTTCACACTTGGACTGGCGGCCGCCTCGGGTCTCTTTTCCTTCTGCGTCCCCTTTCCCTCCCCACCTGCTGCCTCCACCACTTGCTAATGTTACTGAATCTGTGGAAGCTCCGCGATAGCCACCACACAAAGTAACGAGTAACGACCCTATCTAAATCCCAGTAACGACTAACGCGTTCCTGATTTTGGCATAATAACTAGTTACCGTGCTCGTTACCACAATAATAACGTAGTTACTGTAACGCGTTACTTAATAATAGTCCCAACACTGTTCACCAGCATATGTTATATGTGAATTTTGACACATCCAGTAGATACAGAGGTGTTGCCAATATGATTGTATTTGTGTGGACTTGAAAAATTAATATGATGAGGTAGATGAAGACACAAAGCATACAGCTGAGGGGGATCACGGAGTGAAAAGATAATTTTGCAGTTATTTTTGTTTCATCACTATCAGTCTTTTTATTCCTTTCTTGCATATGAAAGCACAGATTTTATTGTATGTGCTTTGAGCAAACGCTGACTGTTTAGCTCCTCTTTGAAACATTCATTTGAGTGCATTTGTGTTAATGTCTCTGGCATACCACCTCTGCCGTTCTGCTGTTTAGACACCAGACAGTCCTGCTGCTCTGAGTCTGAAACAGCAGGGGAATAGCGTCCTCCTCATGCTGAAGTCTCTGCGATAGAAATAAAGTGCCACGTTCGAAGCAGTGTGCTGTTGGTCAGCCTGATTATGGTTTTTATGGCCAAATGAAGAGGTGGGTGCCACATTAAACATATCTCTGTGGTGAAGAGACCCAGGGCTACAGGTTAACTGACTACCCTGATGCAGGATGACACAAACACTCTGCAAAAGATTTCCTGAAGGCCAAAGAGCGGTGACTAGCCTAGACCTTCCTCCACAGTAATCTGACTTTAAATGCCACTGAATTACTGATTACTGAGAGTAATAATCCACAGATCCTGAGACTTTGGAACATGGTCATCCTGGGATAACCTGGGTTATACGTATGAAATACCAAGAGAAACTTTAATTGTCCTGGTTTTGTGTTTAAATTCCTGTCAATACAAAGAATTGCTCTTTTTGTGTTTCTTTCTGTGTTTCTTGATTACCTTCCCTTTCCTAGTCCATATCACTTGTGTTCTGCTATCCTATCACTCCTGTCATTTTTCACATTTCTTGTATTTTCCTAGACTTTCTAGTTCTTCCAGAATTTCTTGTGTTCGTTGTGCTCTTTGTGTTTTCCTTTCCAGTTTCCAATTTTCCTTGTTTTCCTTTACATTTCTCATGTTCCTGGTGTTTGCTAGTTTTTCTGAAATTTCCTGATTGCTTCTTGAGTTTTTATTGCATTTCTCATATTTCCAAGGTTCCTTTCCTAGTTGTTTTTTTTACCCTCACCATTTCTTGTGCTTCTAGTAAAGCTTGTGTTTTATGTTTTTTAAGTATTTCTCACGTTTTCCTATGTTTTCTAGCATTTCTTACATTTCAAGTGTTCTTTGTGATTTCTTCGTTTATCCAGCATTTGTTATATTCCTAGTGTCTCTATGATTTCCTAGTTTACTTAGCATTTATCACTTGACTTGTATTGCTCCCAAGGAAAGCATGCATGCTAGATGAGGGGCATTTTCTCATACACCTTTGTAACACTGGACTTGTTTTTGCACCCATCCTGCTGGCTGTTAGAAACAATGTTACATACAGTTCTTAGGCACTGTGTCCTCATCCTCATGTGTTCAGATTATCTGAATCCTTCACAGTGTGCGCTGTAGGAATAGGTTCCCTGTGTTATAAATAACAAATATAAACGAGCTCAGTCACTAAAGAGACAGAGAAGACAAACAGAGTGATGACAGCAAAATTATGTAAGATGACACGCACAGACACCTACACACACTCATCTACAGTGAGAGCAATGAACGATGTGAAACAGAAAACTGTAGAGCAACAAAGAGAGGTGTATGTCTGTGAAGGTTCTCAGTCATCCAGCTCATTGTAGTCTAAGGAGCTTGGAAAGAAAAGCATCTGGACTTCTTTAAAGTCTTGACTTGTATTGCTTGGAAGGGAGCTTGGAAAGAAAAGTCCAGGCGCTTTTCTTTCCAAGCTCCGTAGACAAAGAGAGGTGTAATCATTGGACAGACTCCACAGAGGAAGATTTTGTTTACAAATCAATACAGTAAATCAGAGTTTCAAACACACACAAGCAACCACACACTTTAGTGCTTTATTAGCACTGGTTCAACTCAATGTGAGAAAATGCATTGAAACACTATCTGGAAAATAGTCCAGATGAATGAATGGAGTGGTACATGCAGTGTGTTTGATTACAGAATATTGAATGTTATGCTACATTTGCCTTGGCTAGAAGAAGAAGACAGACAGAATGAGAGAGATAGTTACAACAAAGTTGCAAGAGTTTAAGAAATGTAATCAGATACTGTTTGAGGAATCAGCAAACATAAATGTGGACCATCTGTGAGAGCTCACTGATACAAACTCTGTATCCATACATCTGCACATGAAACCAGCCATTTTCCAATCCAGGATCATGCTTGATTAGATCCTACTTTTTTTGACCTACCGCCTTCGATCTTGAGGATGAAGAGATGTTCCCAAGCCAGCTGAGCGATATCATCTCTCCATCTTGACTCCTCTACTACCCAAAACATCTAATCTGAGACATCCAAGTGTCATCCTGGTCAAATGCCTGAACAACCTTGACTGGTGATGTGGAAGAGAAACACATTTATATTACTTGTATCCTCAGTCTTACTCTTCCAATCACTACCCAAAGATCATAACTAGGAGTCTATCTGGAAATATAGTTACATTTATAGTCAATTTACAGCTTCATTTTTTACACTCAGTTTTCTCCTTGCCACTGAGGACGGGTAGTATCCATTTCACACAATTTCACGTACTATGCTGTACGTTCCTGTACGTTACTAACGGAGTTAATAAAAGTGCAAAAAGTAGAATGCTGGAAACTGAAAACTTCAGCCTTCAGAGTAAAAGTCACACCTTTGGAAATTTGGTGGTTGTAGCAGTGTAGCGGCACAATTTTTACTGTGAAGGTTAGGGATGGGTATCGTTTAGGTTTTATCCGATACCAGTACCAAACTGGTATTTTTGAAACCGTGCCGGTGCTTAAAAGGTGCTTGAACCGGTGCATGAAGAATGGAGAACACAACCTTTGTCCAAAAACCTCTTAAGTTTAGCTGTCTTTTTTGTAAAAAGATAACAATGTTAGTGTTTTCTACAGCTATAGGGCATATATGGTATCACTCTTGGCTGGAAAAAGTGCTTAATCAATGGAAAAAACACAAACTTTGTCCAAAAACCTCTCATGTTTAACTGTTTTCCTCTTTTTCTTTGGTCATTTTAGCCTTTTTGGCCAGGGTGAAGGGAGTATCTGCCATCAAACAAGAAGACAGCCGCATGTAGCTATGATGATGTTTGCTAGTTCACCTTACATGCATTAATGTAATAACGTGGTTAGCCTACTCAATGTAAATTACACACGAACAACATTAAGCTACTCACGCAGAGAAGAACGGCTGCTGCTGCCATCATCATTTCTGCTACACTGGCAGGGCTAGGGGCCGGGACTCTACTCTTTGGGTTTTTGGGGGATGTTGCTAACTCCGGGTCCGATAACAGGCACCACACCCGCAGTAGATGTGCACGGTGTGAGGTCTCGCAGCTAGCTATCAAATACGGCGCATTTCTCGGCTTTTAAAAAAAACGCTATGTGTCGCCAGGCAACACGTTCTCACTCCCAAAGCGTTACATTTTAGGCTAGGTGACAAATCGTCAACATATTACGTTTTCAGCTACCCACCACGTTCCTAAATGACGACCTCGGAAAAATGAGGAAATATGAGAACCGTATGGACTCAATCTACACATGTTCGCTCTTTTTCTTCAAATCGCTTAGAAACACGCTATTTAACATAATTAAAGTCATGGTTAAGGTCAGGAAAAAGGTTATGGTTAGGGCTAGGGATAAGGTTAGGTTTAGGGCTGGAATACAGGGCTGGAACGTCTATTACCGCGGGAGCGTCATTGCACTGGATTTCGGCCATAACCCGCCACATACCATAAGAACGCCGAAGGTCTCCTTTCGCGTTCCTCAGGAACGCCGCGGGACGTGACAAAACGTCGGCATGTTACGCCTCGGGAGTGAGAACGGGCTCCGCCAGGTGTTTCATTGGATTTGAGGTGTTACTTCCTTTGACAGTATCAGTTTAAAGCACTTGTTGCAGGCTGCTGAGTTTGCATATTTTGCTGTGAAGTACAGCCAGACTTTTGACCGCTTCACCTTGGGCATTTTTAATCTGTAGCTCTGCTCTAAAAGAACGTACGTACCTGGACCCGCCTACTATCCTCAGAAACGTAAAATGATTGGCTAGAATCCAAAGTGTATCACAGCTCAGGAAAAAAAAGCACCGAAATAAAGCACCGAAATGTGCGCTGCTTTTCGGTCTGGTTACTACCGTTTATGTCAGATTTATGCCATCATGGCACCGGATACCGGTACCCATCCCTTCTTCTAACACAGACTCATGTCATTTTTATTTTTTCTAAACCACATATTAAAATGACACTAAAGATCTAAGACTTGCATTAAAATATGGCCAGAAAGTATGTTGGGCCGAGGAGGAGGAATAGCTACGATCTTTAAAAGTCATTTTAAATGTAAGCAGCTATCAACCCCGTCGTTCACCAGCTTTGAACTGTGTTTGAGCTGGGCTGCTCTCACACACTGTTGTGTGCGGTGGTTTATCGGCCTCCAAAATACAATAAGGACTTTGTGAGTGACTTTGCTGACTTCTTGTCTGAATTCATGCCAAAATATGATCGTGTTCTTATTGTTGGGGATTTTAATATTCATGTGTGTTGTCCTGATATGCCCATGGCGAAGGGCTTTTTAAACCTTATTGATTCGTTTAATCTGGTGCAATGTGTGACAGGTCCCACACATGAACGTGGACACACACTTGATCTTGTTTTATCTCATGGCCTTTCTGTTTTTAACATAGAGATTTGTGATGCTGTGTTTTCTGACCACAGTCCTGTGATGTTTGAAGTTCCTCTTGCCTGTGCCTCAGTTAAACCTCGCGCTGCTGCTCTGCGCCGTCGTGTTTTTAACTCCTCCACTGCTGAACACTTTTCAACAGTCTTTGACCAGATCTGTAAGATCCTGGATTTTTTATGCTGCCAGACTGAGGAACTGAGCTCATGGTTTTATTCTACCTGTCGGACTGCTTTGGACACTGTGGCTCCATTAAAAACCAGACTGCTTAAAACTAAATCTGAGCCCTGGCTGAACGACATGACCCGAGCTGTCAGACGCGACTGTCGTCGAGCTGAGCGCAAGTGGAAAAAGGACAAACTAGAAGTGTCGTTCCAGATGCTGAAGGACTGTTGGCGTCAATATCAAAGAACTGTAAAAGATGCCAAAAGAAAACACTTATCTGACATTATTTTGTCAAACTGTCACAACCCGCGTGTTTTATTTAAAACTATTGACTCTGTTCTTAATGCACCACATACTGACTGTATCGAGCCCTCATCAGAAGCCTGTGAAAACTTTTTACTTTTTTTTTTATTGAGAAGGTCTCCTCCACAAGGGCTCAAATCTCTCCCTGTGCTCATGACCTCTCAGTCTCTATTTCCTGCTCTGCTGTCTTTGACAGGTTTGAGCCTGTGACTCTGTCCCTTTTAAAGGAGACTGTTGGTCATCTTAAGCCTGCAGGGTCTCCAAATGATGCTGTCCCTCCTCAACTTTTAAAAGAGGTGTTACCTACAGTTGGTCCTTTGGTTCTTGAGCTGGTAAACCATAGTCTGATGTCAGGTGTTGTCCCTAAAGATTTTAAACATGCAGTAGTCAAACCCCTGATTAAAAAACCTGCTCTTGATCCTACGGTTCTTGCAAATTACAGGCCTATCTCCAAACTACCTTTTCTTTCCAAAATTCTGGAAAAGGTAGTTTACAGCCAAATAATGGCCTTCCTGGAAAAGCAAAATGTTTTAGAGGTTTTCCAATCTGGTTTTAAACCCTTTCATAGCACTGAATCGGCCCTTTTAAAGGTTTTTAATGACATATTTTTAGCAACTGATGCTGGGGACTGTGTTGTTCTTGTGCTTTTAGATTTGACAGCTGCGTTTGATTACCGTGGATTATGCCATTTTATTCTCTCGTTTGGAGCACTGGGTGGGCATTAGGGGCACAGCACTGGAGTGGTTCAGGTCCTACTTGGCGGGGCGAACTTTTTGTGTCAGCCTTGGTGACTATGTGTCATCCTCCGCTCCCCTCTTGTGTGGTGTCCCACAGGGCTCAGTTCTAGGCCCCCTCCTCTTCTCTTTATATCTGCTTCCTCTTGGTTCTGTACTGAGAAAGCACGGTATTCCTTTCCACTTTTATGCTGATGACTGTCAGATCTATGTCCCTCTAAAGAAAAAAGGCAGATACCTTACACAGCCATTACTTCAGTGTCTCGATGACATTAAGGCTTGGATGTCTGTTAACTTTTTAAGATTCAATGATAAAAAGACAGAGGTGATGGTTTTTGGTAGCCCCACTGAGACCCCCAATGTGTATGTAGATTCCCTGGCACAGTATGTTAAGCCAACTGTCACAAACCTGGGGGTCAAAGTGGACTGTGATCTGAAGTTTGATAATCAGATAAAAGCAGTGGTAAAATCTAGCTTCTTTCACCTCAGGCAGCTGGCAAAAATAAAGCCAATTCTTTCACGGCAGCACTTTGAGACAGTGATCCACGCCTTTGTTAGCACTCGGCTGGATTACTGTAATGCACTTTATATTGGGGTCAGTGCGTCATATATTAGTCATCTACAGAGGGTGCAAAATGCCGCAGCTCGTCTTTTAACTGGCACTCGAAGGTTTGAGCACATTTCCCCTGTTTTAGCTTCACTTCACTGGCTGCCCGTTTCTTTTAGGATTCATTTTAAAATTCTTTTATTTGCTTTTAAAGCTCTCCATGGCCTCGCTCCATCTTATCTCTCTGAGCTGCTACAGCCTTATACACCCACCCGCTCTCTCAGGTCAGCTGATCAGCTGCTCCTGCATGTACCCAGGACTGGGCGTAAACTTAGAGGTGATCGTGCTTTTGCTGTAGCAGCTCCAAAACTGTGGAACGAGCTTCCTTTAGAGATTAGACAGGCCAGTTCTTTACCTGTTTCTAAGTCACTCTTGAAAACCCACCTCTTTACCCTGGCCTTTGACACCATGTGAGATGTTGGTTTTTATTTTTATTTTTTTATTTTTTTATTTTTAATTTTAGTTGTTTTTAGGTGATTCGATGCTGTTTTTTCTTGTTTTTGATTTAATATAGGGTTGTTTTAATTTTATGTTTTATGTGTTTTATTTATTTATTTAGCTGTTTTCTGTTATTCTATTGTTTTAACTTATTTTCTGTACAGCACTTTGTTCCTGTGCTGGGTATTTTAAAGTGCTTTATAAATAAAATTGGATTGGATTGGATTGGAATGAGGCTGCCACAGAAACCTGCTAGTTTCTACATAAACCAACAGGAGGTTTTTAGTTCACCTTCTTTGCAAGAAGTTTCATGCAATGACATCCAGAACCTTCAATAACAAAGGTACATTTTTTCTAGTGAGTGGAGGTTGCACATCGGTCACTGATGGGTCTCTAGGCCCGTGTGACTAAGGCCTGAAAATCAGTAATGTTGTGTGTCAGGAGATAAAATGTGTTAGAAAAACAAAAATCCTATTTGTAATTATTATTTGTGTGTTAATGCATGTTTAAAATAGTCAGGCAATGAAATATGTGTGAGCATTCCATCCATCACTTTAACAAAAGTCTAATGTCGATAACATTAGCATTCAGCGAGCACATTTCCCAATTAAACATTGACACTCTGTCAAATCCTCGTGGGAGCTGTCATGTGTTGTTGCAGCCACTGTCTCTACTGTCTGTCAGAGGGACTGTTCATCAGCTGTTTATGCAGAAAACCAGAGGTAAAAGTTCAGCACAGACTCACGTAATTTTTCTTCTTAGGGGTGACCAACCATGTGTGGAGGACAGATTGATACTGCCCGGCCTGAAGACCCACTGAAGTATGGCAAGCAATATAAAAACTTAATTTAAGTGTGAGTGTTTAATATCAGCTGCTTCATACAAGTACAAAGTAAGAAACAGACAGAGGTAAAAATCGAAGTAGACATGGAACATACAGCTGGACTCACAAAGAGAAAATCTGTAAATCAAGACAGCCCATATTATATTTACCCTGAGAAACACTTAACAGACCGAGGTTCAAAGGCTGGGAGGGTTTCACTGCAGAGTAAAATGCATGCTGCTTGGTTCTCTATTTGAATAGCAACATATGGATAAAATTCCAAAAAATGATGGAGCATTACAAAAGTCAGGTGAAGAGAGTGGATGATTTCCAATTTAATCAGCCAATTCAGTGGATTAGAAAGTCAAAACCAGACCAGATAAATTCACCATGAACTGTTTACAAAGTATGTCTTGTTCTTCTTATTAAATCTCTGACAATGACACTAAAAGGTTTCCCATGTGTTTGTAGATAAACTATACAACTATGGTGTTCCCAGTGCTGCATCACTGAGTTTGCAGCAGCAACAGCAACTCTAAAGGCAAAACTTTAGCTGCACAAAGACAACTCGTGAACAGCCTGTATTTTAAAGAGATTCATGTAGCAACCCACTGGTTTTCTGAGCTTAACGTTCAACTTTAATCCCAATGTCAGATTGTTGGAGCCAGAAATTTGGACAAGAAGCTAAAGTGCTAACTTAGCACCATCAGACTTTTAAGAAAAGGTATTGAGTATAGCATCAATGCATTTAGGATCAGGACAAGAAAATTAAGCCCATACAAAAGTGCCTTAAACTTTCATGCAATCTGAAGGCCACCAGTAGTTATTAAAATGTCCTGACCTCTGCAAACACTTTCAGATAGAGTTGTGGACTCTGTCACTCATTTCAGGTCATATGGAGCTAAAAAAAAAAAAAAAGTTAATCTATGTTGCAAATTGGTCATACCATATTTCAAATTGGAGGATTAACTGTGAAAATTAACTACATGCTCATTGGTTAATGACTTAACAGTCACCAATCATTAGTCAGTGAATATATGGTTTTATAGGTCACTCCCATCTTGAAGTCTAAAAAGCATCCAAATGGATGAAAAACAACCACTCCACTTACAGTTGTTACAAAGGGTAAATTATTTATAGCTAAATTGAGTCACTGAACTGGATATCTCAATCACGTTTCTGGTTTTGGTAGTTTTGCAGATTTTTTTTTAACTCTTCCCTTTCTGAATGAATTTGAGCTAACATGATCTTTAAGCCATCACTGTCATTCATTACTTACCAGGTCACTGTTAACCCGTCTAACTGTAGATGGGTTAACTTCCCACCTGACCATCACAGAGTCTAGATACCCCTCACCCCCAACTGGTCGTGGCAGATAGCCGCTCCTCCCTCAGCCTCTTTTGAGGTTTCTTGATGTTAAAAGGGAATTCTTCCTTCCCAAGTACTTGCTCATAGGGGGTCTTTAGATTGTTGAGGTTTTCTCTGTAATATTTTAGGGTCTTTACAGTATAAAGCATCTTGAAGTGATTGGTTTTGATTTGGCTCTATATCAATAAAAATGAAATTAACTGAATTTCTTAATGGGAATTACCCAAACTTTCAGGCCCCTACTATGCAAATGACATTTTCTACAAAACTACTTGAGCTTGGTCTTTCAAATATTTGGCTCTATGACTCTATGGATACAAACTCTCAGGTTAACTTGAAATGCCTTAATATTTGGATACCTGATCTCAGACAGCAGATGTGGAGGCCACCGTTTTGCAGGTTGGGGACTGATATTGTATTTACAGCTTACTGTTATGTTATGACAGTCCAAATCAGGTGAATGTTTTCACAGATATTAAAGCTTGAACATGGAAACAAAAACACATTTTCATCCAACTTCATTGTGATATTCCCCAGGTATGACACCACGCACAAAATCCAGATGAACCTTAGAAAAATCAAGGTCCTAATAGTATTGTATATAAAAATACCCGGGGAATATCACACTGAAGTTGCATGAAAATGTAGTTTTGGTTCCATATTCAAGCTTTTATATCTGTGAAACCATTGACCTGATTTGGACTGTTCTCAATAATATGTTGTGCTTTGTGTATGAGAAGCTGTAAATAAAACGTCAGTTCCTTACCTGCACAACTATAGTTTCTATAGGCCTCTGCCACCAGTAATTGGACAGCAAGATCTTAACCTCATCCAGTATCTGTTTCTACATTGGATCTGTAAAGTTCGTGGATGCAGCTATCTTAGTCATAATATGATGAGCTGATAGTGTGAGGCCCATCTCGCTAGTATTTTAATGTACGGAGTTTTGTCAAGGAGCTTTGACAAAACAGCAGAAAATAGACCAATGGATTGATCATATTCTGATTGCAACAGGTGGTTTCCCTGTCAAGACTGAACAATAATGATACAGATCACATGTTAATAGCAGGTGGAAATGGGGTCAGAGTTATCGTTTTAACTGCCTGGTGATTTCGTTTCATTTTGTCTCATATTGGCTCTTTAAAGGTTCCAGACATAATAAAACGTGTTTTTTTCCTTGTTCTTGAAGGGCTGCTCCTTTGTGGATAAATGTTTCTTTTTAACAAGGCCATGAACATCACAGGATAGATCATATGTGATTGGAACGAAGTGAATCTGTGCAATAAAATGGATTCCAGCTGTCAGTGTGGCTGAGTTATTCAGGATATTTCTCCTCAGGGGGACTCATTGAAATTCAATGGGTACATTAGTTATCTGACTGTGGGCCCGGTGGCGACACAGTGTGACGCTGGCGCTGTTTTCCATTAATTTTTATCTGACTGGAAACAAGTTTTGTTTTCATAAAATTCATTTCTTTATCGACAGTTTACAGCAAAGAACGTAGCAGAAGTGGTGTGCAGATACACAAAAAGAATAACACAAAGACAGGGACAGTGTCTTTGGAAACACTCCAAACCTCTGCAGCTTTCACATAAAAACATCAGTGTTTCAGCCATAATCAGCCTTCGTCAGGTCAGAAGTTCCCATTCTTATCTAACACAAAACAAAAACTCACTGACATTAAACTGGTGCTCTTAGCACTTTATGGCAGTCCGTCACATTAATGAGGACATTCATGTTTCCTCCAAATGGCTCAGTGTAGAAATAGCTCCCACTCGCACCCTCTTTGTAAGGGTAATTCACTTTGTTACAAATCGGTGTCCTTTCCTGCAGTGATAATAGTTTTGTAGTCACCAGAAAAGCTCTGGGACCACTGTGACATAACTAAAAATGAATCACACTGGTCAACAAGCATCAGCAGTCACATGTAGAGATCCTACAGGGCTGTGCACATTTTCTAGGGAACCAACATCAGATCAAACTCATGCCAGTAAGGATCTGATTTTACTGGACATGTCTCAGGATGTTTTTGCCCACGGGGAGTAGCACGGGGTGTACCCCTGGGAATCTGATGCGGTTTTATCCAATTCTTTGGAGGAATACAAATCATAAATGGAATGCTTGAGTGCATTTATCAGCATAGGGTCACTGATTATGAAAGCTCTATGGGTTTTTTTTATGTTTGGCTTCCTGCCCTTCACATTTTGCTTCCAGCAGCTTCTGTCAAAAGTAGACTCTGCGTCATGGAGTGGGATGCTTCTGAGATCCACTGTGGCACATCTGGTGGAATTACAAACATTGTCTTGGTGGACGTGCTCAGAGTACGATCAGTGTATACAAGGTTAAGATGGCCAGCACCTTTGTGTGGCCAACTGACCCCGTAGGAGCTCCTTCGGGCAGTTTTCAGAGGAGAAAATAGAACCTGTTTCAGGGTGGATCTTTCTATGCAGGCCTGAAAACCTGTTGAGAACTGAAAAAATCTCACAGCATACTGATTTTTTAAACTCATATTAGACAGCCAGAACAAAAACAGGAACCTTGCAGTCATCGACAGTGTTGGGCGTAATGCATTATGTAATTACATCACTATATTTTTTCAATAACCCATCACGGTACTGTACTGAATTCATCACAATCAGTGGCATTTGCAGGATCACTGAACAGCACACAGTTCCATGTGGAGTTCTGTTTACAGTAAATTCAATAAAAGAGATCATTTGAAAGAATTGTCAAGAATTATTGTAGTGCAGAGGCTGAAGTATAAACTATACAGTGATTAGATTCAGATGACGACAAGATAGCAGAGCAGATTCCTGACAATGTTAGCAAGTAGAATTAGACCTCTAGAGTCTAGACGCTGGTGGTGGCAGAGATAAAGTAAATGGAGAATGAGACTCTCAGTGATCAGTCAGGATGTGCTGGAGATGGAGATTACACACATTGCACAAATGAGAGTCTCAAAGGCAGAACGGTGAGAGGTACTGAGATCTAAACCATATGGCCGGCAGAAGGCCAGCAAGAAAATGATCGGTTCAGAGTAATGATGACAAAACTGAGTTTGACAGCCTGGGAAGAAGAAGTAATAAAAAATAGACTAGAGCTCAAATGCCCAGGAATGTAGGCAGACATGCATACACATCCTTAAGCTTCATGAGAAGAAAACTCAACTGGTATGACCACGACATAAGACCTGAAGTACAGGACAAAAGCATTCTTCAAGGAACAGTCCAATGAAAGTGGAAAGCAGAAGAAAATAAAAAATAAGGGTCCAACAACAGTGAGGAGTAGACAGGACAAAACTTAAAAAAATGAAATGTCTTCTGTTACTTCTATTCTATTGTTGTCCAGTTTATATAGTGTCACTCTGACTCCATCAGGAATTAAGGGTCATAGCAAGACTGATAAATTCTACTGGATGATCGGGGAGAAACTTATAAGCGTTTGAAAGAAGTTATGCAAATAGTGTCACAGAGTGTTTAGGTTAATATTAGGAAATATTTCACGATGCATTATTTGAAGACTTTCAGTTTTAGGCTAAAAGGTCAAAAATTGACCAAATTTTTAAAAGAATGGGGAATTTTATTGATCCATTCTCTTCCACTTATCCTTGTGAGGGTCAGAGGGGGCCTGGAGTCTATCCCAGCTGTCTCAGGGCAAGAGGGAGTTTACACCCTGGACAGATCCCCAGTCTGTTGCAGGACTAACACATAGAGACAGACAACCATTTGCACTCACGTTCACACCTTCAGTATAGGCAATCCAGAGTTACCAATTAACCTATCCCCACTAAGTGCATGTCTTTGGAATGTGGGAGGAAGCTGGAGTACCCAGAGAGAACCCACACAAACATGGGGAGAACGCCACACAGAAAAACCCCAGCCTGATAGTGGAATTAAACTCAGGACCTTCTTGCTGTGAGGCAACAGTGCTAACCACCATGCCACCATGCTGCCTGTGGGATGTGCCAGGATATAAAATCCTGTGGGATTTAAAATATATTTCAATATAAAATCGCACAGGATTTTATATTGAAATATATTTGCTTTTCTTTTAATCAATTTTGGTATCAAGAATTAAGTTACCAATTGCCAATAATTACCAATAATGACATTGTTCCTGTGGCTCTAATCGTAATGATCAAATGAAAGACATTTAGTGTCATGTATCTAATAAACTGTGTTGTAATCCTGAGGGCTCTCCTACGTGAGCTCTCTAAAGTAGAGACAGTTTATTTTGATGAGTCTTTAAACCGCATTGCTGTGAGCAAAAGTCAATAAACAAACTGTTTACCCAGTTTGTTTGATGCTTTATGTTTTTTGTACTGGTATCTTCAGTGTTTGCACACATTTCGGTTTGCTGGTTAAAAAAGATTTCAGGTGAGCTATGGTTCAATTTCATGTGGTCTACGGTTATTATTCCAACTCTTTTATGCTCTGCCGTATAGTCTTTTGTGTCTCCTTAAATAATATTACAGTTTCCGCTTTTTGCGTTTACCCCAGAGTCCCTGTTGGATGTTTACCACGAGAATTACAATGGCTTTACTCTGTTAACTTTATCTCTGTGCTCTTTAGTTCGTTTGGTGTGTATATATCAGACATTTTTGGTTGCCGGTGTTGAAAATAGTTTCATGTGATGAGAGGAAAACAACAGCTGGAAGATAAACACATTGGGAAACTGAATAGTTGGTTTTTATTAAAATAGCAACTTCCAGAAGTGCCAAAAAGTGCAGTTCCTCTAATGACCACATGGTGTAGTCATCAGAAAATATACTTCTAGTTTAAAATGTACATGTTTACAGCAAAAACTAAGATGACACTGGAAAATATTTTAAAAGCAAAATTTTTTAATCATTTTAGTTTCATCTGGTTGTTTAGTAGTCCCGAAGTAGCAGCCAAGCAGGTTAAAATCATTATGGTGCCTCAGCCAAGCATCAATTTTGGAGCAATTTTTTCACGTTGTTATAGATTGTTCTTTCTTCTTCCCAGATAATTCAACTTCAGGACACAAAACATTTTGATGTTGTTTCATTTATACTTTATCTCAAGAAAAAAATCAAACAAGCCCAAAAACTGTCTCTAAAGCAAGGCAATCAGCACCTTGACTCACCGACTGCTGTGAAATAATGGTCCAGTTTTAAACACCTAATAAGTCCACATTATGAGGTTGGAGAGATGGCATAGTCTGCTGGCTACCAGCCAGAAGTCCACAGTTTTTGGTAGCACTTTGTTTTGCTTCTTTGGCTGGTTTTGTTTTTTATATTTTGCTTTTTCATGCTGGTTAGGTTTAAGCTATAAAAACTACTTGGTAGCCCTGGTCACGTTTAGGGTAATATCCCAATAATGCTGTAGAGCAGCAGAGACCAGCAGAGCACACCTTAAAAGACCAATCCCAGCAGCTCTGACAAAAAAACTTTTAATTTGTGCTTCACAAAAACCGAACCTTATAACTGTGTTAATGTTGTTTATACTCTTTGAATTAAAAATGCTAGACATAGCATAAAATTACACATATCAATGATTTGATATGTGTATAATTGTACTAACAGTCTAAATTCTGTGACTTTTGTTGTGATTTGGCGCTATATAAATAAAATTGAATTGAATTGAATTGATTTGAATTGAATTACTATGTGTGTCTGTTCGTTTGCAGCCTGACCAAGCTTGCCAGTGTTAGAAATCCAGGATGTGCTGTTAAGGTTCTCATTAGTCAGTAGCCAACAAGCATCCTCCTTTTTGACTCTGAGGAGGATCCTCATTTACTAAATGAGCTGGCATAGTCAGCAAGATGTCATCCTTGTGACTGAGACCAACAACATAAACTCATTAGGAAAGTGGTTGCTATAGTTCAAAAGAGCCATTTCCCATTGATTTCTGTACAAGTAGAAGCTTTTTTACCAACCAGAGAAGCTACCCCCTGCTGGGCATTCAAAAAATTGAGATTTAAGACATTTCTTTGCTTGTTGGCTTTATAAACTCCATAAGCTGTGTAAATCTTTTATATTCAGTCTGTGGTTCATCACTACCTGTTATTAATTTTATCACATGATCCATTGTTAATATCTCGGTACTGATAAGAGCAGTTTTAAAATTTCAGTTCTCTTCAAAAAGTGTGCATCATTGTCTGTAAATCCTTTGTTTTCCTCACTGTGAATCCAATCTGAATCCAGTCAACATTCAAAGCCATTATATCCGGAGAGATAATAGCACCGTGTTATAGCACTTACAGGCTCTGGCTGAGGAAGGGCTGGCCATAAACACAGAAATGATGGAATGGAAACCTCGGGGATCATCCCTTTACATTCACACCAGCTGATTTTTGCTGCTGAAGGAATCTGTAGGTGTCTCCTGGTTATTTCTGTCTTTCTATTTGGTTCCTGTCCTGTCTCCCTCCTACATTCAATCACTGTCTTTGTCTCTCACTCTCTTCCATTCTCCGCTGTGCTCTCTATGCAACGACCACATGCAGCCTCAGGCTCTCCATTAAATCTTCATATTAGAGAGATGTCGTGCTGCCGTCACTGTAATGACTGTGGGATCTTCATTTGCTTTCAGGTCGATTCTCCACGCTTTACATCTCTCATTTTCCCCTCCATATGTTCCTTGCAGGATTTATTACCGCCTATCTGCGGCTTTCCCATATCTGCGATGCAGCTGGGGGGGTCATTTGAAAAGTAAAAGCTGTGGCTGTGGGAGCTAATCTGCTTGTATGTAAAGGCTTAATCCACATTGATCTACAGATGAACCCAGATCAGAGGAGATTAGATAAGGCTTGCTCACCAAACCGCCACCATGCTTCCTGCGTCGCATGCAGCTCTGAAGCTCTGAAGATGTATATGAATCATGTCTCGCTGCATGAGCTTCAGCAACAGGAGCATCCGCCACTGGACATAATAATAAAAACACACCATTGTTACAAAAAACAGGAAACAAAGGTCAGGGAAACTGAAAATGCTGTTTTCAGTTTTAGTGGAATCCAGGGTTGGTCTTTTTCTTCTGTGTCACTGTTTTAGTGGTTTTATTGAGAGTTTTGTGCAAAGATAAGAGGTGAGAAAAGCATCCGTTTCCCTTTTCAAGCTGCTGTGATCTGATTTGAGCCGTTCAATAATGAATGGCATATTCTGCGTGAATGAGGCAACAGACATCCTGCTGCTCTTCACTTCAATAATAAAACAAACATCAGATGTTCTCTGTGTCAACACAACAGGCATGCTGAGCACTGCTGTGTGTGTGTGCAGCTGCAGGTGGCGTACTCACTTTGTCAACCACAACTGGAAATAAAACAAAACAAAACAAAAAAACATACCATGTATTAAGGATAATTTGTAGCATTACATGACTAAAAATAAGAAGTAAACTCTGACATTTAGTTGACGGGCAGTGAAGATTCTGAGTACGCTACAGCTCCTGATTAATCAATGCATTAACTTTATAAGCTGATTCGAATGCTTAAACAACTTTATATGTGTGTGTGTGTATAAATATGGATAAAAAAAACACACACACACACCCAGCACGCCCCTGCGGGCAGTTTTATCCTTCAAGCTCGGGTCCTCTACCAGAGACCTGAGAGCTTGAGGGTCCTGCGCAGTATCTTAGCTGTTCCCAGGACTGCGCTCGTCTGGACAGAGATCTCCGATGTTGTTTCTGGGATCTGCTGGAGCCACTCGCCTAGCTTGAGGGTCACCGCACCTAGTGCTCTGATGACCACGGGTACCACCGTTACCTTCACCCTCCACATCCTCTCGAGCTCTTCTCTGAGCCCTTGGTATTTCTCCAGCTTCTCGTGTTCCTTCTTCCTGATGTTGCTGTCATTCAGAACGTCTACATCGATCACTACGGCCGTCTTCTTCTGTTTGTCTACCACCACTATGTCCGGTTGGTTAGCCACCACCATTTTGTCCGTCTGTATCTGGAAGTCCCACAGGATCTTAGCTCGGTCATTCTCCACCACCCTTGGGGGCATCTCCCATTTTGACCTCGGGACTTCCAGGTTATACTCGGCACAGATGTTCCTGTACACTATGCCGGCAACTTGGTTATGGCGTTCCATGTATGCCTTGCCTGCTAGCATCTTGCACCCTGCTGTTATGTGCTGGATTGTCTCAGGGGCATCTTTACACAGCCTGCACCTGGGGTCTTGCCTGGTGTGATAGACCCCAGCCTCTATGGATCTTGTACTCAGAGCTTGTTCTTGTGCTGCCATGATTAGTGCCTCTGTGCTGTCTTTCAGTGCAGCTTTGTCCAGCCACTGGTAGGATTTCTGGATATCAGCCACCTCTTCTATCTGCCGGTGGTACATACCGTGCAGGGGCCTGTCCTTCCATGATGGTTCCTCGTCTCCCTCCTCTTTCTTGGGTTTCTGCTGCCCGAGGTATTCACTGAGCATGCTGTCAGTTGGGGCCATCTTCCCAATGTATTCTTGGATGTTCGTTGTCTCATCCTGGACTGTGGTGCTGACACTCACCACTCCCCGGCCCCCTTCCTTCCGCTTAGCGTACAGCCTCAGGGTGCTGGACTTGGGATGAAACCCTCCATGCATGGTAAGGAGCTTTCTTGTCTTGATGTCAGTGGCTTCTATCTCCTCCTTTGGCCAGCCTATTACCCCAGCAGGGTACCTGATCATGGGCAGGGCGTAGGTGTTCTTACTGTTCAACTGATTCCTCAGAACTTGCCTGACCCTCTACAGGTACTTGGTTGTTGCAGCTTTCCTAGCGGCCTCTTCATGGTTCCCATTCGCCTGCGGGATCCCCAGGTACTTGTAACTGTGCTCTATGTCTGCAATGTTGCCTTCTGGTAGTTTGATCCCCTCCGTTCTGACTACCTTCCCTCTCTTTGTTACCATCCGACTACACTTCTCCAGCCCAAACGACATTCCGATGTCATTGCTGTATATCCTGGTGGTGTGGATCAGTGAATCGATGTCTCGTTCACTCTTGGCATACAGCTTGATGTCATCCATGTACAGGAGGTGGCTGACAACTGCTCCGTTCCGTAGTCGGTATCCGTAGCCAGTCTTGTTAATGATCGCACTGAGGGGGTTCAGGCCTATGCAGAACAGTAGTGGGGACAGAGCATCTCCTTGGTAGATCCCGCACTTGATGGTGACTTGTGCTATGGGTTTGGAGTCGGCCTCTAGTGTTGTACGCCACATACCCATTGAGTTCCTGATGAAGGCTCTTAGGGTCCTGTTGATCTTGTACAATTCTAAGCATTCCAGTATCCAGCTGTGGGGCACTGAGTCATAGGCCTTCTTGTAATCAATCCAGGCAGTGCACAGGTTGGTCAGTCTGGTCTTGCAGTCTCGGCTGACTGTTCTGTCTACCAGTAGCTGGTGTTTTGCACCTCTGGTATTCTTGCCCATCCCTTTCTGTGCCCCGCTCATGTATTGACTCATGTTCTTGTTCATCTTAGCCGCTATGATGCCTGACAGGAGCTTCCACGTGGTGCTGAGGCAGGTTATTGGTCGGTAGTTGGAGGGGACCGGTCCCTTCTGGGGGTCCTTGAGGATCAGGACTGTACGGCCTTTGGTTAGCCATTCCGGGTGTCTCTCGTTAACTAGCAGCTGGTTCATTTGTGCTGCCAGGCGCTCGTGGAGTGCAGTCAGCTTCTTCAGCCAGTAGGCGTTAACCATGTCAGAGCCTGGTGCTGTCCAACTCTTCATACTGGAGACCCTTTCTTGGATATCTGCCACGGTGATGGTTACTGGACCCTGTTCGGGGAGGTTGCTGTGGTCTGCCCTCAGATCCACTAGCCACTGAGCATGGAGAAACTCCACACTGGTGAAAAATGAAAAAAGACAGTGTAAGAAAGCTGAGCGCAGATGGAGAAAAACAAACCTCCAGGTTCATTATGACAGCTATAAAGAGAAACTTCACAATTATAATTTACAACTGAGGAGTGCAAGGAGGTCCTACTTCTCTGACATCATCACCAAAAACAGTCATAATGCTCGGGTCTTATTTTCTACAGTTGACAGGCTAACAAACCCTCCTGTGTCAGTGGCAGCTGAACTTCATTCGACCATGGCCTGCAATGACTTTGCCAAATTCTTCACAGAAAAAAATCCAAAAGATTAGACAAGCAATTGGTACATCAACAGCAGATTCAGGATATGTACTGTGTCTACCGAAAAACTGTTTAAACACCATCAAACAGTTTCACCCTATTAACAGCAAAGACCTGGAGGACATCTTAGGTCAACTGAACTCCTCCTCTTGCTGTTTAGATGTCCTGCCAACAAGTTTTTTCAAAAAGGTCTCAAAGACTTTGGAGTCAGACCTGTTACAGATCAACTTTTCTTTAATGTCATGTGTGTTTCCAGAACCACTAAAAACTGCTGTAATTAAACCTATACTGAAAAAGGACAATCTTGACAAGACACAAATGAACACAGGGCTCTAGACTAACTTTTTGACATGGGCGCACCGGTACGCCTAACTTTAAAAATTTAGGCGTACCGGCACAAAAGTTAGGCGCACACAAATTTTTCAACCGCATCGCTTAACACCGCAGTTTTACATGTGCACCTTCTTTGGGGGGGAAGTCCATACAGACAATATTCATTTCTAAATTATTAACTAACAATCTTGTGCTTAAAGTGCTTTGTCAATATTGTAGAAAATGTTAAACCTAATCATCATCTTGGCCTCCTCTGACGACCTGTTTGCTGCTGCATGCTGCTGAAAGGCAGTGGAGAGAGGGGACACTTGGGCAGTGCATTTATTGCAGCATATGATATGTTTTCTGGATACACTATGCTTTTTCAGCATTCAAAGATTGATGGCACCGTGTCAGAGCACTGGCTATGAATTTCAGAAGGATCAGGCCTTAACTTAACAAAAAAGTTATCAATAGTTCTTTTCATCTTTTCTTATTACCCACAGCTACATCCACTTCTCTCAGGCCTAGAGCTACTCACTAGGGCTGGGTATCATCACTGATTTCTATAATCCATTCGATTCTGGTTTTCAAAGTCCCGATTCGATTCAACTTCGCCTCAGACAGTCAGAAATATTATATTTCTGATCATTTATCAGTACTGACTTCATCAGAATTGTGAACATCACAGCAGATGCCTTTGTGTGAAAGTAACTGAGAATAAAACACAGAAAAACATGAAGGAGATTTTCCTGGTCTGGCTTTTTATAGCAGATAACCTTAAAAATATTCTACAATGTTCTGCATATAAAGTTTAAATTTCTTCAGTATTGAACAACAGAAAAAATAGGCTTTCTTGTCCAAGGTCATTTAAGTGAAAAAAAGAAAAAGAAAAGAAAAAGACAGCAGCCGACAGCGCTGTAAACAACGGTAGACTGGTGGGTAATAAGCGAATGAATAATGCAGAAAACAGATTTAAGACGGGAAACTGTTCTTGAAGTACACACAGAGAGCTGTGCAGGAAGTGTGATTTTTATCGTGGTGGAAGCAAAACAGCAAAAGTCAGAGGGAATTCATGACAACATTGATCAAATGTGAAGCGTAGTTTGCTGCTTCTTTTGCTGCTGGCTCGGCGAATTTTAGTTGGAGAGAGACAAAACCTGCAGCTCAGAATCAGCGCAAAAAAGACGTAAACACAGCGCGGACCTGACGCATCAGAAACCCTAAGCTCCGACAGCGTATCCGTGTAGGAGCCGTCGGGTGAGAAAGCCGAGAAAGACAAAGCTGATTCTGATGTGTCAGCTCCGCTCTGTGTTTACGTCTTTGTGTGGAATCCGTTAATGAATTGATATCGCCTTATTCAGACTACTCACCTCTCTCTTCCACCTGCACTTTCAACTGAACCACGGCCAATCAGAGATGTCCCGCCCCTGACTATCTCTGATTGGTTTAGTCCACGATGGGGGCATAATGTGTGTCTGTTGTTGACCACATGGAGAGTTGCAGAGATTTTTTTTTTTGTTGTTACCCGAACAGTTGGTCGCAGTTGCGACCAAATATTTTTTTTTAGTCGCACCACGGACCAAATTGGTCGCACTCTAGAGCCCTGGAACAACTACAGGCCGATCTCAAATCTCCCATTTTTAAGTAAGATCATTGAAAAAGCAGTTTTTCAACAGCTCAATTACTTCTTAAAACAGAATAACTGCTATGATGCCTTCCAGTCAGGTTTTAGACAGAACCACAGCACTGAAACTGCTCTGACCAAAGTGTTTAATGACATATGTCTGAATACAGACAGTGGAAAAATGTCAGTCTTTGATTTACTGGATCTCCGTGCAGCATTTGATACAGTTGACCACAACATATTACTCAAACGACTGGAGAACTGGGCAGGTCTTTCAGGAACTGTACTAAACTGTTTCAAAACATACTTAGAAAACAGGAAATACTTTGTATCAATAGGTAACTTCACATCTGAGCAGACAAGTATCACATGTGGAGTTTCCCATGGTTCCATCTTGGGACCCCTTCTGTTTAACATTTACATGCTCCCACTGGCACAGATTATAAAGAACAACAAAATAAACTATCATAACTATGCAGATGACACACAAATATATATCACAATGTCACCAGGAGGCCGAGGCCCTGTACAGGCTCTTGGTAAATGCATTGAGGAAATTAATGACTGGTTGTGCCACAATTTTCTCCAGCTAAACAAAAACAAAACTGAGGTAATAGTCTTTGGTGCCAAAGAAAAATGATTACAGGTCACCAGAGAACTTCAATCTATACACCTAAAAACCACAAACCAGGCAAGAAATTTGGGTGTAGTGATGGATGCAGACCTAAACTTAGAAAAACACATTAAGACAATAACAAAATCAGCTTACTATCACCTCAAGAATATTTCAAGGATAAAAGATCTGATGTCTCAACAGGACCTGGAAAAACTAGTCCATGCATTCATCTTTAGTAGGCTTGACTACTGTAACAGCATCTTTACAGGTCTACCTAAAAAATCAGTCAGACAACTACAGCTCATTCAGAACTCTGCTGCTCGAGTTCTCACTAAGACCAAAAAAGTGGACCACATCAGTCCAGCTCTGAGGTCTTTACACTGGCTGCCTGTCCGTCAGAGGATAGACTTTAACCCTTTAAGACCTACCATAGAACCAAGTCCGCCAGAGCTTATATTATATTTTTACATGCTGTAGTGTCATTTTGGGAGCATTTCAAGTTGATATACATCAATACAACCATTATAGCCCAAATTTTAATAATATGTATGCATTAAGTGCATAGTAATTACATACATTACAAAAAAGTGCAATAAACTACAAAAAAAATTAAAATCATTTTTGTTTTTTTAACATATATTTCTAGTTAGAGAAATTTAAGAGGCTTATCCCTCAAAACTGTAAATACGAAAAAGTTGCACAAAATAGTTTCCCACCACAGGAAATTTATTTTAAGTGTCTTCATAGTTTTATTTTTGAAATACACCAATTTTTATACACTGCAAGAAAAACGAAAATAAATATTATAATGCAAAATTGCAAAAAAACAGCATATGCATCAAAATAAACTATTTCCAGCAGTGGCTGCCTGTGGCTCACATTGATGTGTGAATGCCATATTTTCCTCTCATGCTGTATAAATTACACTGACAGGAAAGATGTCATTAAGTAGAACTGTCCATGTTCAAAAGCATATCTATGCACAATGTGGATTTAATGTGATTTTATACATAAAATGAGAGATTTGTGTGTTTCTCTGTAGCTGTAATCTCAGGCTGTGTCCGTGCAGTTAAAAAATAGGTGGGGGTGTGTGGGGGTGTATTTATGTGTGTCAGTAGAAATGAAAAGGGCAGAGCAGTGAGATGGAGGAGAGGATCTTCCATTATAGATCTGACCTGAGGGGTCACACACACACACACACACTGAGCTGAGGGAAGTTGACCATTAGTTTCCTCCCCATCACTCCACCTGCTGACTGCAACTGTCTCGCTCTGATTTATTTCCTCTTATTGACTGTCTGCTCGTGTGTCTGTTTGTCTTCCACCGCAGAGCAAATCTTCCCTCTGAAATCAGCCATTTGCTCCTCTATGATGCTGTTTTGAGTCTCGTGATTATCTCGACTGGCAGCTGACCTTCTCCTGTGCCGATGCTGATCTTGTTGAAGTTGCCTTTTGCTGGTGTCATGCAGTTGATAATCCTCTCTGAGGATCCCCGAAGCAACACTAAACAAGGTGAAGGTGAGTCTCCTCCTTAGTTCGTTATGATCTCTCTGAGGACATGGTTGGAGGAGTTCGTGGTGGTGCCCACGCCCATCTCTCATTTAGCTGGGGTTACACCAACATCAGTCTCTCTGACAAGCTTAAATGGGAGGTTTCAGTCAATATTCTCAGATAATTGAATCCCTTTCACTGTCTACTAGGCAGTAACTAAACCAACAGTGAAACTGAGAAGAAGAGGATTTAGCTCAATTTTACGTTTGAAAACCAACACAATTACTGCGGCTTCTTCATATATATATATGTAACCATCAACAAACAGAAAACCAAACATTTATTCAGTTGATCAGTTTTTAGATCACTATGTGCTTGAGGAGGTGTTACTCTTCCACATCAAAAGGAGCCAGTTGAGGTGATCTGGCAATGCTAGGGTGCCTCCTGGGTGCCACCTAAGTGAGGAATTTTGGGATGTCCTACCATGAGGAGGCTCTCGGGCAGATCCAGCACACACTGGAAAGATTAAATCTGTCACCTGGTGCAGGAACACCTGAGGAGAAGGAGGTCTGGGCATCTCAGTTTAGACTGCAGCCCCTGCTACACAGACCCAAATAAACACTAGAAAATGGATGGATGAAAGAAATGTAAAAGTCAGATTTTGGTCTTAATATTTCAATTTGGACGAAATATTTGGAGTTAATATTTTACTTTGTAGTGCAGTTTGCTCATATATTAATTTATCCAAGATTTTAGCAGTGGCCCTCATTTAAAGCCCTGTGGAACCTGCTGTTGCTGAATGTGAAAAACATCTTATTGTCAGAACTTATTATTAAACAGTAAGAAGAAGAAGAAGAAGCTGATAAACACTTACTTTTTCCAAATATAGGGCAATGTTTAGGAATATGTTTGATCTTCTATATTTATTATTGTTTTAAGAATAGAGGTATCTGGTCCTGAGGATAGCATTATAGGTTGCTTGCATTTATTGGTCACTTTCTAGAATTTCTCTTAGACTCAGCCAAATGTAAGCGTCACAAGTTTCTGACAGCTTGTGAATCGTGTTTTTTTTTTTTTTGTTAACGTATAATCAAAGTTGCCTTTTGACGTCTTAACTACAGAAATGGAACAGGAGCTGCATCATCTGTCAAGCAGCCAAGAATTACTGCTGTCACTGATGATCGGGGCCTCAAAGAGAGGGAAAAAAGACTGACGAGAGCGTATGACAGCAGTGTAACTTATACATAAGCTGGAAAAATGTGGAATTTTTTTAGTGCTCAACTTTTTCATATTTTACATTTAGGGCTTTAAACTAACAGCATCTAGGGGGAAAGTTTTCCCAGCAGAATGAGTTTGAAGGGCTTTTAAGCATACATATGTGGACAAAAGTGACCCTTGTTTGCCGAGCTGCAGTTGGGTAAAATCTCATTGTTGCATTATACTGTGATGTTTTAGACATGAGTTTGCTTCAATCATCCATCTTTGTGGACAAAGATAAAACGTTTTTTCCATTGTCATCAATCGTGGTTGGAGCAGCAACACAGTCAACAAATCAGCCTTTTAATTACAATAATAAACGTACTGCACCCCCTGATCTGTCAGTCCTAAGATGACAGCAGTGCAGAATAAACCCTGACTGCCTTCATGACATGATGTGTCCAAACAAATGAACACAAGACAAGTCAAAACAACACGTTTTCTCCACCAAAAGTGGCCCACGAACATCACAGAGAGCGTGAAAGTTTACATTCTTAAACTGATGAAGGTTCACATACCTACAATCCCAACCTCCGATCTGTAAGTGATTATTAATGAGTCTCATTACAATCTTATCTAGGCAGGACTCTAGAGTGCGACCAATTTGGCCGCAAATGCGACCAAATTTTTCAGTGGTGCGACTAAAAAAAAAATTTGGTTGCACCTGTGCGACCAACTGTTCGGGTAACAACAAAAAAAATCTGCAACCTTCCCTGTGGTCAACAACAGACACACATTATGCCCCTATCGTGGACTAAACCAATCAGAGATAGTAAGGGGCGGGACCTCCCTGATTGGCCGTGGTCCAGTTGAAAGTGCAGATGGAAGTGGGAGGTGAGTAGCTTGAATAAAGCGATATCAATTCATTAAATCCTGAATCGACTTTTAAATATAACTGTGTTTTGCCAGAAACGCCAGATTCTCAGATTAAAGCTCAAAAAACCATTTCAATAACAACCAAACAGCAAATGAGAGCAGGTACACGGATTCCACACAAAGACGTAAACACAGAACGGACCCGACGCATCAGAATCAACTTTGTCTTTCTCGGCTTTCTCACCCGACGGCCCGAACACGGACACGCTGTCGGAGCTTAGCGATTCTGATGCGTCCAGTCCGCGCTGTGATTACGTCTGTTTGCGCTGATTCTGAGCTGCAGGTTTTGTCTCTCTCCAACCAAAATTCGCCGAGCCAGCAGCAAAAGAAGCAGCAAACTGCGCTTCACATTTGATCAATGTCGTCATGAATTTTGCTGTTTTGCTTCCACGACTATTAAAATCACACTTCATGCACAGCTAGCTCTCTCTCTATCTCTATCTGTACTTCAAGAACAGTTTCCGTCTCCAATCTCTGTTTTCTGTATTATTCATTCGCTTATTACCCACCAGTCTACCGTTGTTTACAGCGCTGTCGGCTGCTGTCTTTTTCTTTTCTTTTTCTTTTTTTCACTTAAATGACCTTGGACAAGAAAGCCTATTTTTTCTGTTGTTCAATACTAAAGAAATTTAAACTTTATATGCAGAACATTGTAGAATATTTTTAAGGTTATCTGCTATAAAAAGCCAGACCAGGAAAATCTCCTTCATATTTTTCTGTGTTTTATTCTCAGTTACTTTCACACAAAGGCATCTGCTGTGATGTTCACAATTCTGATGAAGTCAGTACTGATATATGATCAGAAATATAATATTTCTGACTGTCTGAGGCGAAGTTGAATCGAATCGGGACTTTGAAAACCAGAATCGAATGGATTATAGAAATCAGTGATGATACCCAGCCCTAGTGAGCAGCCTAGGCACGACAGAAGTGGATGTAGCTGTAATAGGAAAATAACTATTGATAACTTTTCTGTTAAGTTAAGGCCTGATCCTTCTGAAATTCATAGCCAGTGCTCTGACATGGTGTCATCAATCTTTGAATGCTGAAAAAGCATATGTCTGTGAAGGTTCTCAGTCATCCAGGTCATCGTAGTCAAAGGAGCTTGCAAAGAAAGCGTCTGGACTTCTTTAAGTTACTTGAAGACGTTTCACCTCTCATCTGAGAAGCTTCTTCAGTTCTAAGGTCAAATGGTGGAGAGTCCCAGATATAAACCTAGTGGGAGTATCCCCCCACAGAGGGACAAAAGGACCCCCTGATGATCCTCTAATCGCCTGAGCCAAGGTGTGAAACTGGGTGTGGGTCCCAATCAGCCAGGGTTTCGGGTGAGTTCATTGTGAAACCTGGCCCCACCTTATCATGCGAATTCCTGAGGTCAGATGGCCCAGGATGTGAGTGGGCGTTAAGGCGTCTGGGAAGGGATCTCAAAACTGGATTATAGATGACAGAGAGTTGGTGTCGTAAACCACCGCCTCTGTTCAAAGATGGTCGCTCACAGTGGACATAGATGGCTTCTTTCACTCCTCTTTCAAACCATCTGTCCTCTCTGTCCAAAATGTGAACATTGGCATCCTCGAAAGAGTGTCCTTTATCCTTAAGATGCAGATGGACAGCTGAGTCTTGTCCTGTGGAGGTGGCTCTTCTGTGTTGTGCCATGCGCTTGTGAAGTGGCTGTTTGGTCATATATAAATGAAACTTGGATGTTTTGGATACTTCCAAAAACAATATATGAAAGTAATGAGAAAGTGGCCACTTTCATGAGTAAATCATATAAGCCTTATATGATTCACTATATGAAGCAAGCTAAAACTGATGCAAGTCTTTTATAAGTTTTTCCTTTTTCTTTTCCATATGGGATATCCGCTCCAAAACCAAAAGCTAGATACTGTTATCCAGAAATACAAAAACACGAGGGTTCAAGATGATGGGTTACATCACTGAGGAGAACAGGCTCCAGGTCAGGCCTACGTGGTGATTGACAAATTGCAATCATATGAGTGTGTGGCATTCCTCTGATTCACAGTCAAACCACTTGACATTTGTGACATCTGGTTTTAAAAATCAATTTAAGGTGACATTTGAAAAAACTCAGCATGCATGCTGTTATCCACATTACACACACACATACTGCAAACACACAAATCTCTATGGGCTCAAATTGTGGTCAAAATTCGTACTTCTAACCTGAAACTTGTGTGCAGAGTTTCACACGTATTTTTTGGCACACACAAATTATTTTTATACATACAAATCCTGATTTACAAGTACAAAATATTTATGACCACAATTTGAGCCCATAAATCTCTGTCATGGTCCTGGGTCATTTGACCCAGCGTTTTGAGTTTTCTTGTGTTTTGATCTCATTTTGTATTGTGATTGATATTTAAGTCCACCATGTTAGTGTTGAGTTTATTCTGTAGTGCCTAGGTTGTTCTGTTTAACATCTGATTATTAGATTCCTTCTTGTCTCTTTGGCCTCTGTGTCCCTCTCTGTGCGTCTGTGTTTCTATATGTTGTGAGAGTTCTTGTGTCTTGTTTCCTTCCTCGTATTTCATTCTATGTTCCCCCTGTTTGTCATGTTTATCCATGTCCCTCGTCCCTCGTGTCTCTCTCGTCTCCTCTCTCTCTCCCTTGTGCCCCTCTGTGTTCCCTTGCGTCCTCTCGTCTGCCTCTCCTCTACTCCTGTGTCATGTTCCTCAGTTTCCTGTTCTATTGTGAAGGTCTCATGGATCCATGTTCGGTGTGTCTTCATTACCTACCCTTGTGGCGTCATGTTAATTCATGTCAGCTGTATTGCCTATGTGTTCTCATTTCCATAACAGATCCATAACAGATCAGTAAACCAAGCCGAGGCTGAAGTCTACTTGCACAGCAAGACAGAACCAATGTAAGATTCATGGATTTAGACGAAACCAAGCCTGGATCCAATGTGGCTCTGGTCAATACCCAGCTCATCATATCTGGATCATTTGTAGTGCCATTTCAAATACAGAATACAGATGGGATTCCATAGTCCTTCCAAAACTGTACGCTACTTATATATAAGATTTATTTATCCAAAATATACACCACTCTTTAAAAGCTGAGGCATTTCTTTTAACGTGTTGGCCTTCACTGATAAATCTTCACATTCATTTAAGACTTGGAACGTTGCTGTGCATTTACAATGACTGAACTCTGACTATTAACAGTAATTGAGTAAAACTTTTATGCTAAAAGAGCCATCAGTGAGCTGGTATTAGATCAAATTATAAATGGTTGCACTGAGGAGCATTAAAGCTCAGTTGAAATTGTCTATAAAAAAATAGTGAGTTTCTATCCCATGAGTACATGACGTCTTTATTAAATACTTATTGAAAAAAATCAACTGTAAATTTTGTTTCACTATAATAAAAATGCAGGCTTTCAAAATGATCTTTGTCCAGCTTTGTCTAACGAACATTCAAGTTGACTAAATGATCACCACAGACCAAACTTTTATTTTATCTTTGATGTTGACAGAGTGGCCTAAGCTGGTTTAAATCATGCCTTTCTGCCCTCGTGTGTTTAATGATAAATATGGTGGTCAGCACCAATGTTCCCTCTAATTGGATCTAACTGAGTTTTGCAAACTACAAAGTTTTTAACTACTGTTTACCTAAAAATGCAGCCAAGGCGGTTTTTTTAAATAAACATTTCAAACTATTTACAGAACAATCAGCTGTTCTGCATCAAATTTGATGCCACACAAATTATTTGTGCCACTCCAAAAAATAATTTCTGTCCACTATGAGATAAAGGAGAACAACAGCCTGATACCTGCAGGCCTGACAACAAGAGATGTATCACTGCTGTAACACCTGTAACATTCAGCAGTCGCCTCATTGTTCTGACACACACAACAAAACTATTGACTACACTAAACACTAACTACACAAGATTTGCGCTAAACGTCGCAAATCTCTCACATCTCAAAACACCGCTGTCACTCCTAAAACTTTCACCCTTCCTAAACAACTAAATGCCATGTTGCCATATCATTTTTTGATTGGTCGACATGGTACATTTTTCCACCAATAGGAAAGGGTGGGGATTTTTGGTGTTGTTTTTGCTAACAGGTGGAGAGCGCTTTCGTGCGTTTTCCTTATAAAACGCAGTTTTTCCCGTTTCCTCCCGCAGTAAATATAAACAACGATAGTATTCAGGAAGAAAACCAAACAGTGCAGATATTTTTATCATAACTCTGGTTTTACGTGGCCTATCAACACAATTTAAAAACTGGTATACAGTCCACACTTTTTCCGTCAATTGTTCCGTCTGTCCTGCTCACATCTCCAATGGTTGTGCACGTTGTCATTAACGTGGCATCACTCCACATCAGCCACTTTGCTAGCTAAAACACCGGCGTCGGCACATAAGGACACTGTCATAGCCTGTCAACGACGTTGATTAGCTGCGTGTATACAAATGTGAATCGCATTATTGGCTGGACTATGGGATAAGCTGGCATCGTTCTGATCCCATACGGGAGCAGCCAGTCACTTACTGACTAACACTGCAAAACAGAAGTGTTAACGTATCAATGTTAATTTCAATTCAGGTTAGATTTTTTTTTTGTGCGCAACACAGATTTTCTGTGCACAGAGACCGTGCCAGCAGTGCGCAATAGTGCACGCGCACAGCTTAGAGGGAACATTGGTCAGCACTGACATGCATTCATATCCCTCAGTCCACTGGATTGACATGGAGGCTCTGCTTTTTATTCACTTGTTTCCATGGTGAATCCTGGTGTTGGTGCTCCATTGATGATAGTTTTCTTTTTCTACTCACACATGCACTTAGCTCTGGTTGAACACTCAGAGTTGAACTTACTCTGATTGTCTGTTCTGGAATGGGAAACTCAGAGTTGCAAATCTCAGAGTTAACCAGCTCTGACTTCTAAACACGTTTCTTAATGTTTCCCTGCTGGTCTTTCTGAGTTAAAAAAAACAAAAAACAATGCTCTCGGTTTATGAGACAGTCCACAAGAAAACTCAGCTGCACATTTCCCAGCCGTCCAAAGCTGTGTTTTGCATTGCCTTCAAAGACATTCATGAAAATTCACGCTGTTACTGAATTGTCTGTCTCAATATTTGTTTGTGTTACTCGGTCATCTCATTCAGAGACTGCTGTGCTAATCCTTCCAGAGACTGTATATTCTGTATATAAAGGTGTTTATGATTAACGAGAAAAAAATCCAGTGTGAAAAAAGTGATTATCCCAAGAGTGCAGAGACACTTCATCTAAGAGGTCACAAAACGCCCCAGAACAACATCCAAAAACCTGCAGGCCTCACTTGCCTCAGTTAAGGTCAGTGTTCTTGACTCTATCATAAGAAAAAGAATGGTCAAAAAAATGGCCTGCATGATAGATTTCCAAGACAAAAACCACTGCTGAGCAAAAGGAACACTTTTGCAAGAAAATATCTTGAAAAAAATACTCAACTGACAAGTTAAAAGTTTAATTTTTTAGAAGGTGTGTGTCCCATTATATCTGACATAAAAGTAATGTAGCATTTCAGAAAAGGAACATCATACTTGCAGTAAAATACGTTGATGGTAGTGTGATGGTCTGGGGGTGTTCTGCCTCCTCAGGACTTGGAAGACTTGCTGTGGTAAATGGAACCATGAATTCTGCCGTCTGCTAAAACATCCTGAAGGAGAATGTCTGACCATCTGTTTGTGAACTCCAGCTGAAGCGCATTTGGTTCTGCAGCAGGACAATGATCCAAAACACAACAGAAAGTCCACCATTGAATGGCTTAAGGAAAGCAAAATGAAGACTTTGAAGTGTCCAAGCCAAAGTAATGACCTGAATCTGTTTGAGATGCTGTGGCATGACCCTAAAAAAGGCAGCTCATGCTTGAAAACCCTTCAGTGTACTTAAATTATAACAATTCTGTAAAGATGAGTGTGTCAAAATTCCTCAACAGCTGTAAAAGACTCATTGCTACTTGAGTATCCTGTCTTACCAGAACTTGAGCCAATGGGTCCTGTGTTGCCTGAGCCCATGGATCTTCCCCTCTTCTTGGTAGCCTCCTGCCAAGGCAGTTGAGGGTTGCTGTACTCCTACTCCTGCTCCTGCCAGACTACCAGATGTCTTACTTTATCCTCCTATTTTTCCTTTGACGCTGTTGCTGGCCTTCTGGCACCAACCATCAGCAGAACTCTACCCTAGCCGTTGGCCACCTAGTGTGTCTCGTCACTGTGAGCCTTCGATTTGTCCTGCTGATGGGCTCTGCCTTTGTCATTACTGGCATCCTGTCAGTCCTCCAGAGAGACCCTGCAGTCTTTGTTGCCGGTCAAGTTTAAAGCCTCCTGAGGGTGCCCATCAAAGCTTCTTCATCTCAAAGTCACTTATTATTTTTTTAAAAACCTGCAAACAAGTATGACTATATATGTGAAAACTACACTGCATTCTAATGTATTCTAAACTCTGAAAAGGTTCACCAAGGCCTCACAACCTGGTAAGACCTGATCACATGACTGACACATATACCCTGTGTTGCATTTAGTGCACTAACCTTCACATTTGAAGAGATGAGTGACATCCTTGTGTGTTTTTAGGCATTTCTAGATTAACTGGTGTAACCTGACCTTGTACTTGGATGGATGTAGGATTCCATATATTCCAAATTAGACTACTCACCAACATAATAAAGGGCCTTCCATCTGGACCTGTTGCAAGTTTGAAACCGTTAGCCAACTTTATCTGTCCAAGAAGCCAGAAAACACACACCAATTAGTTAGACTGCAGAAATGTCTTAAAGACATAAATACCTGGATGACCTTTAATTTTCTGCTTCTATATTCAGATATTTTCGAAACATAGTATCTAACCAGATACTTACTCTGGATGGCATTACCTATGCCTCCAATATCACTGTGAGGAATCTTGGAGTCAATTTTGACCAGGATATGTCCGTCAGTGTACATGTTAAACAAATATCTAAAATTAGAAAATTCCTATCTCAGAGTGATGCTGAAAAACTAGTTAATCATGAATTACAATAGTCCAGACTACAAGTAATACATGCATTGACAGCTTTTCCTGTTACTCTCTGAAAAGCCCTCAGCTGATCCAAAATGCTACTGTGAGAGTACTGACAGGGACTAAAAAGAGAGTGTATTTTGACTTTTGACTGGATGCCTGTTAAATCCAGAATTTAGTTTAAAATCCTGCTCCTCATATACAAGGTAGGGCTGGGCGATATATCGAGTTTTTAAAAAATATCGATATATTTTCATACGAGATATGAGATGTGACAATATCCTTTATATCGATATAGTCTATGTTACGTCATATTTATACTTGTGGAGCCACAAGTTTGCCTCTCTTTCGTCCACTTTTGTCTCTACGCAACGTTACTCGGCCTCGCCTCTCCTTCACTGAACACAACTCCCCTCCTCCCCCATAGCTTCACCTGCAGGTAGCGACAAGATGGACACGGCAAATCTCCGTTAGCGAGTTGTGGGGCTGGACGGCGTCAACGTGTTAGCGAGCTAACGGCGCTAATGAGCTAACCATGCTAACGACATGCAGCCCACAGGGGCTGGACGGCCTAAAATCCCTTCATTTTCTCAAAAGTTGACAGCGCGCCTTATGTATGAATTCAGGTTGTGCTTACTGACCGCGAACCGATTTTAGGTGGTACACGGCGCTCAGCAATCTGTCAAAAAATGTTTTAGTACGACTTTGGTAAGCTACGGAGATGCAGTGCTTGATGGATTGTCGGAGCATTACGGCTACCGAGGAGCCTCGCGGAGTGATACGTACTGTGCTTCAACGTAATATTACCGTATTGTGTGTGTATAAGGGCCATAAATGGCACCTGTTCAGAGACATGGTTACAAAGAGGATTTCAAACTCAAGGCTGTCAGTCACGCAGTAGAAGTTGGGAACAGAGCAGCTGTGAAATCTGTCTTTGTTATTATGCTCAGCGTCTGTTAGTTTACATTTTGACTGCACAATTATGAGCTTTTTGTTATGCACAAAAACAACATTGTTTTCTTTTATTTATGGAGCATGATTATTTAATAAATGCTCATAATTTCTTTTTGAGTAATTTCTTCATGTAAATCTATGCTGTATGTAAATAAAAATGCCTGTGTGACATCTGGGATACAGTGTGACTAAGAACTCTCTTTTTGTTCTTATGGCTTTAAAAAAATATCGAGATATATATCTTATATCGCCACCCAGCTAAAACATATCGAGATATGAATTTTGGGTCATATCGCCCAGCCCTAATACAAGGGCTCAAATAATTTGTTTTTTGAATAATCTAAAGACCTCATAGTACTGTATCAGCCTAATAAAGAACCTTGCTGTCATACTGCTGGTTTATTTGTGGCTCCTAAGTTATTTAAAAGTAGAACAGGGTTGGTATGTGTCACGTGGGCGTTGCAAGCAAGATGGCAGCTGGCTAGGAGTGCTCCTTCCTCCGACATGATAATGTATTGAATATTGCAAATTCGTAGCTTATATTTTGGATCTTTTTTTTTTCAACGCAAGCCGTGTAAGGTGCTGCTGTCATCTTGGATTAAATGACCCCGAGTTCGAGATTGAGCACACTCACCGGGCCCTGGCTCCTATGCTGGACCCGGACAAACCTCAGAGGCTAGTGCTCGTCCGGTTCCTGCATCAGTCGGCAAGAGATAAAGTTATTACAGCCGCGAAAGTAAAACGCAGCTTTGAATGGGAAGGGAGCAGAGTGTCTGTGTTTCCTGACATGACAAAGGAGTTAGTGGAGAAGAGGAATGCCTTTACAATGGTGAAACAAAAACTACCAGTGTTGGGTAAGTTACTTTAAAAAAATAATTAATTACTAATTATTTAATCAATATTGTATTTAAAATACTTATCTAATTATTGTGTCTGAAAAGTAACTTAATTACTCAATAAGTAATTTCACTAAATACTTCTTAAAATCCACATAAACCTTGAGTGGTCAAACAATAGAAATTAAACTCTTTAAATAATAAATAATTTAAAAAAAACATACAGGTCAACATGAAATAGTTTAGCCTTTTAGCTTTCTGAATCATCTTTATTACATTCTATAAAAAAAACATTATTTAATAATTACATTTTTTAGTAAGGAATGTAACTTTCTTTAGCTAAGAAACACAATTCCTGAATAACAAAAATATTTTTCTGCAACATATCTCAATAACAAAAAAGCTTAACCTAAGAAATGTTAAACATGACATGTATCACGCTGTAAACATTAAAATTTTTACATTTTCAAAGCAATGAGTAACATATTCATACATAATGTATGTAGTCATGTCATGTGTTTCAACAAAGTGAAGTTAACTCTGACCTTTGGTTAACAAACAGAATTCCTCTGAAACTTCCTCAAACCAATGAGCACCATATTTCCTGGATACTGTATGCACTCATATGTTTTCCAAAAACCTTTTTGTAGTACTTAGCTGTGTTGTTTTTGAAAAAGGTGTTGTATCTCATTAATGTAAGTCTCTCAAAGCGTTCACTTGACAGTCTGTTCCTTCTGGGTGTAAGCACAAGATTGCCGAGGCTAAAAAGCCTTTCGACTGGTGCGCTTGATGGTGTGGCTGTGTTGTACCTCAGTGAAATGGCCTTAATCCTGGGAAACTGGCTAAGAACACCCAGCTCAGACCCAGCAGATTTCAAATATTCAGCAGAGTAGGTACAGTCGTCCTCCTCAAATGAAAAAAAGTCATCAGTGGAGTCAGCAGGGTTCTTGTGATCTTGAGCAGGTTGTTGGTCTTCAAGAGACAACCCACGGCACTCTGTAGTAAGCATTGACCTAACCATGTCTTTTTTCTCTTCTTCTCTGAGCCAGCGTAACTTAAATTTAGGCAAAGTGACTGCAGCCAGGAGAACTTCTTTATTGTCCATCATTGAGGAAAAGCGCACCTTAATCGCCTATGAGACAAAAATACATCAGACACTTCACATAAGAGCATGATAAATAAAACAAAAAATTATTTTAGGGTAAGGCCACATATATATACATATTAGATTACCTTAATTATATCAGGGAGGGATGCTGTCAGCTTAAGCTCGTCCTGCAGTGCCAGCGTCCTGGACATTAGAATCTCCAGAGTTGGAAGAAGGATTCCAAAATAGCAGTTCTCTTCTCCTTGCAATATGTCTAGTGCAACAGTGAGTGGCTTCAACACGATACAATACTCCTTTAGGAACAGATACTCCCGATCAGTGAAGCATTTGATTCCAAACTGAGTGCAGACAGTATTTAATTCAGCAAGGGGAATGTCAGTGATCCTGGACAGGGCGTCGTGAAATGAATTCCATCGTGTTGAAACAGGTACTATGAGTTTTTTCTTGAAAAATTATCTACTAACTCTGGAGCAACAGAAGAACGGTTTGCTTTTGTCCACATTGCAGAATACTTTGAAGTTGCACTTCTGTAGATGAATTTTGCCTCATTTGCTTGAAGCCATTTCTCAACATCATGAAAATTTAAGTTCAGTGTGTGTGATGCACACCTTAAGTGTGGAGGGAGAGAAAACTGTCCTTCAGATTCTGTGGAGAGGGTCTGCTCAACATCAGTAAATGTCACCTCTTCATCTTCTTCGGATTCCTCATCAGAGTCTGATTTTTGGAACATTCTAAAAACTTTGATAAAATTGGACCCGTTGTCTGTCACGGTGGCTGTCACTTTAGAGTTCAGTCCAAAAGCCGAATGTACTTGCTCGATTTCATTGCCGATGACATCATATGTGTGTCTCCCTGGAACTCTTTTAGATGCTAGCGCTGCATGTCCTCGTACAAAAGTAGAAGGATTAATCCAATGTGCCGTCATTCCGAGAAAACTTTTGTTATGGCTGGTCCAAATGTCAGCAGTCGTGAAAATATTCCAAACTCTAGAATGTCCCTTTAAGCTCCATTTCCATGTCAGCATAACACTTATCTAAGTAAGTAGAAAATGTTTTTCGATCGGGCAGTGCTGCTTTTTTGCCACACACAGGTATTTTGTTTAATATGCACCTAAAAGACAGAGACTCTACAGTACGCAGCGGTAGCATCTCTTCCACAATGTAGCCTGCAATCATTTTTTTAAGCTCACCTTCAGACGCTTTCTATGCTGCTGAAGTAAAATCAAGTTTTGCCTGCTTAGCAGGAGTTGCCGCGGTGTTATCCATGGATGATGAACAAGGATCACTCAGAAGGGTTTGTCTGTGCTGCCGTGTCAGGCGCTTCAGTAGATTACTCGTGCTATTTACAGCGGCCGATAGTTTTTTCTCCCCAGGACATAGTTCACATATTACTGTAATATTCTTGTCTGCTTGTTTTAGAAAAGTGAAGAGACGGGAATATTTCCATTTCATAAAACAGCCACTCGCTTCAGCCGAGTCCGACATCCTCTGCTTTAGAATACAACTATGCAGCAAACTGGCACGAAATGACGTGCAGCTGCACTACAGCGATGTTAAAGCGGCAGAGTTTACTTTTACGTTTAGAAGATAAATAATTGAAATTAAATAATGATATTCAGCGAGTTTAATTATTTTACAATGTAACGCAAGTACATTGTAAGTAACTGTAATTAAAATACCTAAAAATTAACGGTGATCAGTTACTCTACTTTTTCAGTGGAAAAGTAATTTAATTACACCCAACACTGAAAACTACACCAACACAATGCGTGTTACACCCTGGCGTTCCCGGCCACACTGAAGGTGAGATGGAAAGGAAGGAATCTGAGCTTCACATCGGCAGCAGCGGCAGAGAAGTTTTTCAACAACGGGAATGAGGAAACGCGGATGGCAGACTAGCTCTTAACTTGAGCTACGAACCAGATGTCGTGTAGTTGATAAGTCGATGGGAGAAGAGTCTGTGCCACCTGCCATCTGGGACGAAGCTACGAAGCTGGTCTGCATCTCTCACAGACCCGATAAGGTTTTGTTTTTTGTTTTCTGTTTTTTATGCTGTGTTGCAGCAAACTGCAAGGTTTTTTTGTTTTGTTTTGTTTTGTTTGTTTTGTTTTTTCCCATTTCAAGTTGATAAAAATGTTTTCTCTGTTCAGGGGTTTTGGCTGGTGGCAATTTCTGGGGTTAATCAGTTGGGAAGGGAGAATGATCACTCCAAAATGCAGGAGCACTGGTTCAAAATTATTGCTAATTTTCTCGCAAAATGACAGGAAAATTTATTAGAATAATGACATGGAATATAAATGGATTTGGTAGTCTTGCTAAAAGACGTAAAATATGGTCTTATTTAAAAACAACACAAGCAGACGTAGTATTTCTACAGGAGATACATTTAAACCAAGGTGAAGAGTCAAAATTTAAAACGGGGTGGTCAGGTCACATTTTCTACAGCTCCTTTTCAAGTGCTCGCAATGGGGTTATCATCCTCATCAGAAGAAATATTAACTTTGTACTGGTAAAGGAATTTAAAGATGCAGAGGGAAGAATAATATGTGTTCAGGCACGGATTGAAGATGTGATGATGATTCTTTGCAATATCTATGCTCCAAATAAGGGAGACCCACTTTTTATCACAACGTTAACAAAATTTGTGGGGGAGATGGAAGGACAAATACTTTTAGCTGGAGATTTTAATGAAGTCATGGATGGTGCCCTCGACAGGAGTAGTTTCAGGAGTTCTGTTGGTAATAAAACCAGAGAGGCAGTCCACATGTTAAAAGACGACATGGGGCTGACGGATGTATGGCGGTTAAGTAATCCAACTAAAAGGGAATACAACTTCTACTCTCATTCTCACAAATCCTTTTCTACATTGGATTTCTTTCTGGTCTCAAATACTCTGCTTAAATGTCTAACAAGTTGTGATATTAAGAGTATTGGGTTAACTGATCATGCAGCAGTGGAATTGTGTATTAAATTAGGTACAGAGAACAGAGTAGGATCTAGATGGAGAATGAATGTCTCCCTATTATTAGATAAGCCTTTTCAGACCTTACTTGAGGAAGACCTCAAATATTTCTTCAAAACTAATATTGGAAGCACCAAACATATAGGAACAGTGTGGGAAGCTTCTAAGGCATACATTCAGGGGAAGCTAACAGCATATGCTTCTAAAAAGAAGAAAGAAAGTTTAAATAAAATCCAAATATTGGAAAAAGAAATCAAATATAAAGAAAACCTGCTTTCGGGGGTTTACACAGAGCAATTATATAGGGATATATGTGGATTAAAATTTCAATTAAATCAGATACACAACAAAAAAGTTGCATATTCTATGCTTCGCCTGAATACTACATTTTATGAAGGTGGTGAAAAGACAGGTACAGTATTAGCAAGACAGGTTACGAAACAGGATTTCTCAAACTTCATTCCAGCTATTAAACATGAAAATAATTTGGTCACATCAATTAGAGAAATAAATAGGATATTCATGAATTACTACAAAAGTTTATATGGATCTACTTTTTCAGGACATCAAACAGGTGAAGACCTTTTTCTGTCTAAACTGGACCTGCCCAAACTGCAAATTGAATGGCTCGAGGGTTCGATTACTGAGGCAGAAATCAGAAAGGCAATAACTTTGATGAAAACGGGGAAATCACCGGGTAACGATGGCCTACCAGCTGAGTATTATAAAACATTTATTGACATTCTTGCTAATACCAAATCACCATATCACTAATACCAAAAAAAGATAAAGACAATACAAATCCATCAATTTACAGACCAATAAGCTTATTGAATTCGGACTGCAAAATACTAACAAAAGTTCTAGCCTTAAGGTTACAGCGGGTTCTGGATGTCATCATACATCCAAATCAGACTGGATTTATGAAAACATGCACTTCCTCAGATAACATTCGAAAGCTACTCCATTTGATGTGGCTGAGCCAGTCTAAAGATACTCCAATAGCAGCTTTCTCCTTAGATGAGGAGAAGGCTTTTGACAAAGTTGAATGGAGCTTTCTTTTTTCAACCTTGTTGCGGTTCGGGTTTGGTCCACACTTTCTAAACTGGGTTAAAGTGCTATACAAAGAACCAAAGGCGGCGGTAATATCAAATGGTATGGTTTCACCCTCCTTTAGTTTGTCACGTGGAGCTCGTCAGGGCTGTTCTTTAAGCCCCCTTTTGTTCTTAATTTTTATAGAAACATTGACAGTGAGTATCAGATCAAACAAGGAGATTAAAGGTGTCATAGGTGGGCAGCAGGAATACAAACTCCTCCTCTATGCTGATGATATTCTTCCCATTATAACAGACGCACTTTTATCAGTGCCGCATTTAATGGACACCATAAAGGCGTTCTCTGCGGTGTCAGGTTATACTATTAACTGGGGAAAGTCTGAAGTAATACAACTATCCCCACTAAGCTATCCGTACATGGTAGAAAAATTCCATTTTAAATGGGTACCTAGAGGGATGAAGTATCTTGGGATTAGGCTAAGCCAAGATATGGAGGACCTACCCCCAACTTAATTTTGACCCAGTCCTTCTAAAAATAAAAACAAATATAGAAAAAAGGGGGCAAATTAAAAATCTCATTGTGGGGCAAAATAAATATTGTAAAAATGATCATAGCTCCCCAATTTAACTATGTAGTAATGATGTTACCAATTGCGATACCGCCCAGTTTCTTTAAACAGTATGAAGACTTAATTAAGCAATTTCTGTGGGATGGGAAAAGGGTAAGAATCAAGCTAAGTAAATTATATGCTCCTAGAGAGAAGGGTGGTTTAAGTTTACCCAATCCAAGATTATGTTCAGTCTCATTCAAGATGGCAAAATTGGTTAATTACTGGGGAAAAAAATCAAGCCGGACAGGAATGGCTAAGTATAGAGTCTGAGGCTACGTCCACATGTACCCGGGTATTTTTGAAAACTGAGATTTTTCTATACGTTTGCACCTTTTGTCCACACGTAAACGGCATTTTCGGTGACTAAAAACGGAGATTTCTAAAAATGCCTGCCAGGGTGGATATTTTCAAAAACTTTCAAAAACAAAAAAAAAAGTTTTTGCATTTACGTGTGGACGAGAAAAACGGAGAAAACGCAGTGTCAAAGGTGTGGGCCTTTTTTGACGTCACACTGTGCGCCACGTTATTGTTTCGGTGAAATGAATTTCTACAATACTGTTACTGTTAATTGTACTCTCTGCAGTGTTTAAATGCTTACATATATACACACATTTACTGTCCCTCCACACATATGACTCGGTTCTGCTTCTATGCACCATCTTTGTTTACTATTTCCCACTGAGGCTTCTAATGGATTGAATTTATATAGCGCTTTTCAAGGCACCCAAAGCGCTTTACAATTCCACTACCAAAGAACACAACAACCGAGACTGTCCGAGCCGGGGCTCGAACCGGCAACTAGGGCTGGGCCATATCATACCGTTCATGGTAGTGATGGGATTTCCGGCTCTTTTTAGAGATCCGGCTCTTTCAGTTCGGCTCACTAAAAAGAGCCGGCTCTTTCGGCTCTCAACCGGCTCTTCAGGTTGTTTTGTTGCTTTAATAATTTATTATTAACAATAATATAAAATTATGCACAAAAGGAATTACTAACGTAACAAAAGTGGTTTTATTTATATATGTTTATATATAAATATATGCGGTGGACCCTAGAGACAAAACACGTACAAACTCCAAAACACATTTCTAGCATGAACTGAACTTCCAAAGCAGAGCTACTAGATCACTTAAATTACACAATTGAAAGCATGTGTGTATTGTTTGTGTATTTATACACAGGCACTCATATATATTCAAATAATTTAAAAACAATGTTCATTTACCTGTTACTACCACACACCAAATCAGGTCGTTGGTACTTGCTGGCTTGTGTAGCCACTAGGTAACAAAAGCTCAACACTGCACTTAGCATCCTGGAGCACTTCTGTTGTCTTTTGTACGTGTTTTGAGTTTTTACGTGCTTCGGAGTTTGTACGTGTTTTTACGTGCTTCGGAGTTTGTACGTGTTTTTACATGTTTTGGAGTTTGTACGTGCTTTGTCTCTAGGGGCCACTGTAAATATACTTTTATTTATTCACTCCACATAAAATGTAATAAATAAATCATATAATACAAAAATCAACTATTCACATTTCAACTTTTAACTATTTAAATTTTCAGCTTTTTCCTTTTACAAATTTAAAGTGAAACAACACAAAACACTGCAAACCACAACACAATTAAATATGAATTAAAATATGAAAACCAAAAGAAGATGCATATTCTCTGTCCCGCATGAATAAACTTTCTGAATCCTTTATCATCTGCAACTGAAAATAGTTGTGGATGATTACTATACCTTTCTAATGTGACGTTGTTGTCCCTGGCTCGGATGAAACGGATGAACCAGAATTGGTTTGTAAAAATGCTGCAACTTCAGTGGTGTGTAACTGGTTTAGCTTTCGTCCGTCAGATACACAACAAAGCACTATTTTTGGTAGAGCATGCTAGTGGGCCGTCGTTATTATCATGTTTTTTTGGAAAACACGGCACACTTAAAATCAATCCTTTGATTTTTCTGAAAATCGACAGTGCCCCTTATAATCCCGTGTGCCTTATGTATGAATTTTGGTTGTGTTTACTGACCTTGAAACGATTTTATGTGGTACACGGCGCTCGAAAATCTGTCAAATGTTTCAGTACAACTTTGCTAAGCTACGAAGCTGCACCACTTGATAGATTGTCGGAGCATTACGGCTATCGTAGGCAGGAGCCTCGCAGAGTGATACGTACTGTGCTTCAACATAATATTACCGTATTGTGTGTGTATAACCTCTTTTTAAGTTTTGTGGATATTATACATGGTTATGCTGAGGATATGTCGGCCAGTTTCCACTGGAAATGCCTTTTGGTTAAACTGTCAGCTAGGAATTTGGATTTGCACTGTTAATTTTTTTTATATAACTTTAATGCACTTAAAAAAGCTGCTTGTTTAAGTGCAAATACATTAATTTTTTTTTTTTTTGCACTAATAAAGTTAAGGAGTTGTAAAGCATTTTGTCTACTGTCAATTATAATGTCAGTTATATCATTATCGCAAATTTTCAAATGTATATCGTGATAAATATTTTTGGTCATATCGCCCCGCTCTGCCGGCAACCTTCCGGTTACAAGACAAACTGCCAACTCTTGAGGCTTCTGATTGGCCAAAATTTCTACACGGTTAGGAATATATCGCCACCTGTTGCTTTGGCATATTCCTAGCAGCATTTTCCTTCATTTCTGCGTTTACATGTGGACGGGATTGTTTTTTAAAACGAAAACGGAAAATCTCCGTGGGGAATGTTCCAATAGTAAAAGTTTGTGGCAGAAAGATTTAAATACACCAATTCCAAATGAAAAATGGATGGGCATTTTGGCAGAAAATGGGATTTATGTTAAGGAAGCGAGGAGCAAATGCATACAATATAAAATTCTGCATAGATATTATCATACTCCAACAAGATTACACTGTATGAAGCTTATGGCTGACTATCTCTGTTGGAAATGTAAAATTGAGGCAGGGACTTTCCTACATTGTTTTTGGGAATGTTCCCTATAATCATAACCACTGCAGTCGTCACACTTTTAAAAGGTTGGTCAGGATTAGAAGTGCCCTTAACTCCTGAATTGTGCTTGTTAGGAGACCGTTCTCATATTCCAAGAATTCATAATAATATTTTTACGGTTGTTATGGTTGGTATGGTTGGTTGGTAACTGCATCGAGGATTATCCCTAGGCACTGGAAGACTACAGTACGTCCTGAACTGAAAGACTGGATCAGAGCAATGGCAGAGACTGCTTCCTATGAGTCCATGCTGAATAAACTTAAAAATGATACAGAAGACAAAGATGAACATTGGGACTACTTTTGGAGCTATTTGAAGCAAACAGGAAATCATGACCATATTATTGTAATCCATGTTTGCCTACTGGTGGTGGTCACAGGGCCCGGTGGCGCCAGTGTCCGGAACAGTGTCAGTGCGTCCCAGGGCAGCTGTGGCTACAATGTAGTTTGCCAGTGTGAATGTGTGTGTGAATGACTGAATGTAGTGTAAAGCGCTTCATTTTGTGGGTGTTTTTTGTTTGTTTTGTTTTGCTTTGCTTTCCCCCCCTCTTATACAGGTTTAAGTATATGTTGCAAAATCAATAAAAAACTTAAATGTCAAAAAAAAAATAAAAAAAATAGAAGCACCTCACAGCTCTGGCCACTAGGCTGAAGAGATATACCAGAGAAACAAAGGCCAAGAGAATAAATGACCTGTTCTCCAAAGATCCATCTAGGTGCCAGCTAAAAAGGCAATAAGGATCTGGTAACCACCCAAAAATTAATATCTCCTGGCTGTTGCAAGTTTGGAATAAAACCTCTGAAACTAATCTAGTGGTTGAAATTCTGCCTTGAGCTTTCAAATTTTATAGAATGTTATTAGTTTTACTAAAAGGAAACTTTGAATGTTTCTAAAACTGTACAAAATACCATTATTTCCTTTTAGAGTAAGGTTGGACATTTTGATCAAAAAACAATCTATCATGGCTGCCACACAACTGTTTAATTTTCCACCAGCTTTTCTTTTTATCTCTGTTCACTACTCCACAAAGCTTAACCTTGCCAGTCGTGCACATCAGGCTGTATAAAGTAACTCACAAGATGACATACTTAAAGTTCTTATCTAGGAATAAACATAGTGAAAATCTGTTTTAATCATTCTAAGCTCTAAATCATCCAATCCAATTACTTATAAAGTACATTACAAACAACAATGTTTACCAAAGTGCTTTATGTGAAAAAGGAGAGTTCCAAAATAAAATACAAGACAACTATACACATTAATAAATATACATAACATGTCTAATAGCACTTATTTCTATGCTAACGTGCCCTCTATTAAACATTCACACAAGGATCTGTCTGAAGCTTCCATAATAGTTCCAAATAAGCTTTCTCTGGAACGTTCTCTAGAACATGATGTGCCACAAAGGTCGCTTAGGAGGAACAGATCCGTAAGCTATGGCAAGGTCAAGCAAAGAGACTGACATATTTCCTAGGTTCTCTTTTTCTAATGGAATTGGTTGGGGTACTCCACACTGAGCCAGTTGGCAACCATGTTGAAAAGATCTTACCTTTCATACTCAACAAGGAGATGGTACAGAACTGCATGATGTCCTTCGCATGTTCCTCCTTTGGAATCCAAATAGCTTCTGCATGGTGCCACTGTTTAGCTACCTTCACCCTCTGCTGCACTAACCTAGTGATTCTCCACAGCCTCTGCAGGAGTCTCGGGCAATGTTTGTAGACTTTGTATGGCACTCCACTTTGCCTTGGAGCAGTGCTGCCCCAAGCCACTCTAACTATTTCCCTGCCTTCTGCCAGGGTGGGCACATTGATATTAACTTGAGTGGAAGGTTTCAGTGATGGAAGAAGCTCTCTATAGTAAACAAACCAAACTCAAACAGAAACTAATCAACAATAAACAGAACTTAAAAGTGACAAACTCCGAGACCATGACACAATCAGAGGCTGTGATAACAGTATGTTAGTGCCACTAGTTTTGGAATTACACAAAAGATTGCTAATGCTTAAAAATTTACAGCAATTTAATTTGTACATAATTATCAGGCACTTTCCTTTTTTTTTACTTCATGCATGAGTCTCATTTTCTCCCTCCACTTCTTCTTTTTATGTTTTTGTGTGTGTCTGCGTGTGTGAGGCTGTTTTCCAGTCTTTACACGTGCATCTCGTCCGGCGCAGCCGGCTGTTCGATGAGAACATTCAGCTAAATGTCTGATCGATAGGTGCTGGCAGCGCTCCCCGCTGCTGCTGCTGCCAGAAAACAGAGGAGGTGGAGAAGGTGGAGGCAGGGCTTGGACTCAGTATGTGTGAGCACTTGTTTCTCTTTATATGGTTTCTGTAGGTGTTGCCTTTCTATATAATGTCAGATATAATCTCATTTGAAAGAGATACAGCTGTAGGAAACCTGACCCATGAGTTTCTATTGTCAATGGCCTCACATGATCGGAGTGTGTTTTACTGTGTTACAGACATCACAGTGACAACAAAGGCAACCTATTTATTTACAGTCACCATCTCCAGTTTGTGTTTTATTCATATCCAACTCTGTGTTTGCGTCTTTTTTCAGAAGGTGTGTGTTGATATAAAACAGGAAGTCCTCGCCCCATCTGGAGAAGCTATTCTGCTCATACTGACAGCAGGGAACCACCTGCAGATTTTCTGCAGATGGGACTTTGTTCATCTTCTGTCCGTCCCTGTGGAATCCCAACATGCTGTTTTCCTCTGGACTTTTTTCTTGTGTAGTACAACAAAAAAACACTCAACAACACATTTTTACATTCATCATATAGCACAGTATACGAATGAATGATTCATGAGTCTTTTATAGTCATGTTTATGTGTTTGAATCATATTTTGAAAAGTAAAACATTTCTGACTGTTTTAAATGCATTACTAACTTGTAAAACTGAGGCAGGCCAGAAGGTTTTTTTTTTATACATGTACTTTGGACAATTATAATACAATAAGGTCAAAACATTAGAGATAGTCTGCTTCAAATGAATACACAGCAGACTTGGCACCTACTAACAAAGAACAAATGCAGCAAAATGTTATTTTTTTCTATTCACACCTCTCCAAAATCTGACTTCACTTGGACTTTATCAGTTAAAGACTTCATAATGTCACATGCACCTCTGTTGGATACGTTCTAGAAAAGTTCAGGGCTGAAGTATGTGTGTGAAAAGAGTGTTATTTTCGATTCATTGATTTTCAGCCACTCTTCCTGCAGATCCCTTTAATTTATAACATGTTGTCAGGCCGTTTAATTTTAACTGCTATTACAATCTGATGAGCTTTCTAAAAGTCTCAGACCACCTTTCTTAAAATAGTTGTTTGGGGATTTATAGATCTGATTTGGATCCTTATTTTCATTCATTGTCTTCATTTATTACAAGAACTTTGCAGTCACACTGTTTTACACTATTGACTGTATGTAGAAGATGACTGTATATGATCTAAAAAGTGAAAAGAGTGCTCAAGTTCCTTAAACCTACACCTTTCTAATGGCTGAGAATTTAAGATGTTTCTGATGACCAGATGATGCCAGTTTTGTAACATATGGTCCTGATATAAAAAAAAATAACCAATGTTTAGTTAACCCTTTAAGACCTACCATAGACCCAGTCCGCCAGAGCTTATATTATATTTTTACATGCTGTAGTGCCATTTTTGGGAGCATTTCAAGTCGCTATACATCAATACATCCATTATAGGCCAAATTTTAATGATATGTATGCATTAAGTGCATAGTAATTACATAAATTGCAAAAAAGTGCAATAAACTACAAAAAAATTTAAAATCATTTTTGTTTTTTCAACATATATTTCTAGTTAGAGAAATTTAATAGGCTTATCCCTCAAAACTAAATACCAAAAAGTTGCACAAAATAGTTTCCCACCACAGGAAATTTATTTTAAGTGTCTTCATAGTTTTGTTTTTGAAATACAACAATTTTTATATACTGCAGGAAAAACGAAAATATTATAATGCAAATTTGCAAAAAAGCAGCATATGCATCAAAATAAACTATTTCCAGCAGTGCAATATGAGTCCTAAGCATCCCAGAAATGACACAGAAAGTCATAAAGTCAAAAACACAAGTATAGGCTCATAAGGTCCTGATGGTAAAAAAACTACATTTCCGCAAAATGACGTCGCTTCCGGTTTCAGGCAGGTCATGGTGGACATGCGATAGTTCGTGCTGATGGAGTAGGAAGTGTTACAAACAGCTGATCGGCAAAGCGTGTTTCTGGAATATTATCTTTTTGTTGCTGCAAGTGCTTTTTATGCAGTTTTTGCAAAGCTACAGTGGGGCAAAAAAGTATTTAGTCAGCCACCGATTGTGCAAGTTCCCCCACTTAAAATGATGACAGAGGTCAGTAATTTGCACCAGAGGTACACTTCAACTGTGAGAGACAGAATGTGAAAAAAAAAATCCATGAATTCACATGGTAGGATTTGTAAAGAATTTATTCGTAAATCAGGGTGGAAAATAAGTATTTGGTCAATAACAAAAATACAACTCAATACTTTGTAACATAACCTTTGTTGGCAATAACAGAGGTCAAACGTTTACTATAGGTCTTTACCAGGTTTGCACACACAGTAGCTGGTATTTTGGCCCATTCCTCCATGCAGATCTTCTCAAGAGCAGTGATGTTTTGGGGCTGTCGCCGAGCAACACGGACTTTCAACTCCCGCCACAGATTTTCTATGGGGTTGAGGTCTGGAGACTGGCTAGGCCACTCCAGGACTTTCAAATGCTTCTTACGGAGCCACTCCTTTGTTGCCCGGGCAGTGTGTTTTGGATCATTGTCATGTTGGAAGACCCAGCCTCGTTTCATCTTCAAAGTTCTCACTGATGGAAGGAGGTTTTGGCTCAAAATCTCACGATACTTGGCCCCATTCATTCTGTCCTTAACACGGATCAGTCGTCCTGTCCCCTTGGCAGAAAAACAGCCCCATAGCATGATGTTTCCACCCCCATGCTTCACAGTAGGTATGGTGTTCTTGGGATGCAACTCAGTATTCTTCTTCCTCCAAACACGACGAGTTGAGTTTATACCAAAAAGTTCTACTTTGGTTTCATCTGACCACATGACATTCTCCCAATCCTCTGCTGTATCATCCATGTGCTCTCTGGCAAACTTCAGACGGGCCTGGACATGCACTGGCTTCAGCAGCGGAACACGTCTGTCACTGCGGGATTTGATTCCCTGCCGTTGTAGTGTGTTACTGACGGTGACCTTTGTTACTTTGGTCCCAGCTCTCTGCAGGTCATTCACCAGGTCCCCCCGTGTGGTTCTGGGATCTTTGCTCACCGTTCTCATGATCATTTTGACCCCACGGGATGAGATCTTGCGTGGAGCCCCAGATCGAGGGAGATTATCAGTGGTCTTGTATGTCTTCCATTTTCTGATGATTGCTCCCACAGTTGATTTTTTCACGCCAAGCTGCTTGCCTATTGTAGATTCACTCTTCCCAGTCTGGTGCAGGTCTACAATTCTTTTCCTGGTGTCCTTCGAAAGCTCTTTGGTCTTGGCCATGGCGGAGTTTGGAGTCTGACTGGTTGAGGCTGTGGACAGGTGTCTTTTATACAGATGATGAGGTCAAACAGGTGCCATTCATACAGGTAACGAGTGGGGGACAGAAAAGCTTCTTACAGAAGACGTTACAGGTCTGTGAGAGCCAGGGATTTTCCTTGTTTGAGGTGACCAAATACTTATTTTCCACCCTGATTTACGAATAAATTCTTTACAAATCCTACCATGTGAATTCATGGATTTTTTTTCACATTCTGTCTCTCACAGTTGAAGTGTACCTCTGGTGCAAATTACTGACCTCTGTCATCATTTTAAGTGGGGGAACTTGCACAATCGGTGGCTGACTAAATACTTTTTTGCCCCACTGTATATGTGGAAGGAAAACGTGACCTAGGACAAGCTGATGGCATAAGATGTAAGTAAAACTCCTCCGGTTTCATATGCAAAAAAAAAATTATTGCGCTAGCTCACGTGGTTGCAGTGCTACCGGGATTTAAAAATAGCGTGCCAACCGGCTTAAGGGTTAATGACTTGCCACTGAGCAACAGTGTCCAGTTTCAAAAAGCCAAGACAAAAAAAGCAAACCACCTCACAAAAATTGGAAGATTTTTGGATGAAAGAATGAAGTACTAAAACTTATCATTACCATCATGGTTAGGAAGCTGCGTCCTTACACTGCACAGTATGGTGTACTGTATTCGATTACAAACATGTTTATTTCTGTTCTAAAGTTGGACTCACTTATTTCACAAAGATAAACAAAACACAATAGTGTACTCTGTACTTCATTTTTAACCACATTTACAAAACATCATAAATGAACTCATTTTTAAGCATTTTAATTCTCGTTCAGCACCAAATTATTTATGTGAAATGTGTTTCCACTGTACTGACAATGTAACTTCCCTTTTTATAACAGTTTCACTCTTTACAAAAAAAAAATTATGTCTTTGACACATTTACTATTGTTATACAATCTACAAACTATATAGAGTGAAAATGCTCCTTTAACCACGTTCACTGCTACCATGCAGTTACCATTGGTCAATAAGTTTCCTTATAACACTCTATAATTGTCTTTGGTATTAAAAATAAAGCATAGTATAAAACCTATTTAACAGAGTCCAGCAGCCTCTCAGAGGTTAGATTAGCTTCCCCCCCCACACACACACACACGCACACCCACACCCAAATGCAGCCGACAAATGCGTCCTCCTTTTCCCTGAATATGAAGTATTCAGGTGTGTCCTTCGTGGCCCACCACATCCCAGAATTCATAGCGCGGCCCAGCCAAACTCCAGTTTCCGGCAATGGCGGCCGCTACTAAGTTTTAAAATTACTCTTATTAATCTTTCTGGGTCACAAAATAAACTTCTTGTCATGGTCCTGAGCCTGCCGACTCAGTGTTTTGTGTTTCCTTATGCTTTTGTTCATTCCGAGTATGTATTCTGTTGTGATTTGCCATTTGTTAGGTTTCTGTTCTTTGCCTGCCTGCTCCCACTTCTCTGTGTTCCCTCCGTCTGTCCATGATGTCACACTGTCTGCTTGTGAATCTGTCTGTTTAGTTCTGTGTCTTGTCTGGTTCTGTGTCTGTGAGTTTCCTGTTTTATTGTGAAGGTCTCCGTCTGATGTGAGTGTGTTCAGTTTACGTTTCCCCTGTCCCGTCAGCTCTGATTTCCCCCAGCTGTGTTGCCCTCCTAATCTCCTGATTACTGGTGTGTGTATTTAAGCCCTGTGTGTTCTCCTGCCTGTTGCCGGTTCGTCTGCGTTACTCCGCGTCCTGCTCTTTGTCTGCCTCTCATCCCTTTGTCGTATGCTCCCAGGTCTGTTATTTTAGTTCTCCCAGTTTAGGTGTCTTCAGTTATTTTGTCATGCCCCACTGTTCGTTTGCTACTACACCACCTTGTAAATAAGCTTCACTAGCATTTTCATCCACTGCTTGCGTCTTGGGTCCTCCTTCCTCCACACCACACGGCTCACCTCCTCAGCTGTGACACTTTGAACATATTTTCAGGCGAGAATGTGGGTGTGTAAACTTCAAATATCTGCTCAGTTTATCAAGATATCGCATATTTGCAAAAGTGCTTCAACGTTTTTGGAGACGTCTGTTACCCATCAGCTCGATTGCTAGCCGAGAGCTCGAGGGTCACTAGAGCCGCCGAGAACGGCGAACTCCAGGCACGTCATTTTCAGATCACCGCGGACTTTCACTACTCAGGTTAAAAATAATATATAAGTCACTTAGACAACCTGAAAATGTTATTGTTGGGCTTTCTTCAGCGTTTTATTTGTTCGTGAGTAAATCGGTTTGGCTGAGATTAAAGTTTTTAGATTAGATTAGATAAAAGAGAACTTTATTAATCCCCCGGGTGGGTTCCTCTGGGATTTTCACACAGCTGAATAAACGTCAAACAGAAAACTGATTAAACAGAAGTGTGAGACGGTCGAGAATTTACATCAGTGTCCTGTTATATTTTAGATAGCAAGGAGCAGACGGCCGAGTTTTTTAACCCTTTAAAACCGGTCGGAACAGACACGCGTATGAAATGAAATAAAAGAATAAAGTTACGTTGAAACCAAGCACACCATTGTTTTTCTTGTGACATTACCAATAGGTTTGATGTGTCACATGGCCCTCTTCCTATTGAAAAAAAAAAAGTTGTATCCAAGATGGCCGATTTCTAAATGGCCACCATGGTCACCACCCATCTTGAGGAGTTTGCCCCCTCACATATACTAATGTGCCACAAACAGGACTTTAATATCACCAACCATTCCCATTTTATTACGGTGTATCCATATAAATGGCCCACCCTGTATTTACGGAGAATGGTGCAAAAAGGGAAAATATCCAGTGAGTGGCCATTTGCTGCGAGAAAATGCTATGTTGATCCCAGAGGCCAGAGAAGAATTACCAGACTGCTTCCAGCAACTGTAAATCAAATAACTACTAAAATTGCCACTCGCTACAACCAAGGTACAAAACGCTGAACCTTAAAGCGGCAGAAGAAGACAACACAGGGGGCCACTTCTTTTAGCTAAGAATTCACAATTCACTCAAGTTCACCAAAACTGGACAGTAAACAACATGAAAGCATAGATCCATCCTGCCTCATATCAGTGGTTTGGCTTGGGGGGTGGTGAGCTAATGGTGTGGGGGACAATTATTGGCACACTTTGGGTTTCTTAGTATCAGCTGAGCATTGTGGTAGACTCCCCTTATAGATAGCTAATAAATAGTTTATAGCTATGTTATTAATTAATCTGTAAATGCTTTATAAACCATTAATAATGGTATATTATGGATTAGTTAAGGGTGAGAAAGAGAAAAACCTGACCAGTTTCTTGCAAAATAGTGAGCCAAATGTGTTTACCTATATATTTCATCTAGAGTTGCTATATTAAACATTTCAGACTAAACATTTGTAAGCATATTTTTTAGCATATAATATTGTACTTTATAAATGCATTATAAATATCCACAGCTATCAATCAGAGTTTTGTTGTAGAGTGTAAAGCATAACACCATTTATTAATAATAATTCATAATTATTATTATCAATAATAATTATTATTAATAATAAACATTCATAAATGCCAATGGGGAGTCTTATTGTAAAGTGGTACTATTTAAATGTGCTCAGGTAGGCTGTTTAAATTACAATAGAAGTTGGAACTTAACCCCAGCATCATCACCTGAGGATACGTTTGCATATCTGGGACACACCAGACACTTTAACAAAATGTCAGCATTTGACACCCTTAAAATAAATGATTGTTTATTGAAAAAACACAGAGCCCTAAGGGACATGAACTGGAGTCATACAGTAGACAGTACTTTGCAACAGTGTTGAGTAACCTCATTTTCTTTTACTTTAAAGGAGACAAACATTCTTGAACATTTTAAAAGTGGTCTTGAGAAATATTTCTCCAGGCTTCTGAAGAACTTTCTCCAGACATATTGGCTGCTTTTTCACTTACTTCAGTCCTCATTTTCAGACTCATGTTTTTGTTTGTTAAACCACTTAAAACTGAGATGAAAGTCACATCTTTAAAAATTAAGAAAAAACTGAGCAAAGACCTGGCACATGACACTGAGAGGTGGTTCTATAGTTCATCAAAGCTTCATCAGAAATTGTCAATATAAGAGTTGTTGTCAAGAAGCCACTTCTGAGCCAAGAAAAGCTGGAAAGGGCAGAGGTATGCCAAATTACTGAAAATTAGTGACATCAAATCTTATGGATTGATGATTGCAAATTCTATTTTTTTTTTTTTTTTGCTTCTAATCATCATTAATACATTCAGAAGAGTTAGGCGAGAGGTACAACATAGAGTGTCTACAGCCATCTGTAAACCATGGTGGAGGCTGTGTCATTGTTTGGAGCTGTATACAGCTATTTTGATGGCATATGGAAACCAACAAATCTAAATTGCAAGGTTGGTCAAAGTTTTTTGGCTTATAATGGATTTTTGTCTTCCAGGAGACACAGTTGCATAGACTTTCATGATGATGCTGTGCTCAATTTGCACTACAGCTGATATCAGTACCACAGAAAGCTGGGGTCCATAAAATACACCAGCTACAGAGTTTTATATATTTGGTGGGTTGCTGTTCAATAAAAGGCAGGGCAGAATTCTCTCCTTTTCCCATCTTCATTCCTGTGCCTTTCACATTCCGGCTGTCTGTACCTCTCTATCCCCTCCCTCCATCCATGGCTGAGCAGCATTGATTAAAGTCTCAGTCCTCTCCTTTCTCTCTGTTTGCCGTCTCTCTGCTGCTCTTTGTTTTGCAGATACGATCCGACTTTCAGCCGACAGACACAAACAGCAGCTTGTTCTAGTCCATTTAGCTGCTGTTTGGACCCAGGCTACATTACAACCTTATCAGGGGAGTCTCTGGCACACCACCGCTGCTAATAAACTGATAACACCTCTGAGTATTGATTCTGGCCTCAAACAGGCCAACTTTATCCTACAGTCTGGCCAACACCGATAATTGCCACCAGGAACTGGTTTAAGATTTTAAGGATTTTACATGTTTGAAACATAAGACTGTGTATTTCATATTCCTGCCATTTCACATTGACAAAGCCCATCAGTTAGGGCTGAGATTGATTTTCATTGGTGTCAGTTCATCTGTAGGAACAATAAACTTGCAGGGACTGAAAATGTGTTGAAAACAAAAGATAATATATCACAGTTGATGATAAACTATGTCTTCAGACGAATTCCACTGTCGTTATGTAAAACAGCTGGAGTCTGCAGAACAGAACTTTTTTTTGAAATTTGAAAGAAATTTCAAATTTCAAAGAAATTTGATGACACAGACCACATACTGTCAATACCAGCTCTACATTTAAAATATGGTACTGAACTTTTCTGCCTTTATTATTTTCATTGGTATATAAACCAATTCCAGAAAACACTGGACATGTAAAATGTGAATAAAAAAAGAATGCAATGATTTGTAAATTTCATAAATCCATATTTTTGTGTGTGTGTGTGTGTGTGTGTGTGCGTGCGTGTGTGTGTGTGTGTGTGTGTGTGTGTGTGTGTGTGTGTGTGTGTGTGTAAACAATAGGGGCACAGGCAAGACAACATTTAACTATTAATCACAATTTTGCTAAATAAAATTATCTGGCTTGCAAGAGTCACATGATGACCATTAACCACTGCTCACCCTTGATGGGAGAGCACGCTTGTTTCGAGCAAGGAACAAGCTCACAAAGAGCACGCACATTTTTTGCCACCTGGGGAGCGAGGAGCTGCAAGTACGGTGTACAGTGTACACTATGTCTATAGCACACAGGAGTATTTCAAATAGGACAAAATGCAGATTTTACCACAGCAAAATTATTGTATCTCTACAAGGATTCTGGATCAGCACCATGATGAAAACTTGTGGCCATAGTATGTACAGTATTCTGTAAAAGGCATAAAATGTCACTGTATGTGTGTGTGTGTGTGTGCGTGCGTGCGTCTATGTGTATAGATTTTTTTTAATTATTTCTCATGGTATAACATTTTCCAGACATGCCCTGTGAGGACACGAGGAGGAAACAGTGACAAAAGGAGCTGTGTGAGGTTAGTGGATCCCTCACCAGCTGGATTAAAAAGAGCACAGGTAACAATAACACATGTACCAGCTGTTGCATTGCAGAGTTATTCAACAATAAAAACAATAATAAGTATAAAAACAATAAGTCTTAAAGACATAAAGACCTAGATGACCTCTAATTTTCTGCTTCTAAATTCAGATAAATTCAGAGGTTATTGTACTCGGCCCTGAAAATCTTAGAAATATGGTATCTAAGCAGATTCTTACTCTGGATGGCATTACCTTGGCCTCCGGTACCATTGTGAGGAATCTTGAAGTAATTTTTGACCAGAATATTTCCTTCAATGCACATATTAAACAAATATGTAGGACTGCTTTTTTCCATTTGCACAACATCTCTAAAGTTAGAAATATCCTGTCTCAGAGTGACGCTGAAAAACTGTAGGAAGTTTTTCCTTCCACTGTCGCCAAAGTGCTTGCTCGTACAACACGTTCTCACTCCCAAACCGTAACATTTTACGCTAGGTGACAAATCGTCAACATATTACGTTTTCGGCTACCCACCACGTTCCTAAATGACGACCTCAGAAAAATGAGGAAATATGAGAACCGTATGGACTCAATCCACACATGTTCGCTCTTTTTCTTCAAATCGCTTAGAAACACGCTATTTAACATCATTAAAGTCCTGGTTAAGATCAGGAAAAGGGTTATGGTTAGGGCTAGGGATAAGGTTAGGTTTAGGGCTGGAATACAGGGCTGGAACGTCTATTACCGCGGGAGCGTCATTGCACTGGATTCCAGCCATAACCCGCCACGTACCATAAGAACGCCGAAGGTCTCCTTTCGCGTTCCTCAGGAACACCACGGAACGTCACAAAACGTCGGCATGTTACGCCTCGGGAGTGAGAACGGGCTCGCTCGTAAGGTGTCATATGATTGTTGGAGGGGGTTTATTATTATAGGATATTTACCTTACATTATAAAGCACCTTCTGGTCATTATTGTTGTGATTTGGCGCTCTATAAAAAAATATGAATCGAATTGAAATCAAGTTATAAATATTTGATATAATAATAAGATATTAAGATATAACCTTTTTTTTTTATTTCAAATTGGACTGCTCTTTGATGTTTTTAGATTTTTATAAAATGTGATTTTTAAATTTGGAGCCCAGTCCTGCTTGTGGCTGTTTCTGTTGTTTCAGTATCACATGAAAGATGAAATTCTGCTGCTTTGGGACAGATAATGGTGTTATTATTCTATTCTATTCTATTCTATTCTATTCTATGCATTAGCCTTCTTTGAAGGATGTCCGTGCTGAGTGTTAGAGAGGGTGAAGAACTCAGTGTCTCACATGAGACTGAATCAGAGTGAAGTCTTGGATGTCTCCTGGATGCCTTCCAGTTAATGTGATTCAGGCATGTCTAAGCCAGCTGACAGACCTCGCCTGCATGTCTGTGGTCTCCCCCCACCCGAACATGCCAAAAAAAACCCTTAAAGGTGTTCAGCAGGCAACCTAATGAGGTTGCAGGCAACCTAATGGGACTGCCTGCTGTACCTCTTAGCTGGTGTTTCTACTCTGGTCGAAAGAATCCACGCTTCGTACTGATGTCCACAATTCTTTTATTCCTCTCACAATCATGGAGCACCGTGAAAACTAGAAACAAGTAAAATAATATCAATAGCACATATAATATTCATCTCAGCCACTTATTTAGTTTCACAAAGTGCACAAGTATTAAACAAATAACAGCATAATGATTTTTACCGTGTACGCCTTGAAAATCCAGCAGTAGAAAAGTTGTACATTCCAAAAAAGTCCGCCGTGTTACCGTTCTGTCTTGTCTCTCCCGCGCACAACTTCCGGTTCCCGCGACTCACAGGAAGTGACTACTTCACAATAATTTTTTAACAGAAACATTTCTTATAAGAAAGATGTATCACTGGATTCATAGATAATCTTTTCCTACTGCAAATGTACACAAGCATGAGAAGCAAATAAAGAAAACAAATAGAAAACAATAACGATCTCAGACGCGCTTTGGTGTTGTCATGGCAACCCACACAAACATTTCAGCATCAGCTACACTCCCACCAATTACCTTTGATTATTACAACTGTGAACGTAAATACACTGGCATTGCTCATTAAATCAATGGTAATTCCCAAGAACCATGTTGTTGTTTTAAAACACTCTTGCATTGACATAAACAATATTCTTTTCTCAACAAATGAATTCAACAATATGAACAGTAGAATTTACATCTCCATAACATGTGCATGAAGTACAGCATAATGACAACTTCTATTTTAGAAGGGAAATCTAATCAATGAATGACATTTTCCCAATTTTAGCTGTTTTTCAACAGGACCACTAATTTCTGAATGGGTCTCTGAATGACGGAGGGTTGGACGAGGCGTTCGCCTCCCTTTCCTAACTTCCGATCACCAGTCTGGATTGTCACCTTCCGTACAAGTCCATCATCATCCTCATGTGCTTCCACAACCCTAGCGAGTTTCCATTCATTGCGAGGAACATCTTCCTCTTTGAGAATCACGATGTCACCCACCTCCACATTACGTCTTGGTGTATGCCATCGCTGTCTCAGAGCAATATTGGCCAGGTATTCCTTTCTCCATCTGTGCCAAAATTGCTCAGTCAGATACTGGACCCTTCTCCACCGTTTCTTAGCATACAGGTCCTCCTTGACAAATTTACCTGGAAGTGGAAGTGGGATTGAGGATTTCATGGTGATCAAGTGGTTCGGTGTGAGTGGCTCCAAGCTTTTGGGGTCATTGATGTTATCAACAGTGAGTGGGCGGTTATTCACGATGCACATAGCTTCATAAAGGAATGTCCTTAATGAAGCATCATCCAACCTTCCCACACTGCAGGCAAGGACTGTGCTCAGTACGCTTCTCACTGTCCGGATTTGACGCTCCCATGCGCCTCCAGCATGACTAGAGTGGGGCGTATTCATCTGGAAGTCGCACTGATTTTCTGCTAGGTATGCAGTCACTCTTTCCTTATCAAGTTCTTTCAGAGCCTTTGCCATCTCGTTTCTTGCCCCCATAAAGTTAGTTCCCTGATCAGACCTAATGTGCCTAACAGCTCCACGAAGGGCAATGAAGCAGCGCAAAGCGTTGATGAACGCGTCAGTCGTCAAATCCTCCAACATCTCTATATGCACTGCCCTTGAGCAAAAACATGTAAAGAGGAGGCCGTACCGTTTTTGGTCTTTGCGACCTTGTTTGGTGTGAAAAGGACCAAAGCAGTCCATACCACAATAAGTGAATGGTGGTGTGGGATCAACACGGTCACTAGGTAGATCTGCCATCCGTTGCTCCTCTGGTGGCGCGCGGGCTCTCCTGCACTGTACGCACTGCCTGATGTATTGGGCTACAGCCTTACTTCCACCAGCGATCCAGTAACCATTGGCTCTCAGTGCATTGAGGGTTTGTCCTCTGCCTTGGTGTTGTATCTTGGTATGATGGTGTGCAATGATGAGGTTTGTAACAACACCATCTTTAGGAAGGATCACTGGGTGTCTTAACTCGAGAGGCACAGATGCCTTCCTCAGTCTTCCTCCTACTCTCATTATGCCATCTTGGAGAAATGGGTCTAGCTGAAAGAGTTGGTGGTTGCAAGGCAATCTTCCTAGTTTCTGGCTGAGCGTGTTTAACTCCTCTTGAAAAGCATCTTGTTGTGCAAGCTTGACGAGAGTCTGTGCAGCTTGCTTTCTCTCTTCCACGTTTAAAGGCTCAGCAGTCCTGATCCTCTTTGCCAGCCGCTGGATACGAGCAATGACGTTGACAGCTGTAGTCCATCTTGAGAACCGCAGCAGATGCTTCTGGATGTCAAACTGCCTTGCTACATCAACCTTCAACACCTGAGTAGTCTTCACCTCTGGGTCCCCCACCAGCAAATCTGAAGTAGCCTGTTTTGTGGCTATCTCTCTTTCCCATAGAAAGCTGGGACCAGAGAACCAATTTGACTTGATGAGGTCAGCTACTTTGAGGCCTCTCGAGGCATGATCAGCAGGGTTTTCTCCTGTGTCAACATAATACCATTTCCGTGCATCGGTGTTTTCTCGAATTCTCTGCACGCGGTTTGCCACGAACACATGGAACCTTCTTGCTTCATTATTGATGTAACCAAGCACGACCTTTGAGCCTGTCCAAAAATATTCGTCATCAATCTTGAGCTCTAGCTCCTCCCTTAACATGCTGCTCACAGTTGCCGAGGTTACTGCTGCAGTTAACTCAAGTCTCGGTATGGTAACTATTTTGGTTGGTGCAACCCTCGCCTTGCCCATGACCAAGGAGCAGAATACCCTTTCTCTGCTTACCACTCTGATGTAAGAGCACTGGCCGTACCCTTGACTGCTTGCATCGGAGAAATGATGAAGCTCGGCTCTCTGAATCTCACCAAGGCTGTCAGGTATGAAGCATCTTTGAATTTCAATTCTTTCCAGGTTCTCCAAATCCTTCATCCAAGTCTCCCACCTTAACTTCAAGCCTTTGGGTAGTGGCTCATCCCACCCTGTGCCTCTCTGACACATCTCTTGCAGCACTCTTTTCCCTTCAAGAATGACTGGGGCAAGAAACCCCAAAGGGTCATACAAGGAGGCCACAATTGAGAGAATCCCTCGACGCGTTGCTGGTTTCTCCTCAAGTGACACCTTGAAGGAGAAGCTATCATTTTCAATGTTCCACCTTATACCTAGCACTCTTTGAACTGGTAAATCATCGTGATTAAGATCAACATTCTTTACCTCCGTAGCACGCTCTGCAACATCGACAGAGTCAAGGACCTCTCGGCTATTGGAGAGAAATTTGTGAAGGTGCAGCTTTCCTTTGGCACACACGGCTTGGGCTTCTTTGACCAGTTCAATTGCCTTACCCACCGACTCTACACTTATGAGACCATCGTCGACATAGAAATGCTTCTGGATGAAGCTAGCTGCGGAGGGGTACTCTTTCTCACATTGGCTGGCAAGGTGTTTCATGCCATAATTGGCGCAGCCAGGGGAGGATGATGCTCCAAACAGGTGAACCTTCATGCGGTACTCTCTGGGTTCAGAGTTTGTGTCTCCATTTTCCCACCAGAGAAACTGCAGGTAGTCTCTATCATCCTCGTTCACATGAAACCTGTGGAACATTTTCTCAACATCACACATGACTGCGATGGGATGTTTACGGAAGCGGCACAGCACGGCTATTAGGCTATTTCTGAGGTCAGGTCCTGTTAGCAGATGGTCGTTTAAGGAGGTGCCTTCATACCTTGCAGAGCAGTCGAAAACCACTCTGATTTTGCCTGGTTTTCTGGGGTGGTAAACTCCTTGATGTGGGATATACCAGACTTTCCCCAGCTCTGCTTGGTTTTCCACTTTCTCTGCATCTCCATCCTTGAAGACACCTTCCATAAATCTCACGTAGTCTATTTTGAATTTGGGATCTCTGTCCAGCTTCCTCTTTAGATGCTTCAGCCGTACTAACGCCAGCCTTTTGTTGTCTGGGAGATGCGGACGTGCTTTGAAAGGGAGAGGCATCTCCAGGTGACCATCCTTATTTTGTTGGATTCTGTCTTTCAAGATCTGCAGGAAGGAAATATCTTCTTGAGATATGCCTCTGTCACCAGGTTTTGTGTCTGCAAAATCGGACTCCAGGGCCTTGATGACAGCAAATGGTGTTATGGGTGGCACCTCTCTGACAGACACTCGATGGCAAAAACCAGTCACATCTTTAGCCTGCACACACTGTGGTGCGCTTCCCACAATACTCCAACCAAGGTCCATCTCAATAGCATAAGGCTCATAGTCGCCCCCAGTGATGACCCTTCTTGGAATTAATGCTCTGGAGCAGTCGTATCCAATCAACAATCCAACACCACAGTCCATCAACGGGGGTATCTCCTGGGCCATGCTTACAAGATGTTTCCATTTGTTGGCTGTCTGGCAAGTGGGAATATGTGTGCGGTCAAGAGGAATGAAGTCCCTTGTGTAGGCAGGAGGCAAACTGATGGAAACATTAGAGGAAAATCCTCTAACTTTGAGCTCGCATACTCTTTGACTCGTCACGACTGAGTCTCTCCCCATCATGGTGGAAAGTTTAAGTTTCACTGGTTCCATTGTTGCTTGTAGCTTTTCGCACACCTCCTGATCAACAAATGTGTGACTGCTTTGAGTGTCCAATAGTGCATACACTAGGGTTTCAGTGTCCAGAGCACTAAGTGTTGAGATCCACACTGGGACTATCATCGACGTACTCCCACCTTCACCTCCACTCACACAGCATGATAATGACGACGTACTTTCTTCAACTGCGCCTTGTGTTGATGCTGCTGTAGAACGATCTTCATGCAATGGCGTTGGGTGACTCTTTCTGCATATGCCACACATGGCCCTGTTCCTACAGTCTTTAGAATTGTGACCCTTTCTTAGACATGCAAAACACAACTTATTTTCAAGTATGCATTTTTTCTTATCCTCTACAGACATGTCCATAAGCCTCTTGCATTTATGTATGGAATGGTTCTCACTACAGCAAATACACTGGCCATTATTGGAATTTTGTGTTGGTGTGGTCCATTTCTTTGGTTTCCCTGCATCTCCCAACTTGATTTCACCAGGGTCAGATTTGGCGGTGGAGCTTGATGGAATTGGGGGTTTCACATTTGTGGCAAACGTGTTTGCTTTTGAACGCTTCATCTCTCTTGGTGGTGCCTCTGCCGAGTGCCTTAAGGCATGTAAGGATGACACTGGATTGCATGCTATGCGTGACTCCTTAGAGATAAAGGAAGCAAACTCTTGAAAGCTTGGATAGTCGTTGCCCCGATCTAGCTGCTCTGTGACATAACGGTTCCATCTAGATGTCACCCAATCAGGAAGCTTAACTAGTATTTTCTGATTCTCCTCACAGTCGTTAAGAACCTGTAAGCCCTTTATGTGAGGCATGGCATTACTACATGTTTGGAGGAAATCACTGAACTCTCTTAACTTGAGATATTCCTTTCCACCAATCTTCGGCCACCCATTTAGCTTCTCTCTGAAAGCCCGCTGCACTACAAAGGAATGGCCATATCTAGCATTTAACCTATCCCATGCTTGTTGATAGGCTTCTTCATCTTTTCTGTAGAAGCTGCCTTCAAGAGAGGATTTTGCCTCACCTGCTATGTACTTTTGCAGGTAGAATAGCCTGTCTGCAGGGTCAGAGCATCGTCTCTCTATGAGGGCTTTGAAGCTTATGCTCCATTCTGTAAACTTCAGAGGATCGCCCGAGAATACAGAAGGTTCTGGAGTTGGCAAGCGAGTGAGAGCTAATGACTCTTGTAGCGATTGGACCAATGATGTCTCGTTTTGCACAACCTGCCGTTCTTGATCTGGGATGTGGTGAGCGAAGGGCTGAGCATCACTCACTTTGCTGAATCGAGGACTGCGTGTCCCATCCCTTCCCTCTTCTTCAGTGTAGACATTTAGCTTTGCCTGAATTACATCAATGTCCCTCTGATTTTCAAGTTTTCTCAACTGCTGACGTTGAGCTTCGATGGCAGCTTCCATATCAATTTCGGCTCTCTTTGCAGCCAGCTGAGCAGCCACTTCCGCCCTCATAGCTGAAATGCTAGGTGACTCTGAGAGATGGTTAGAATTGTGACAGCTGGGTGCAGTAACTCTGGAGGCTGTGGATCCATATATGGACCTAGCGTATTCATTATCAAGTAGCATGCGTAGCCTTGATCTTTCTGCCACCGTGTCAAACTCACCTTCGTCTTCAGTCAGACGCACTCTCATCAGCTGCAGCAAGTCGGCCGTCACGGCTGAGCATGCATCGATCTTTCTTCGAATTTCTTGACTTGGTGAGGTTTGGAGTCGAATTCTGTCATACTGTTCCTTTAATTCAGACTCTAGCTTCTCAGCCTCATCCATCATATCATACATGTCACTCTCAGAGCATACTTGCTTTAACCTTGTGCGAATGTCTCTTACGTTGCTTTTCCATTTCTCATATGTTGCTTTGAACCTCTTCTCCTTTTGAGTTAACTCTTGATCTTTCAGTTCCTGCATCTTTGGCGTTAATCACCTTTCACGAGAGGATTTTCTTGTTTTTGTCTCAGATTTCTCGGACACTACACTTTTTTCCTCTTCCAAATCAACTGCATCTTGTACTTCTGACATAACATCAGGGTGACTATGACCATCTTTAGACATTTTCAGACTTTAAAGGGGGTATCTTATGAAGAGGACAAGATATCTAAGGTAATTACAAGAATGGAATGGATGTAATAGGCGGAGAATTATTAAAATTAACACAAAGGCACTTAGATTCTTACGTATGACAGCAAATAAATCTTCAATTTCAGCCTTCATGAAGCTTGCAAACAATAGGTAAGAAAACAACAATTTCCAGAACTTTCACAGATTGTCCTTTTTTTTTTTTTTTTTACACAGTCTGAAATTTGAACACTATTAATTTCTTGTCCATTATAGCAAATTTGTAGCTCATGTTCTATCCATCAACTCATGAGGTATAATAACTGCGCAATATAGCCTGAGGACTCACGCTTTAGCCTGAAACCGCTTCTTGGAGTGTCCGCTGAATCTGCAGCTCCCGATTGGTTGTTACAAAATGCAAAGCAAGTGTCCACTGAAGCCTGTAGCTCGCTGCAGGATGAGAAGCAACTGATACCTGTAGCTTGCTGCAGGATGAGAAGAACTTCGCACACCGAAGCCTGTAGCTTGCTGCAGGAGGAGAAGCGCGTTGCAAACCGAGACCTGTAGCTTGCTGCAGAATGAGAAGAGCTTTGTACACCGAAGCCTCCAGATGGATTGGGCCACGTTTTCACTGTTTCTACTCTGGTCGAAAGAATCCACGCTTCGTACTGATGTCCACAATTCTTTTATTCCTCTCACAATCATGGAGCACCGTGAAAACTAGAAACAAGTAAAATAATATCAATAGCACATATAATATTCATCTCAGCCACTTATTTAGTTTCACAAAGTGCACAAGTATTAAACAAATAACAGCATAATGATTTTTACCGTGTACGCCTTGAAAATCCAGCAGTAGAAAAGTTGTACATTCCAAAAAAGTCCGCCGTGTTACCGTTCTGTCTTGTCTCTCCCGCGCACAACTTCCGGTTCCCGCGACTCACAGGAAGTGACTACTTCACAATAATTTTTTAACAGAAACATTTCTTATAAGAAAGATGTATCACTGGATTCATAGATAATCTTTTCCTACTGCAAATGTACACAAGCATGAGAAGCAAATAAAGAAAACAAATAGAAAACAATAACGATCTCAGACGCGCTTTGGTGTTGTCATGGCAACCCACACAAACATTTCAGCATCAGCTACAGCTGGTTCACTTCGATGTGTAAAAGCAGATCCTATTGATAGTCTGATTTCATTCACTACAGCTCGTGGCCAAAGGTGAGGGTAGTGAAGCAAGTAGAGATCAATCTACTTTTTAGTTTTTATTATTTAAAGGCATACAGATCTTCCGAATGGGAATTTCATTTCCAAGTATGTACTTATTAGACACAAGAAACCCAGTCTCATTATCAGTCTTTGCTTGATGGTGTTGTCTAAACATTCATGCCCCTGCCTGTATCCCAACCCACACATGAACACAGAAATGCCTATATCTATACAAAGACTGTTAATGAGACTCAACAAGGCAAGTATTGCAAAAGACAAAAATGCTAAATGAGCACTTCTCTATTTTAAAGTGCTTAATCTTGATCATTGGCAGTCGTTCTCACTTTCTATCGTGTATGCAAGGTGAAATCTTAACACCACCTTTTGATGCAATACTTCTTAGCAAATGTGTTTTATTTCCCAGATTAGGTGTCATTAAACACATCACTGGGGTTGGCTCCATGAGGAACAGGAATCTCACTGATTTTACATTTGTATGGCGTGACAAGTGATGTTGATGAGCAACATTTAACCAAACCTGATTAAACCTTCTGCTTCCAAATTGTAACTCAGTAGATCACTGGATTACATCATGATTAAAAAAGTTCCAACCAAAAGCCACTTGGTGTTGTTACTTTTCCCTCCGTCTCTGTCTAGATGATACAGAAAGTTAATTAAAGTAATTTCTTGTGTGCTAACACTGTGATTTTGCACTGCATGTGCTGCATGAGGATGAAGCTCATCCAATTAATTATCCTCCATTAAAGAACTCATTACATTTGGAGCTCTTTGTGTTTGTCAGAGTGTGGTGACGAGTTTGTGTTGAATTACGTGAATTAGCAGCCCAGACTGTACTCTACAGTGAGATAATTACTTCCAGACAGTGAAGTACATATCCTCAGCTTTGACAAGGCCACACCTGTGCACATGCACATTCAAATCTCAGTACCAGAATTCACCTTCTGCCACATCAATCAGACCTTACAAGACCTGCAAATGTAAGGCCCACAACCCAGCATGTGTAATCAGACAGGGTTGTGGTTGCTTAGCTGCTGCCTAAAGCAGTAAAGGTAAGAGCGTTGAGCTTTTCTACTGCTCTGTGAAATAAAAACAATGCAAGCTTTATTAAAATGTGTTAAATTATTCAACTGTTGTCTAAGAGTTTGTGTTATTCTAAAATTACAAAAAGTCCACTCATAAAAAGGTAAAGAGCTCCGTTTCGTCTTTGTATGACATTTAAACATGCAAACAGATAATTAGTTTTTCTGTTAAAGAGGCAAACTAAACTTTCTTTAAATTTTTAATTATATTTGACTTTTTTTTCTTGAAATAGAGTAATAGGGAGTGATTGGCCAAGGCCATTGAAATTTGAAATGTGTGTGTTTTCTGGCATCCAAGTGACCTTTATGGATTGCCACTCCTCACCTCGTTAGACAAATACTAACAAGACACTTGAGCTGACACTTCTATATTTCACTGTAAGACTCTATATACATCAGTTTTTGCTCCATAATTTGTGCATTGATTAAAATAAAAATACAGATCTACCATTCTGAAACAAAGATCAGGCTTGGGGCGGTTAGGTTTGCATCTACACCTTTATTTGGAATTCTCACATATTTGGCAAAATCTTATAAGAGAAGAATGCCCAAATGCACATTAGAGCTGAACTAAATACTTATTTTTGTTTCTAAAACCATGCTTGGTTAGATGAGTTTTGAGGCAACCTGCATTACGTTTCGTCTTGTTTTATATTGTTAGTTCTCTGTCTTGATTAGTCTTGGTTAGCCTTGTTTTGTTTGGGCTGTGTCCACATCCCCTAATTACTTTGAGCGTTTTGTAGGCATTAAGGGAGCTGCTCTATGGTTTAAGTCTTACTTCATGAATAGGAGCTTCTCTACTTATTCCTCAGCTGCAGCACCTCTTACTTTTGGAGTTCTTCAGGGATCAACCCTGGGCCAAGGGCAGTTTTATTTTCCTCATATATATGCTGCCCTTGGGCTCTATTTTTAGGAAATATAATATCTCTTTCTGCTGCTTTGTTGAACATTAGCATCTGCTGTACACTCTGTGTGGGAAGAAAACGTCTTTCTACAGCAAAAAATTAAACTTCAAATCTGAGCAAGCACCTAGCAAGCCGCCATGGGAATGTGAAATTCACAGAGAAACCCCCGAATCCCTCCAGTGACATGACGGCTGCGGCACCAGGCAAATCTCCGGCTGCTCCACTCCTGCTAAACAGGTGAAAATAGATTTAAGAGTGACAGGACTTAGTGCTACTGAATCTTTGATTGTATTTATTTATTTTTACTTGCATCTATTTGAAAAAGTGAGTATAAACACAAAACATTATTTTATCTGGAATATGCAGATAATAAGTTTAAATGTTAAACAAATTCTTCAAGTCAAAGACTGTTGCATATAATTTAATGTTTGCTTGGTTCAGTGTGCATAAAGTCAAAAGATTAAAACTAATAAAACAAGTTTTTAAAGTAACTAAATAATAAAGTAACTAATTACTTTTGAAAATACATAATCAGTAAAGTAACCGGATTACTTTTTGGAAAACGTAATTAGTAACTAATTATTTTTTTCAAGTAACTAACCAACACTGTCTGGAAGTCCTAAAATCAAAAAATGTGACGTGCCTCCATGGGTGGTTGAGAATTACTAAGCTAATATCCTGTGAGACTTCCAGATACAGATGATAAAACTGCTAATGGCTAGCCAACTGGAAATAGTAAAGTGGGATAAGCATATGAAGAAAGCCTGTAGTGATATATTTAGCTATACCAAGTGATAGAAACATCAGAAGGAAGAAACAGAAGAAGCTTGAGAGCTGAGAGAGGTGTTAGAGAAGATGTGGGAGATAAAGACAACAGTGGTCCCAGTGGTAATGACCCCTCCCCCCCCAAAAAAAAGAACATATGGGGGGGGGCTGATTGGACCTAATGACAGTGGGCATGTCAATTATGAAGGACAGAACCTATATGACAAAAAGGTTTACAGCGGACACAAAAAAAACAATGTGTAAATACCACCAGAAACATGGAAAGCTATAGGTTACAACGTGAAAGAATTTGTATGTTGTATCATAACACATCAGCTGACTAAACTTGAGGGTTTGGACCATGCTGGAAATACAGATAACACAAGGATGAAGAACTTTTGCTGTCTGTAAAATTTCTGGACATTAGGTCCTTGAACTAAACCTTACAGGAACTTAGAGCAGCCTAAATGTAGATTTAGAGCCCTGAGAGGACTAACAGCAGGGAAGAGAGCTGCAGACTTATGATATGTTTTCATGAAGAAGTCTGTGGACATCTTTGTATTTGTCTTCAGCTTTCTGATCCAGCAGCATGTAGCTGCATCAGAGACTAAAAATCTAAAGCAGTACGCCATGTGTGGCTATCTGAAAGCACACACACACACACACACACACACACACACACACACACACACCATACTGTCTTACTCTGTCTTCACAAACCTGGTTTTTAATTTCCCGTCTGACATTAATATCCGTTCGCAGATGAACACACACACTCACACACTCTGGGGTTTCAATGTCCTCAACTGCTGTGTTGGTAGATCTGAGATGCTGATGAAACAGAGGGGGAGAAAAGGTAATCTAACCTGTGAAAGGAAAAGAAGTAGAAATGATAAAAGTACAGGAAATATTCCTTTCCATCAAAGGAAATATTCTCAAAATTTGCAGGCATCCACCTGCTACAAGACATCACTTGTTTGAACTTAAACATATAAATAATCATAATACAAGGAGACAGGCCGCAACTTGGCCAATAAATGAATGTGTAAGTCATTTGAATAAGGAAAAAAATGTAAATAAGATGATCACTTGTCATCGCAGACATCCCTGCTATGCCATTAAAACCGCTCTGATCCTTTTGGTGATGAGCACAGATGTCCAGTGGGGCCCTTCGTCTAGTTCCAAGGAATGCTTTGGACTGATCTGAGTTTTAGTTTTTTAACACCTCAGTGCATAAACTGTAGCCAAGGATTATTTTTACAGCCTCACTAACAGCTATTTGATTGGCATCAAGTTAACTTTTAGCTAAGCCATAAATGTCCACATTTGGATGTGATGCTAGAGAGTTAACAAACTGCATCGATTTTGTGTAGGCTTTCCTGTCATTTCCTAAGCCTTTTCTCAGTTTTAGTGACAGGTCTGGGTGCTATGTCCTGCTGAGGGGGGCTGCTGTTGCAGCTGCGGGTTGTCTTTATAACTTCGCCCTGAATGCTGGGACCCAATGGCTTGCCAGCAGAACATTGGACTTTAAAAGTGGCCACCCTCTGAGAACCCTGGCTGTAGAGCAAAAGATCTGTCATCTGGCTTTATCCACATCTGTCGTTGCCACATTCTGTTTGCTGCGGCAAGTCAAACCACCTGACTGAAACTAAAGTTAGTGGTTAACTATTAGATTCTACATCAGCGGTAAGATTAAAGTGGAGACTGAAGTTATGCATAAACTTGACTCACAAAGAATATTTGCTATAGAAATTTTGAGCTAGAAAAAAAACTTCCCTATTAACAATAAATCAGTCAGTTCAGGAATTCAGACGTAATCAGCTGGTCTGAACATTTCAGGGAGAACGCAGTCAGACCGCGATTGTGACCTCTTAAAGAGGAGGAGGAGTGGGCAGCAGGCTGATAAATACTTGCTATCAGCTGTATTGTGTTCTAATTGGCTTCTATTTGAGGGTTTTCAATGTGAAATAAAGAGGGCTTTGTTGGACAGCATCTCTCTCTCTCTCTCACACACACACACACATGCACACATGTAGAGGGCTGCAGTGTTTAGTCTGCTGTGAGCTCACAGTCTGATAATCAGTAATTAGGTAATTGTGTGTGTGCAGGTTGTTATCAGGCTCATAGTGAGAACAGAAGCACACACTGATCTGTGTTTGTGTTGATTTGTCACCTGAGCTGTGTGTGTGTTTGAGGCGTGGGGTGTAGATAAAAATGGTCGCCAAGTGTTCTCAGAAAGTTTTTTAAAGTTGAGCGCATTTGTCAGGCAGCAATTGTTTAAGCGTTGCTACTGTCTCCATGCTCCATGCTCACACTCAAATCTTTGACTTCCTGTAAAAGAGTGGATCAGTTGTTCAGTGAGGTGTCCACATATGATCAATAAGTCCAAGGCTACAGTGAGTGTGTACTGCAACGTTATAATCACTGAAAGAGACGTGCGTGCAATGGATAAATTATCTATATGAGCCACAAATTTCCACTCCATAAATGTAAAAATAGACTAGTTTTCTATATTTTGCAATGTTTGCATAGTTATTTTACTGAGGCTGCATAAAGAAACCAGTTGTAGTAAAAAGTTTTTTTTTAAAAAGGGTTTGGTTCGGCAAAACATCCAAGAAATTTGGAGAATAAAGTTATAGATTTATGAGGAAAAAACATGGAATTTCTACAATAAAGCTCAGTTAAGTTGTACTTTTTACAGTCACTCAGCATAGTCATCTCAAAGCCAGCTGCAAACACAGAGCAGCACTGCGACTCAAGACGGAGGACTTATTTTAATGAATATGAGCTTGTAGTTTTCTGCCTAAATCATATGATTCAAAAGACATTTTTAGGTGTTCATTTAACATTTTGTGTGGATTTATGGTACCACAAATTCAAACAAGTGAACTTTATTTTTTAACTTTGAAAAATAAAGCACTATGATTTCAGGCCAAAAGACCCCAAAACTCTTTTATTTTTCATTTGTTTTTTTCTCATGAATTTGTCTCCTTTTCCCCTGTATATTTGTTTTGGAGGGCCCGATGACCATCGGTTTAGCAGCAGGTATACCATCACCTTGATTTTCTCTATTGTTGTGCTGTTTGTGTCGCTTACAAATGACGTCACAGGACTTCCGGCTGAGTTGCTTTACTGACCCCAAGCAGACTGACGTGGAAATCAGTTGTAAAGAAAAATGACAGAAGCACAACTCATTAACACATCTAATTAGCCAATCAGATGGCAGAGCTAATTGCATGTAGGTATGGTAAAGACCACCTGGTGAAGTTCAAACTGATCATAGGATGGGGAAGAAATATGATTTAAGCAAGTTGGCAGGGTTGGTGATGCTAGATGAAATCCTCTGAGAATTTCAGTAACTGCTGATCTGCTGGGATTTTCCCACAGACAAAATACCCAGTGAGAGTCAGTTCTCTCGGTGAAAATGCCTTGTTGATCCCAGAGATCAGAGGAGAATGACCGGAAAGTTTTGAGCTGATAGTAATGAAGCAAAAAGTCAAATGACCACTCATTACAACAAAAGTATGCAGAAGAGCATCTGTGAACACACAAAACATGGACAGATATAGTTTTGTGGTGATCATCAGTTAGTTTTGCATTGTGTGCTGCAACAGACTTGTTGTATTCCTCTATGTCTGTGTGGTGGAGATGTCCTCGTTTATAGTGCTGAAACATTCCTTCATAGGAGGCCTCTGAGGCCACACATGTACCTGCTTTTTGTTGTAGGTCTCAGCACAATGGTGATGAGTTGTGTTCACCAAGTCCGGTAAGTTACCGGTATGTCATCTTTTTTTAAAGCCCACATGTTGGTGTAGTTTGGATAGTAAAAGCTTTAAATGTGTGTGATTAAAGTCTCCTGATGTGATGAGGAATCTTGTTCACTGATGCCCTGGTAGAGTTCACAGAGTTCCTCGCTCTGGAGGAATGTAAACAGCGATGAGCATAATAGATGTAAATTCCCTCGCAGGTAGAAGGGTCGGCTTAATGATAATAAACTCCGGCAGTGGAGAAGAGTGTTTGTGCAAAACAGCAGCATTTCATCACCACGAATCTCTCATGTCACTTACTGGGGGGTCCAATATGGCTCTAATATAGTGCAACTAATAAAGTGCCCATAAACTACCTTTGATAAAACAACTATTAAAATAAAAACTAGGCATTCACTATATTAAAAAAAGTCACAAATGAAATTTGAAAGAATATTAGTTTTTAAAATTTGAACCATAATTGAAAAACTTAAAATGATTTATTATTTTTTGCCTAGTGTGTCTCAAAGTTGGTGCTTAGTGGACAAAAAATGTGGCTTATTGTTTTACTTTCTGTTATCTGTTTGCTAACAAGACTCAGGGTCTGTGCAGCCACAGCAGCAGTCACAGTTGTTATGGAGATGCCTCTGCTGTCAGCCCATTGTGACCTGCTGTAAATATGAAACCACAGTCAATTCATCCTGAATTGAGAGCTGTGGATGCCTCTTAAACCGGCAGACATGGAAACCAAGTGTTTTCTAGTGCAAGGCATCAAAGAAGTGCTCAACAATATTGTCTTATATAAAAAGATAAGTTGAAGTCTCTTAAACAGCTATAAAATTATATTTCTACTAAACAAAGGACTTCCATCACTAAGAACCTTTTTTTCTTTTTGTTCTTTGCAGGACCTTATGATCATTATTTACACCTTTAGGATGGATGTTTTTCCTCAGGGAGCTGGGATGATTTAATGATGCCTGCCCTGGTAAATGATTTTAATCATATCATCAGACTGTGAATGAGATATATCTCCATGCTCAGTAATAAAGCTGAAATTGGTGCCAGTTTTAAATGAAACAGCTTCCTTTGTTTTGGTCCCAGAGAAAAGTTTTCATGTTTGATCAGGGTTGTGTCAAATTTGACTTTGGTTTGAAAACATGAAAGCTACTTTTGCCTGTTGTGTGTAAGTAAAAATGATGCATTTAACTTACTCACTACAGGAGAGCTCAGAGAAGCAAATCTCAGCAGTTGGCAGCCATCTTGGTAATTCCTTTTGCTTAGTATCTGCTAACTACATCTCAGCCACAGTGCCATAATATCTCTGTTGTTTATTGTTTTGTTTTAATGAGTGCCAATGAAATTCTGCCGAAACTATTACCACAAGGGTGTCAAACACAAGGCCCAGTGTACAGAATGGGCACAGCAAAGACTCCAGTCCGGACTTTAAAATATATTTAGAATTTAAGTATTACAGCTTTTTTTTCCTTGATAAAGATCTAAGTAACAGATAAACAATTAAATAACAGTAAAGTTCCCTTTTCACTAAAGGTTAAAAAAAGAAACCAGAAAACAGGACATTTTCTGTAAATTTACACATTTATTTCTTATATTTTATGCCCACATAAATACTGACATAATTCTCTCATTTACTACAAGAGCATTTCTTTAGCATGGACAAAAACTAAGAAACACTGTTGAAACTACATACCTTTTTTATTATGTTAGCACATGTGTATTTAAACGAACAGAAAGAGCAATTTCACCGGTCCGGCCCATTTAGGATCAATACTTTTTTTTAGTGTCCATTTTATTGATCTTGTAATTCCCATCATTGTAAAAATTGGAAGATGGTCACTTATGTCGTCAATCAGTCTTATTTTCAATGTAATTTGTAAAAATGTTGTCTATGAGAGTTGCACAATGTGATGTGATGCAGTTTCTTTGACATAAATACACATAATAATAATAATAATAATAATAATAATAATAATAATAATAATAATAATAATAATAATAATAATAATAAATAACAATCTGCATATCATGATTTTATATTTATCGTATTGCACACCTGTGATGTGATGGAGACTCTCTTCCAGCTGTGACTGATGTTTATATTCCCTGTGTGACCAGAGAGGGCAGGAGAGTTCAGCTAATCTCTCCCCGCCGTTCTACCTGCTCTGCCGGGTTCCAACTCCCGCTCCGTCCCGCTCCCTGATTCTACTCCCGCTCCGAAGTTTACCTCCAGCCTCTTTAGATCAATGGCTCCATACTCCAACAGGGTCTCTCGACCCTCTCTCTCTCCAGCTGTATAGCCCTACAGAGAAAAGAGAGAGAGAGAGAGAGAGAGAGAGAGAGAGAGGGGGGGGGGGGTTCGACTCTTTCCCTCCACCCTCCGCCTCCCCCCTCCTCTTCCGACCCTCTCCATCAGTTCTCCCCAGCAGACGGAGCAGACCTCCGGGAAGGCAGCGCGGATTTTAACCATCCTCTCATCTGTTTGAATGGGAAGAAGCAGCAGCGTGCAGGAGTGATGGAGACTCTTCACTTGTAGTTACTGGAACTTATTCTCGACTCTAAAAGGACGAAACTGATCTGCATTTGTGTATTTTGGAAATTCCTTTCCCTTTTTCTTTTCTTTGGGGGATCCTAGCCCGACTGGGGATCAGGGATATTTTGGGGAGAAGAGAAGCTGTTTTACCCCCTCTCTTTCTCTCTCCTCACCATCCTCCTGACTCACCACACTGTGGGTTTTTTCTCCTTTATTTTTTATTTTCTTAATTGACAGTTGGATTCTGTTGAGGATTTGAAAACAAAAACAAAAAACACTGAAAGAACAGCGGGATTGTGTGTGTGTGTGCGTTTCTGTGCTTCCACGGACTCATCGGGACTGGAGCAGGACAGCATGGAGCGGGTTTTGGTTGGATGTATCGGTGATGTTTGGGAGCTGCTGGTGCTGAGGAGGAGGAGAACAGGAAGACTGTACCTGCTGCTGCTCTGCTGGCTGCTGGCTGCTCACACCACAGCGCACGGTGAGTGGGGGGCGGGGAGCGGGGGGGGGGGGGAAGGGGTGTACATGCCTGATTGCTGTCTCCATCCCGCAGTGTGTATTTATGTGTGAGTGTCTGTGCGGGCTGTATTAGTGTGTGTGAGTGTGCATGTGTCTTTGCTCGTTGCTGCAGACCTAACGATAATTGGCACATTTGTTGCGCTTCTCTTTTGGCTTTAGAGCCTCGGTTCTGACCCGGACTCGGGTCTGACCATGCGGGTTCTTGCATGTGTGTCCTGAGGCCCTGGAAGGTTTGACAAGCTTCAGCATGTGATCAATGTTACCTAAGAGGTTTCTAGTTATTGTTATTTATTATGTCTTTATTATTCCTTATGTTGCATTTTTACCTTCATTGTCAGCTCCAGTAACCGAGTTACTGGTGTAGCTGTGAGACTGCTGGTCCTTCCCTCGGTTCTTGTGTGTTTCATGTGGCTGATCTGTTGGCTGACTTTGGTTTGTTCAACCTTTCTGGATCTTTGCAGGTTAGACTGTCTGTGTGTTTTTTACCCACAGTCGCTTGTCTGCACTGGATTTGCTTTAATTCCCCTAATTTTCAGTTATTATTATTCTTATTATTAAATTGCTTTTTGTAAGTCTTTCTGTTTCATCTTCTTTTCATTGTGCTGAAGTTCAGGCTGCTGGATCATATCGGTGTGTATGTTTAACTGCATATGCTTCCCTTTACCAATTTGTCCCTGATTTTATGATTATATATATATATATATATATATATATATATATATATATATATATATATATAGTGAGTGTAAATAGTTTTTACTGGGCCTTAGCTAGTTTCTTTGAGTCTGATCATGTGCGAGCCTGTGGCTTTGACTGAATCTTTTTTCCCCTCCTCTCTGGTTTAGTTTCACCTGATATGATTACGTTTACAAGCCAGTGGCATGTTGGGCTGCTGGCTCTGATCTCCTTTTTCCAGGTTTTCCTCTCTGGCAGTCTATCTGTATATGAAACCAAGTGGGACGAGCAGATTGCAGTGAATCCTTTTAGTGGAGGATTATTTGTGTTTACCTTAATGTCCTTTTGTTCTGGGTTACACTAATGATTGATTGGATCGACTACTTTAATAATCCCAAAAACACAAATCCAAGAAGATAGACAATAAATAAATAAATAACAGTTAGATTAAAAATTGAGTTTCAAGTCATCAGGATCATAATCCAAACAGTGATCTTATAGGTTACACTGTATTATTGCACAAAAAATGCGAATAGTACAAATACTGCTGTGCAGGGAGGTGCTATCTAGGTCTGGCTTTGACTGTGAAGCAGCACACTGTCATGAATATCACTTAAACACTAAGTGCCATCAGATATCCTAACATGTCCAACCCATCAGTGTAACACTTTTCTTTTTTCTGGTGTTAGTAGCGAGGATACAACACGTAATCTAAATAAATAAATTGTATTACAACTAGATCTGTCACACATCTTGTTGTAAGCAGCTCATTTGAGTGAATTTCTAATTTAATTTTTGTTCAATAATGAAAATTATGAAAGCAAAAGAGCAAACACAGCAAAACCAAACAGATCAGAGAGAGTTGCTGGACTCAGGCTCTCTTGCTCCTCTCTCTCTCTCTCTCTGTCTCTCTCTCTCTCAACCTCCTGCTGTCAATAAATTATGTCCAAACACTTTAATTAAGCTAATTGATGATATGAGAGTACACTTTCACACAGACACACACACACAAAATGTAGCTGCTGGATCAGCTGAGCAGCTCTGACTCAGTGTGTGTGTGTGTTTATTTGTGTGTTGCTGATATTTCTTCAACAGCTCAGCTATAAAATCCTCTGCTGAATATTTTACCCACACCGAGCATTTATCTGTGGAGAGGCTAAACACACACACGCACCCACACACGAAGGCCTGACTCGTGAAACCTTCCTACACGCCAATTCAGAAAATCTCCCGCACAGCTGAAGCAGGTCCTGCTCACTTTCACAGGTGCATCTGCCTGTTTTTAGTCCAGCCAGTTGTCTCAGCAGGTGGTTTCACTGATGAGTTCCTTCACTTCACCTGAAGGAGAGTTAATCACTTGGTGGAGTCTTTGGTTGGATTGAAAACCTGCAGGCTGTTGGCAGACGATCATCTGAGGATTGGGCCAAAATCCATATTTAAAAAGGCTGAATTTTGTGCCAAAATCCCCTCATTTTCAACTGAACTGCAGAAAGACCTAAGGAAAGCCACACAAATAGGACATGTTCAGTCTGACTTTATTGAACTTTGGCATGCAAAATCATTTCCCAGCCCAATGCTCAAACCACTTCCTTACTGTAGGTGCTGAGCCAAAAGGCCCAAAGTCATGGTGCATTTGTTTACCTTCAGGACTTTAACCTACTCCACTAAAGAGAACTGGTTTCCTGAAAGTTAAAAGATAGTAGTGGGTTCTTTGAGGAGGCAGAGTTTACAGAGCAGCTATGTGCACAGGAGACAGATTGGAAAGCACAAAGAATGAAAACATACATCAATACCTCTCTATACATCTTAGTATAAATCCTATGTAGACACAGTATTTAACTGCCTTAACTTGCAATTAGTTGCTACTATCACTACAAGCTGCTATGCAACCCACCCCACCTTCTTTTCATGCAGTTTTTGCTGATTTCAGCATTTAAAATGGTGGCGAGGCCGAAGAAAAAACGTGTAATTCCAACCATGAATTTAATTTGTGCAATGTTGACTGATGTAGTCCTTGCAGAAATGGTGGGAACCCTGCAAGGCTCAGCAGTTGTATAGCAGATCTTCTTGTGGAACCAGTTTTCCAGGGAAAGTGTATAAATAACCAACACCCAAATAAGCTTGGTCTGTTTTTATTGAAGTAGGATCATATTGTTTGCAAATTTAAGGAATACAAATTAGGATATATTTATGTTTAAAAAATGCTGCAGGCTTATATATTACTTCCTGTCTCATAACGTCTGTAATGTTACTTGCTAACCACTTAGCAGTAGGGTTAATTATATTATATATATAATATATAATATTTAACTAAGAATTTCACTAAAACATCCGAACAAACAATACACTGATGTTTTTTCACTAGAAAATGTTTTTTGTGATAAGTCAGAAAATCCACTCAGAAAATAAAAATGTGGCTTACAAAGACGTAGCTGAAAATGCACTTTTGAGAATGTCACGCTTTTTACTGGTCGCAGTTTAATTAGATTGAAGTCTGCAAGATCAGGAAGTGTCTCATGCCTTCTGTTAGACAATTTTGCCACTTTCAAAGAAAGGATGAAAGCAACATGAGCTAAAAAATGCTCAAATCTCTCTGTCGCACTTCTTCCCTCTGCTAGGATGTTTCAGTCTATGACCAAATTATGATGGATGGAGTGTTTGATGAAGTGAAAGAAAGGTGAATGTCTCATATTTGTTTTTGTTTTGGTCATCTTATTAGATTACTCCCAATGAGCTTTAACCTCCATGATTCATCATCAAAGTCGACACGAGGCCGGTGAACCTGACGGAGCGGAGAGTTCATCTGCAGCATCGGCTTCATATTTAAAGCTGTCACTGTAGGAAAGCAGCGTCTTTGTCTGCTTTTTGGTTTTTATGGGGTCACTTGTGGCCAGCAGCATGATGGGTAAGCTGCTGAACAGGACCTGATTGATATACACCATCCGAGAGTTGGGGGTTCATTTTTTACATCGATCAGAGCTGATGGACAGATTGTTTATATTCCAAGAATCCAGATAGCAACGTGGGCCTAACCTGGGATCATTTTGGCATACATAGCTTCTTTAGAGCACTACCAACTGCTCGATTAAGCAGATGTGGCCAAAAAGTCATCAGCTCGGCGTAACATGGGTTGTCACAGCACAACTGACATCTGACCTAAATAGAATGGAGCTGTGACACAGCTCACTCACCAGTACTGATTTGTGTCAACACTGTCAGTCAAGTCCAAATGTGGCCCAAAGGAAACTGCAGCATTAGGCCATGTTTCAAACAAACACTCACTTTAGTCTATAACCAGCTGCAATAATATGCTGATTTCTATTTCATTTTCTACACAGGATATATTATTTAGTGTCCAAAATCTCACTTTAGTCAGGCCCACACTATATATAACATGTATATTTTATATGCCCCTTATAGAACAGATAAGGTATCAGTGATAGCAGGAGTACCATTGAATCAGAACCTGCATGAAAATGAGGAGCAGGGATTGGGGGGATGTTGCAAAGCAGCTTGCAGATGCAGCAGCAGCTGCATGCTAGCTTCCTGGTCTGTTTGTTTGGCTAAATGCAGCATAGACCTGAAGCTTCCAGTGTTTTTAATAGTTTTGCTGGAATTTAGTGATAAATTAAAGTACTGGATAGTTTCTGATGGGTGGTTAGTGCTGAACATTAGGGAGGTTGCTACACTTAATCCTAATGGTTGGAGGTCAGTTTTAAAGGAAATTAAATGGAACTCCAGCCACTTCTTCACTCACCACTTTTCCCTTTGTCTTCACACCACTTTGAATTTAATCATTAGTTCTCTCTGGCTCTCCTCCACAGTGTGTCTTTTGTCTTCCTCCCCTTAACCCCTATCGGCGGCAGCACTGGCTGCCCCTCTTGCAGTCTGGTTCTGAAGAAGGTATTTGCTGTTAAAGGGGAGTTTTTTTCTTCCTACTGTTTCCAAAGTACTTGCTCATAAGGGGTTGTCTGATTGTTGGGTTTTCTTTGTACTATTGTAGGGTCTTTACCTTATCATATAAATCACCATGAGGTGACTGTTGTTGTAATTTGGTGCTATATAAATAAAACTGAACAGAATAGTTATCTCACTACCTGTAATGTGATACACATGAAAGCTGTTCAAAATCAAGTGGATAAAAATCAATATATTGGAGGTTTTTGTCACGATCAAGCCAGTGGTAAAATATTTACATCTCTTTTTTATTCATCCCCTCTATAGAAACAAAGATAATTTAGGATTGTATTCATCCTCTTGGTAGCACAGATCACTGTATTGAGTCTCCAAACTAAAATCCATCAGATTATTCATTAGAATTTACTATAGACCAAAACCTTCTACTCTCTGCAGCTGCTGCTCAGAAAAAAGCCATCGGCTCAGGATCAAACCAGCAGGATTTAGCTTCTCTAGAAAATATTCAGGGCGACCCATCAAACAGCTGCTGAAGTACTCCAGTTAAAAACCAGTTTAAAGCCATAAAGAAACAGTGTTATCCTCCGGTTGCTGCTCAGGTCTTTACAGCAGATTATTGTTGTTGTTGTTGATGCCAGGTTTCAAGCTTTCATGCGTGTGAGGTGATTTTCCTCCACCTTTAAAGAACCTGCTGCTCAAATGAAAATTCCTGTGTTTTTTTTTTTCACCCTCCAACGCAAAACTACACACAGTTCTCCTGCTGCTTCTGTGCCGCTTCTTTTTCTTTCTTGGACCTCGTCAAACGTCTTCTTCTTCATCTCCTGTCGTGCAGCGTGTCATGGGATTATCGGCGTTTTATTCTTTTGGTTTAAGGCTTATGTGTGTATACACTAGCAACATGTGGGGGCGTGGTCATTTGAAGAATGCTTTAGAGTAAGCATTATTAATATTAAGATTTATCAAAGAAGCTTTGTTTTTATCCTGAGAGGATTTGCTTTACTGTTTCTGAAGTTAACACCTAATCTTCTGACATGCAGAATATCGCTGTTTTCATTTTTACATTATCTGCTCTGTTTGTTCATGTTTGGTGTTTGTTAATATATACAGTAGTTTTTGTCTAATTTGACTAATCCATCTTATATTTGACTGGTCTGCCTGGATTCCCTTCTGTCGTCTGCCCACCGTGAAATGAGGCACACCAACGCTTCTGATATGATTTGTTACAATTATTAAACAACACTGTTTAGAAGCTTCCTGGTGAAAACAGAAAGTTGAGGAGCTGAGTGAGCTCTGAATTCAATTCAAACTAGCCCAGACAAGTCTGTGCTATTTTTAATCAATCAGTCCCACAAGTCTATCCGGTCTTATCACATTTTATGATTTATTATCTCACAGACACATTCTTCGGCCCCATCCCTTCTCGACTTGTTAAGTCTACTCATCTTTGTCCCATCCAATCTCATGTCTCATTTTTAGGATAATTTCGCTCCCTTTCTCATTTCTTCTCCTGCAAAGTCCATCTAATCTCCTTTTGTCCTGTCACTTCACAAATTATACCATCTTATCCAATCTTGTCTTATTTTACTTACAGGTGTAACAGTAAAGCATGGCATGTATAAATTATTTTTTTGTCTATAAAAATGTAAACCTTGCTTAATCCATCTTAATTTTTACCAGTTATAATTACCATCAAATCAAGGCAGCTTCCTCAGGGGGCCACTCCTTGTTGAAGAACCCCACAGTGGGGTGAGCTTTTCTCTGATCAAGTATCAGCTTCACATTTAGTTTTCAGTATCACCTTTTTCCGGATTTGTAATTTAAAAGAAATAGATGAGAGCCCCCTGAGTTTTTGAGGAGCTCAGAGTCTGTCCTCTTTTCAGTGATACGTTATTCTCGTCATAAAAGGTTTTCATCATGAGTAAATGTATACAAAAAAATCTTTACTGCATTTTTGAAACTATAATACCTCTGACCTAAAATTCAGTTTTTAGATATGACCAATGGAATTCGAGCTGCTTTCATAGAAAATACCAAGATGCAAATATATATTTTTTGCTGCCTTACCTCTCAGCTCTAACCCAGACACATTTGGGTCTATTCTGAGTTAAGTGAGTTAATGCCATCAATACAGGCCAAATGTGCCCCATAGAAAACTACAGATGTGGCCGCAGCTGAGAAGAAGATTCAGCACCATCTGGTAATATATGGCTTGGAAAACTCTCGCAAGTATTCATGGTGGTGCATATTAGAGAAGTAATTGTTCATAGTGTTTCATAAAGGACTGAAAGGCTGCTGCAGTACCTCACCACTCTGACTGGGATTATTCATATGTATGTGTGGTTAATGTCTCTGCTGTTTCTGGAAAGCTGAGGTTGAGATGGAGCCTTTGAAAAACCAGGTGTTATTTCAACATCGCCTTGAATAACAATCTACAGGTTTTCAGCCGATGGCAACAACTGAACTCGAAACTCTGAAAAACAACGCACAATGGAAGCAAGATGAACTAAATTCAATCAAGAATCACATTAAAGCTAAAAGCTCAAAGCAGTAAAACCTTTTTCATTAATAAGCAGATCTGAATAATAGAGCCAGGGACGATCCATTAGAAACACAGCAGGCTTTTAACACCAAGAGGATGTTAATTTACACCTCCAACCATCCAGCCCTCCAAGAAGCTATCAATTAATTGTGTATGAAGGAGAAAATACCTGCATAATTAAACATGATGTGACACTTCCATGTTCACCCAAGTCCAAAGGAACAAGCATTGCTATGCTGCCACAACATAACGTGATTAGTGAAATTATTTTCCACTCTTTTTTATGTAGTAATAGTCCCCCATGCTTACAGCTGGAAATATGGTGCAATAACTCAAACGTTAAACCTCTTTGGAGCGTCTGTGCTTTAACTTATATGTATGTAGGTTCTTCCAAAACATGCTGAAATAAGATAAAATATTTAAGTGAAAATAGCCTTGTGAAATCAAATGCAAGTGCTGCAAACAGTTTTATCTAGCATTCTGTAAAACATGAGGCTCACCAGGGGAAAAAATCTATTTTTTATTTATGTTGCTTCTATTAATTCAGTGAATTATGCTGAAAAAACTGGTACAGGCAAAGAAATGTTCCCATTTCTTGCTAAACATATTTTTGATTTCCTAATCTAGATATTTCATCCAATCTATACACAAGCTAATGTATCGTATTAGCTTAATGTTGCCATTAGACATTTTGCACATACAGAAACAAAACTAGAAGTTTCAGTATAGAACGTTAAATGTGTTGTTGAGTTGATATAGATATATGATATAGTCCAGTTACGTGGATAATTAATGGCTGCAGATGATGCTTAGCATCATTAATATGTGTCACAAGGAATAATATAGTTGTATTACACCCTGTGATACAGCTTTATTACAAAACATATTGTTTGCTCAAGAGTCTCTCCACAAACTTGTAAAACATTAAACCCAATGAGCCCAAAACTCCCATGATAGCAGCAGGATGTAGTTAATCCGTATGAAACTACAAGTGCTAATGCTATTGTGATCATTTACACTTGTATGCATATATGTATGCATCAAGCAGATATTTGAGGTTCGCACTAGAAAACTTTGGGATCAACCCGACTCCCAACAGACTTTTTACGTCTTTAACTGCTGTCTTAAGCATTACTTTCTACCACTAAATGTGTCATTTGTTAGCCAAATTATAAATTCCTTGCTCAAATTAGTTAGCAAAACTTTCTATGGGATTCTGTAACATAAAGGTTTTAAAACCTAAGGAGACAAGCTGGTTATGTTATGTGTTTGTCTTGTGGATATGTGGATAATACTGAGGACTTGTCTTTGGGTAGTGGCTCCAGGTACTCTGGCTTCCTGCCGCAGTCCAAATACATGCACGTTAGGTTAATTTGTGATTTTGAATTGGCCATGGATGTGAGGTACATAAAGTGCTTTTAGAGTATAAAGTGGTTAAAAATGTGACTTTTGGTCTAACGTGCTTTGAGTGTTAGTAAGGCTAAAAAAATGTTATATATAAGGCATGTACATGACTTCACATGGAATTGGATGATCTTGTTGTGCTCCGTTCTTAACACTTTTTAATCAACTTGTGAGATTTGACTTGGACATGGGTAGTTTTGATTGATGATTTCTTTGTCTGGGTCTTGAAACTTAATCTTGACCTCTCAGTCCTGACTTGGGTTGTTGATCTTCATTGGGATTTCTCTTGGGGCTTGATGATCTGACTTGGGACTTGTTAAACTGAGCCAGTCTGGGTCCTTCGCTGTGTGTTGAGCCCCAGCTCTGGACTGGACTCTTTTTCTGTAAAATATGAAGTGTGCGGCGCTGAGATCTTGGAGGTCGATCCATTGGCCTAATGAAAAAGACTCCCTGTGACTAATCACAGCCAGGAGCGGTGGATTAATACGGCGGACGAGCAAAAGCAATGTGTTAGCTGCTTTCAGCTCACTTTTAATTTGGTTTTTCACTCTAGCAGCGGACAGAACGTCATTTACAAATCTGAGAATATAATTCACCGGGAAACCCTCAGAGGGTTCCTGTGTGTTAGTGCAGCAGACCTTCATTTGTCAGACAGAGGTGGACCTGAAGCAAAATCACAGCTGTGTGGGAATGAAAAAAGACAAATATGACACATTGTGAAAGTACCCACACAAATATTACTTATCAACAAAATAAATTCCCCTATTGTGGTTAAACTGGCACAGGTCTTATGGCTCCCTGTTGCCAGATTTATTTTACGATGTAACATTTCAAATATTTCATGTTTTCGCAGAGTCATAGCATAGTTTTTGAGGGTCTATACAGATGGTGATTATGGTGCAGTTTGTGCCTGTACTGTATTTATGGCTGGTTCTCTGAATATGAACACTTGAACTTTGGCAAATCTAGATTAAACTTAAAGTACGTTAGTCTGGAATTCAAATGTTTTTATGAGAGTATTCCTCTGTCTCAATTCAGAGTGTGCAGTGCTGGCATTTTACATTGTATAACTTGTTATTTAAGAAAAACATTCTTTAGTCTAATGTTAAGGAAGTTTGGGAGGTTCAAACTTTGAAGACTAGTGTCAGGTCAGAAAGTGTCACACTTGATTTGGAACTTCTGTCAGTATTTTGCAGACGTTTTGATGACGTGTGGCCTGCAATGACTAAACAGTAACCAGTAAGATGTCCTTTGGCTTCACTACCTTGATACACTGTTGGCAGCACTAGTGGCTCTTGTGGTCCACACTGTCGCCTCACGTTAAGATTAAGGTGCCTGGTTTGAAACCTGGCTGGGGGCTTTCTGGAGTTTGTGTGTTTCCTACAGTCCTCCAAGACTCTCAGACTTAGCTGTTGACTCTAAATTGTTCATGGATGTGAGAATCAAAGTGATTAAAGTGTTCAAGCTGTGTAAAATAAAATGTTTTTGTATAGGAAATTAATGGCTCTGTAGCTCCTCAATCTTATCAATTTTTACCATGTGCTCTGTAATCATGCTGTGTAGGTACAGCATCATGGATTGTTACTCTCTAATCAAGTTTCAATCTCAGAAAACTTGACTCGAGCGCTGACAGAAATTCAAAAACTTTTTCAGCAGTGACAATTTTATGCTTTGAAAGCACCTCAGCAGTAATTTCCAACCCGAATGTTTAGCATTTTAGGCCTTAAAGCCTTGGTGTATATTTTAATTAAGCCTCTCAATGTGTCTCTGCATTATTCAGATGGCGGAATGAAAACAAAACAAAAAAAAAGAAACGAGCCCGTGAGTAATTTACAGGAAGATAATTTGCCTCGCCTCTGAACATTAGTGTTTCATTTACGTCTTCTGCTCTCAGCTCTCTATATTTAACATCCACTGCTCTGCTCTGACATTCATACATTATTCATGTTGGGAACCTGCATTACCTGCCTGAGGAGCACTACATCTCCCTCACCTTTAAGTCCTACTCATTAACGTGCCTGTATGCTTTTACATTAATTGGTCTTTATTTATTTCATTCCTATGTGCTGCTTTTTTGTTGTTGTGGGTGTTTTTGTTTTTATCACAAGAGGAATTAAGATGTGATTAAAGAACAGAGAAAAACTGGAGAGGTTTTCATGCTCGCTGTCTTCATGCTTTGGGATTTTTGTGTGCTATTGTACACAACACCATAGTAAAAAGTTGTGTGACGTAGCTCAACAATGTTATGCAAACTTAGTCTGTGACTTAGTCGGTGACGTTGTTTTGTCTTTTGGTGACCAAGAGAGTGAGTGCCAACTGGTGTACAGTAGTGCTCCCTTAATATTTCTAATTTGTTTCTTCTTTTTATGTAAATAATTCAAATATTTTCTGATTCCAGATTCTCTCGTGGGAGGCTCTGCCAGTTTACTGTTTTGTTGATGCATATTTAACATCTTTGGCTTTGGCGTGCAAGCCTAGCACAAATAACACGAAGATGAAACCCACTGACTTCACTTCCTTTAATGTCCACCTGAGGTTGGTCAAAAATGTGTCCCCTTTGTTAAGATGGCTAACTTTACAGCAGAAATAAACAAGATGACACCCTCTATGAATAGTTTATCCCATCATAACTGTACTCGGTGATTTTACCCCAGTAGAGTTTCGTCGAGGCTTAAAGACACACAGCAGGAATGACAGACCTGGATTGTTTTCCTATTTCTGAGCTGTTTGTAATGTTGTTGCCTTTAAGGTATTTTTAGTGGAACTGCTTTACAAATAATATATCTACCAGACTGATATAAGAAGTTTGTCCTTCAGTTTTGCTGAGTGAAATTTTAGTATTATTAGTCTATTACTTGGCAGTTATTGGAATATGGAGTATTTTATGGGTGTAGCTTACTATCATTAGCTAATAACCACCCTTTTATCTAAATAGGGTCACTTTCGATTCAACATAATGGTTAGAAATCTAATGGTGAGGCTTTAAAAAGTCTAATTTTACCCATGTAAAAAAGAAATGCAAAGGAAAAACCTATTCTTCCAGTTTATGTTTCATGAGTCATCAAAATCAATATGATGTTAACCTGACAAACATTAAATTCTTATTGTTATATCAGCTCTCATGCTGAAGTCAGTACACTCACAAAATTGAGGGTGAAAATAAAAAATGAAGCCAGTGGCAGCAAATTTTAGGCACAAATATGCTGCACCCATTTTTAAATCTTCAATGAATGGGCAGCCTTTTAAAACATGGTGGCGGGCTGCGTTTTAATAGCAGATACAAGCTGGCCCAAACCCAGGAACCTCCAGGGTTAAGAGGTTTAACTCAGCTTTTGCTCAGAATGCCTCATGGCAAACTTCTGTTGCTCCGGGCAAAGCAAATCAAGCTGCTAAGCCCAGTTTTACAAACACGTAACCAGCACATTACCCGTAATTATCTTTAAAGGTCTCCACTTGAACCATAAGTGCAAAACCTGTGCCCTGAGCCAGAGCTGTAGTCAGACAGGCTCAGCTGCTGGTGTAGTCAGAATAAGTAAAAAACAACAGAGACTGTGCAGCCTGATATTTTCATTTGCTCTTCACTGACTCAGTGTTTTCACTGTTAAAGTGTACTTCACAACTAATGCCACTAAAGCAGGTAAAATAGTACTCCATGCTAGTGTAAATCTTCTTGTAACATTTAATAACAGGAAATTATTTGCATTTTAAACAAACAGGTGGTTAACAGGTTATTTGTCTGTCAGCTCTAAAAAATGTTTTTGTGTTCCCAAACAAACCCTTGACCCCAATTTACGCCTGCTAAGAATGAGGGTAATATTAGCACCTGCCTACTATTGCGTAGGTCCCTCTCATGGCACAAAAATGACCTGGAAGCTCCCAGCAGAGGGTCCTGGAGGATGTGGTCTCTGTGGGCTTGTTCTGGGGTTCCCAGCAGATGGTGACCTGGTGAGTGTGGTGGGTGTGTCTATGCCTGTAGAGCAGTTTTTGTGTGCTGCTTGAGGTGTTCCTGTTTTTTTTTTTTTCCAGTGGTGTAATATCTCAGTATGTAGAGGTGTGTGTGCTTGTACTGGAAGTGAGAGTGAGTGTTTTGGTCACAGTACCATCCAAATGAATGCCATGATTTCCAGTCTGAATACTGCTCCCCACCTGTTATTCGGTTTAATGGCTAATTGTAACACATAAGAAACAAAACACTCACATGAATATGTCTGTAGTATACTTCTGGAGCTAATAATAGATAATTTTGTTGTCTTGGTTTATGTTGGATGGCTTTGTTTCTCTAAAGGAAAATATCAATGCTTCCTCACAAAAGGATATTAAGGACAGCTGTGCACATCCGACTTTGTTAGTCAGTTTGTGTGTGATTCTTTGCAGATGATAGCGACTTCTCCACTTAGATGCAAAGAGTTTAACTGGCTTGTTTAGCCTTCTTCACCTGATACGTCTCCTCTTGTTATTGTCTGTGTCTATACACTGTGTGAATCTCCTCTTGTCTTTTGTTGTGCTGTCACTCATAGCTCTATCTCACCTTACACTGTGTTTTCCTAAGATTTGTATTATTCGGGGTACCTGCAGGTGTTTTGGACTCAATGTATACCTGTGAGTTGTCAGCATTAACACTGTTTTTGACTTTAATTCCTGTCAACTAAGTTCTGCTTTGGAGTTCACAATCTATCTGCTACACAGCTAAACCGTGACACTTTGTCTCAGTGGCTTGTTTGTTGGACTATATTTTTGAATTGCCCTTCAACATAAATAAAAGCATCAATATTTTGTAATCCTGACTGCCTTGAGTCCGGCATTACGGTTTTTGACTGTCGCCACATCTGTGTACCTGCATTTCAAGCTTTTTGCCATATCTATTCTTAGAAATAGAAGCTTTTCACACAGCCGTGTGAAAAGCTTCTATTTCTTGATGGTGGATGTGTCTAATGACTTTGGAGGGTATTTTTCCTGGTGTGGTTGTCAAAGTGACAAAAAGGTAAAAAGGTAAAAAAACAACAAGGTAAAAAAAAAAGCTTTGATTTGCATTTAACATGAGCTAAGCTTCCCACCTGTTCCCTCATCTCATACAACAGGATGATTACTAACCGCAATGATCAACTTCTCCTTTGTTTTGACAGTAAATGACATTAGACTGTGTAAACAGCTACCTCACTGTCTCAAAATTTTCACAGTGTGTTCTTTTTCTTAGTAGTTCATCATCACTTGAATTTTAATAAACATAATTTTCAGTTTTCTCAGCTCTTCAGCAGGCAAAGCAACAGATCCACAGTTCCAATCGGAAACGCATGACGTCACCTCATTCAAAGAGAAAGAGAAGCGAGAGTCTGATGCCTGACACGTGTAATGGCTTCAGGATGACACATCACTAGTGTGGCTTTAATAAGCCGTGACTGAGTGCTGTCTCTACCTTTACTCAGAGGTGAGAGAACAGGGGGTGTGGCCACTGTGATTCAGTGTCACAGTGTAGGGCTTCTGCAGCTGCCTTTAGAGCAAAATGTATACCCTTTTCATTCTCCTGGACTTCTGTCCTGCTGTAAAAAAGAGGTAAATCAAGTCGCTGAGGTCTGTGGGTGACAAACAGTCAACTGTGGCTGGATTTAATCCAGGAACATCCAGAATTGTGTGAAGTACGATCACTTCCTGTGCAGCGCTGCAGCTCTGACCAGATTAGATGAATTGCCTCAACTGCAGCAGTTTCCTCTCATAAATATTCATATGGTTTGGCGTGGCATCACGCAAGCGAGAGAGCGGAGGACTCCAGGAAACCAGTGAACCCCTCACCGAGCACCGCACCCAACTCCCACCACCCTCCCCCTTCACCAGCAGCAGCAGCGCACTGCCCAGCACCACAGCACAGCCAGATTTATAGCCACTTATAAAGATTAGTGATGCATCCTGCATGCCGCACTCTCTTACTCACACATACACACTCAGAGATTGCAGTCTTACACACTGAACTATTCGAAACATTGCAAGTCTTTGTTTTGATGATTTATTTCGTCCCCTTGTGCTGCAGGCCATGGTCATGCTCTGCTTCTGTGGTTCTAATGGAGAACACATGTTGCTGTTAAATAGAAAAAAATATTACATGTTGATTGGACACAGGTTTGTATCTCTGTGCCAATGAACTCTAAAGTTTGGGGACAAGGACACAGAGTTTTCAGACCACAGGCATCGAGTGAACTCCACCATCAATCATCACAGGGACGTGAGGGAAAAGGACATGTAAAACATGAGTGATATTATAAACAAGAAGGAACAAATGAGAGAGAGTGGCAGAAACAAAGCTGTCATTAGCTCTTGGTGATAACAGCACATCATTCACTTTGTAGACAGGTGTGTTCTGGTTTGAATTCATCTGTTCATTATCTCAATTCAAGTACTACAGTCACCCCGCAGTAAATACAAAGACCAGCAGAATTACATTTTGTTGGTGTCTTGTGTGCTGGTGCTTTGAAAACCTGAAAAAATCTAGTTTGTTTTCTGCCTTTGTAAGAGTCATGTAGCTATTTGAACAGTGATTTTGTGTAGATGTTAGTAGTAATACACCTGCACTTTTTTTGCCCCCCCCACCCCCACCCCACCCCACACCTCCCACCCCTTCCCACCTAGACAAATGGCAGGGAGTGTAGTAAGGTTGATGGTGGGAAACAGGACCTCCAGACTAGGTGTCTTTTGTCTCTTCGAGAACTCTGGGAAGTAGCATGGGAGTGTGAACCTTAAGGTGTGAAACAGTTGTGTACTGAGGCTAGACTAATTTTATAAATCTGACAATATCTCAGCTTGCTGCGATGCATGCAATTTATTTTGAAAACGGCACAAGTGGGAATTTCTTCCGAATGGGTAATGTCGGCATGTTCACAAGCGTTTTATTTAATTTAACTAGTTTTCTTTCCAGGGTTGATGCGATCATTTTATTTAAAAATCGGGATTTCGCAATGTTGAACTAAGACAAAACCTGTCTAGACAAATGGTAGGGGGGGTGGGGTGGGAAACAGGACCTCCAGAGTAGGTGTCTTTTGTCTCTTCGAGAACTCTGGGAAGTAGCATGGGAGTGTGAACCTTAAGGTGTGAAACAGTTGTGTACTGGTATTGTTCCTGGAGAAGGTATTTAACTGAGACCTATGCGAAGCTCAGGGTGAACTCAGCATTCGTCGCGACAACATCACTTTCTTTGAGACCATCAAAACTATCATCGTTCTTTATAACATGGACATCTTAAACGGTAAGTAAAACAAAACCTATTATTGTATTTTTAAAAGTGTTATGTTAACATATTATAGGATATTCAAACTATCTTTTTCCTAAAACAAAAGCTTAATTTTCAGGAGTTCGGGAGAACGGCACAGCACCCTTTTCTTTAGAAACGGGGGCTTTTAAAGATGGAACAACATCTCTAACAGGCACAAGGTGTGTACAGAATTACGCGATTTTTAATCGTATGTATGTTTTAAGCTTGCGATTGTTTTAAATTATATAATAACAGAGTTTTTCTTTGATTTGTTCCAGGGTTAACAAACTGAGCAGGAAAACATTCAGACACCGTGACCACAGAGCCCATCCTTACAAAAGGTATGTATACAACGGGGTGTATAATTGTGTATTTAAAAAAACAGCAAATGGGTTTAAACAATTCCAAATGTTCTAAAACTGACCGTTTTACACATACAGAGCCACGCCAGAGAACCTTATGTGCGGAGAACCAGGGCCGTCAGGAATAACGCACACTACAAGGTATATATATAAATTAGATAAAAAGAGATAGAGAGGGAGACACGCTTATTCTGTTTGAAATGGGTACATGTATAAATGTTTTAACACATATCTATCTTCACAGACTGCAGCACAGTACCCCTCCACATAATGATCAGGACACCGTACTCCAGACGTTTTTGGAATGTTTAAACAGTATCGACCTCCCAGAACAACAAAAACCTGGAGCTTTGTGCAACAGTGGAGAATCAGAAGCGATCTTCATCAGCGGTCCTGCAACACCCCCGAGTGAGTGCTTGCCTCGTGATTTCTCTGATGTTTTTGAATACAGTATATCAGATTTCGATCTTGTTCATATACCCACCCCACCAGAATGTGTCAGAAATAGCATTGATTCACACGTAGATTTTGAAGACGACGGTATAACAGACTCTCAAATATCAGCGGCGTATGATGCTTACATGAAGGTTTCAGACGCTCAACCTGTTGAACAGAGTCATATAGCTTCATTAGTTGATAAATTATGTTTGATTGAAGCTAGACTCAATCAATACCACCAAGAAGCACAGATACAAAACCAACAGTTTATCAAATTCATAAAAAAAGTGTGTAGTACATTAGACATCATCTGCAGCAAAATTTCAAGTCCCTGACTTTTAAAATCCAGACCATGGACCCTCCAAATAAATTATTTAAGCATAATAACGGAACCTCCACTCCTGTTAGATGTTTTGACTTAGAGACTTTTATGCAGTGGGCTGAAGAAACAGATAACAAATTAGACGATATTATAGCTAGACTTAATAGTGTGCCTGCATCAGCCTCATCTGATACACATCCTCGTCAGACTGTTCCTACGCCTGCTATTGCTGATGGGTCTATTGTTGTTGTTAATAATAGTGGTAGTACATCAGGTGATGCTCGGACCACTGTTGTTACTGATGCTAACCGTATTGCTGCTGCTGCTGCTGTTATTGAGTCTGTTACCGCTTCTACTAGTACTACAGACGCACATGCGTGTCCGGGCACCGCTGCAACACCACACACCCCCTCAGTCATTGTAAATTTCTCACAAAGTGATACTATCGTGATTGAGCCCGTTGTGCAATCTGGATCTGGCAGGCGCTCCCAGCCACACATTAGAGAGATACCTAATTTTAATGCTCGCGAATTGCGTGAGCGCCTTGATTTTAGGGGTATAAGTCTTGATCATCCAGAACAAGTACCTGCGCGAGTGCGCGAGTGCTTAGCCAATGTGGTAGACCGAGCTGTGGCTGGATCTCAACAGGGCAGCGTTCTAAACGTAGTCCTGCGTGGCCCCTCGCTGGCTTCAGATGTTCAGTCTGTTTTAAACGCTGATGATCGGTATGATCCGGAGCTGTTTCTCGATCGAATTGCACAAGTTATGCAGAGTAATGATGAATCTATCGGTGATGATGAATTAGAGTTTATTGTCACGGTAGCTCAGAACAGTAGTGGTGGGGCTCGCTTAAGACTGGCACAAATCCCTTATGATGAGATTCTCTCAAAGAAAGGCAGACATTTATACACACCAAACAACACACACAACAATTTGTGCTTCTCCCTATGTATAGCACATTCATTAAACTCATCAGCCTCTGAGCTAGAAAAACTCGCTACAGCTAAACGGATGCATGCTGAAGTAGGTCTATGTGACACACAGCAAGTATCATTCACCGATGTCAGTAAATTTGAGAAGCACTTCAACATTAAGATTGTAATCTATTACCACACAGAAGGGCGTAAACGCCTGGAATGTTTTTTCACACATGAAGAGCCAAACACAAACACGCTGATGATGTATCTCCATAATCAACATTACCACATGATTTTAAACCCGACCGCTTTTCTTGGTGCATCCTATGTGTGTAATTTCTGTTACAGTACATATAATTCACCATTACATCATTCCTGTAAACATAGATGTAACACATGTTATACACTCTGTCAACACCACAGGGGTCCCACAGTGAAATGCAGCGACTGTAACCGCATCTGCAAATCACAACACTGTTACCAGCAACACAAATTACCAGAATTAAAACACAACATGATCCCCTGTGATAATATGAAACATTGCATGCACTGTGGCACCACATATAAAGAATCCAAGAAATCGCCACACAGATGTGCCCAGCCTAGATGCGAGCACTGCCGCGAGCCTAAATTAACCGGAGACTCCGACCATCAGTGTTTCATACAGCCTGTTGAAAAACAGAAGCCTACCGATAAATACATTTTATATGATTTCGAGACTAGGTACCACAACGGTAAACACGAGGCTAACTTTGTGTGTGCGTCTGATCTGAAGGGCAATAAGTTCACATTTAACACATTAAAGTGTGTGGAGGCGTTTGTGCAACATTACAGACGCCCAAGGTTTCGTGGGTACACTTTCATAGCACATAATGCATCTGGCTTTGACAACTACATACTCCTCGAGTACTTTGTCAGACAGTGCATAACACCTAGTGTCATAATGAGCGGCAGCCGTGTGATTTTGATGTATGACAGGGACTATGACCAGCGATGGATTGATTCGTTCAGCTTTTTGCCCATGGGCCTTGCCAAAATACCCTCTGCTTTAGGTTTTCAAGACCTGCAGAAGGGCCATTTCCCACACAGGTTTAATACGAGGGATAATGAGCATTATGTGGGCCCGTACCCAGACCCCTCCTTCTACGGCTATGAGTACATGTCTGAAAGCGATAAGGTGCGATTCATGGAATGGTACCAGGTTGCCTCACAGAATCCCTTTGATTTTCAGGCTGAACTCAGGCGTTACTGTGTTAACGATGTTGATGTCCTGCGTAAAGCATGCAGCATTTATCGTGACACGTTACTGGGTTGTACACAAGTTGATCCATTCATGTATACCACCTTGGCTGCATTTAGTATGGGTGTGTATAAAACGCTGTTTCTGCCTAGAGACACGCTCGCTCTCACGTATGACGGGGCATACGTTGAGCAGAATAAGACGTTTTCTAACGTCTCTATCGAATGGCTTCAATACGTGTCCCACACCACCAACAAAGTGGTAAAACATGCTCTCAGAGGAGGCGAACAGAGGGTTGGACCGTATTTTGTGGACGGTTTTGACCCCACAAGTAATACAGCTTATGAATTTGCAGGATGTTTTCACCACGGCTGTGTTAAATGTTACCCCGAGAGCGAAGTTAATCCTGTCAGCAAAGCATCCTATGGACTGCTGCATCGCATGTTTTGTGACAAAGTTGATGCACTGAGATCACAACACAGTGTGAACGTAATAGTGATGTGGGAATGTGAATGGGCTGGCTTGAAGCAGACAGACCCTACAGTTGTGGCTTTCATGCACACATACAGAAAGCCAGAACGCATGAATCCCCGAGACGCCCTTTTTGGAGGTCGCACAAATGCTATAAAGCTGTACCACAAGACTGGTTGTGATGAAAAAATATTTTACTACGACTTCACCAGTCTCTATCCCACAGTGCAGTCTAAAAAAGACTATCCTGTAGGACACCCTCAAGTCATTTACACCAACTTTGACAAGCTAGAAAATTATTTCGGCTTTGTTAAATGCACAGTGCTCCCCCCTAGGGGTCTTTTTCACCCCGTCCTTCCCTACAGGTGCCACGGAAAACTGATGTTTCCACTCTGCAGCATGTGTGCTGAAGACCAAAACCAGCATACTGCATGTGGGCACAGGGACAGTGAGCGGGTATTGAAAGGCACTTGGGTCTCATTTGAGCTTGAAAAAGCTGTTGAGAAGGGATACAGTGTTCTTGCTATTGATGAGGTGTGGCATTTCCCCAATAAGACCGACACATTGTTTAAAGACTATGTGAAAGCCTTCCTAAAACTCAAACAGGAGGCCTCGGGGTATCCTGAACACGTCAAGACACCTGACGAACAGAAGAAGTACATAGACGAGTATTATGAGAAGGAGGGAATAATGCTAGACCCATCCAAGATTTGTGTAAATAAAGCTGTTCGTAACTGTAACAAGCTGTTGCTAAACTCGTTATGGGGTCGTTTCAGCATGAGGTCAAATATGGCATCATCTGAGCTCATTACAGACCCTTCCAGATTTAGCCAGCTAATGTTTAGCAACCAGTACGACGTGCGTCAGTTTTGTTTCATCTCTGACGACGTCGCAATGGTGCAGTGGCGGCATGCTGATGGTAGAGCTTCCCGTGTGAAGGACGTTAATGTCTTTGTCGGGGCCATGACCACTGCACACGCCAGACTCATGCTGTATGATTTGCTAGACAACTTGCAGCAGCGCGTGCTGTATTGTGACACGGACAGTGTCATTTTCACGGCACGCCCTGGCGAGTGGATGCCTCCTCTAGGTCCGTTTCTGGGGGATCTCACAAGCGAATTAGACTGTGGAGAGGGTGGTGTGGAGGATTACATAGCGGAATTTGTTTCCGGTGGGCCAAAATGCTACGCGTATCACACATCGTTGGGCAAGACCCAGGTCAAATGTAAAGGCGTGACACTGAACGCACTAAACTCAAAAGTTGTCACCCATGAATCCTTGAAAGGTTTAGTCCACAAGTTTGTAACCAATCAGACATCAGACGCACACCTAGTTGCCGTGTCTGATAGCATCAGACGCGATAAAAAGAAGCTTCATTTGAAGAATAAAACCATTGTGAAAAAAGTTAAAGTTGTTTACAATAAGCGCCGTGTGCTCCCAGACTATACAACCGTACCTTATGGATTTTAAATTAGAACAGGGGTTTGACGCCCGGTTGCAGCACCCGTTCAGTATGGTGGTCAGCGGTCCCAGTAACTGCGGCAAGACTTTTTTTGTTAAAAGCATAATTGAAAATTCTTCCCGGATTATATCATGCAGCATTGACAATATTGTATATATATACTCATGCTGGCAGCCATTATATGACCAGCTTCTTAAGATAAGAGACATAAACTTTGTTAACGGTATACCCGAATCTCTTGCTGATGACACCCTTCTTCCTGCAGAAAAGAACAATTTGTTAATTATAGACGATGTAATGAACGATGCAGCTAACAATTTAGAAGTACAAAATGTGTTCACAAAGTATGTGCATCATAGGAATTTGAGTTGTATATATCTAGTTCAGAATTTGTTTATTCAAGGAAAATCCAGTAGAACCATTTCCTTGAACACTAACTATCTAATATTGTTTAAAAATCCGAGAGATAAATATCAGGTTATGCTTTTAGGTAGGCAAATGTTTCCGGGTAATACTAAATATTTTATAGAAGCGTTTAATGATGCCACATCCACAACATACGGGTATCTTTTAATAGACTATAAAGCTAAGACCCCGGACTATTTAAGACTCAGAACAAATTTACTATCAGAGTGTCCGGTTGTTTACATTCCAAAACAAAAATCAGCAAAGAGGTGAAAGGATGTCATCACGCATGCGGAGGAATCTGTCTCTGTTGGAGATGATATACAGGGCTCCTCCTACTCTACGCAGAGTTATTATTAGTAATTCAAACTTAGATTTTATCAATGCGCTGTGTGAGATAGCCTTTAATGTATTGCATGGTAACATACCACTGACCAATCAGCAGTACAAACAGCTGAAAAAGAAAAAATCAATAATCAGACTGATTGCAGACAAAAAAATAAAAACTTTGAAAAAGAGAAAGACAATCAACCAATCTGGAGGGTTTTTACTGCCGCTATTAGGGGCTGCAATCCCTTTCATAACCAGTCTGATAGCAAACAGGTGAAAATGGAACATGTGCAAAAGATGTTTTTGGTACCCCAACACCAGTTGGACTTAATAAAGCAACAGCAGCAGCAGCAGCAGCAGCAAACAGGCAGCATCAGACAACAGTCTCAGAACCAGTTGGACAAGGAGATGTTACAAGTGTTACAAGATTCTGACATAGATGTGTATGAGAAGGCTAAAAAATACAGCGATATTCTCCAAAGATACCTTACCCTTGTGAGACAAGGTGCCCGTGAAAAGAATGTATTGTCTTTATCATTACCTGAACAATTTAACAGGGATGTGCAACCCCAGTCGGCGGACACATCGCCTGTTCATGGTGATGCAGGGGTGAGGGATCTTGTTGCGGAGAATGTTTTAACACACATACCTAAAAGGTGTAGGAGGAATGCAGAACTTATTCTATCAGCGGTGAGCCGTTCGCCACACTTGATCTCTTACAACGACAAAGGCGAAATTGTTGTTGATAAACACACCATCCCTGGTTCACACATTTATGATCTAATTAAAGGCGTCACAACCACACACACACCCTCTGAGGGTTTGAGACCTATCGGCTGGACAGAGTTTTTAAAAGCTGTCTCAGATTTAAACGTACCGTTATCAGCCATATCTAACACAGGCATACGTAAGACCGTCGCCATGTATAAAACCGATCACACACTGTCTGAAGACCCTGGTTTTTTAAAACACACACCAAAAAAGATCACCCCTGGCGGACCGCTGCGACATAGTACACTAAAAAAAATAAAGAATAAAAAAAAACAAATTAAAGGGGGGTCCTGTAGAGTGGTTGGATTTTTGAATTCAGGTTTTTTCTTATTGCACCTGAAATTGTTTTTCTGCTAAAAATATTTGCTGTTTGGTGTTTTTCTACTGTAATGTTTTTTTCACTTATTGCTGCTAAATTGTTTTGTTTTATTTTATTACTGTTAAATATATTATGTCTTTATTACTGTTAAATATATGTTTTTCTTTTTTTATTACGGGTTAATGTTTGATTTCTTTTATTTATGTTTAAACAATGTATGTTGTAAATCTATATATTTATATACGAGATTTGATAATAAATACCATTGACTCGATTATCATGCTCTCATGTTGTTTTTATTATTCTCATTAGTACATGTCAGTATCCGCATTGCACACACACGTAATCACTGCATACAGCAACAGGTTGTATGTTGTTGACAAATCGACACACCATAGCATCATTACAAATTAAATCAGACCCATACATGTTAAGCAGACGCTCATAAGATACACCATTTTGCACATGATATAAAAAAAATACACAATGTTGACCGCATGTGATGGAGAAGTCGTTCTGCACTTGTTTTCCTGAATATAAAACAGTGGAACAGTTTTTTAGAAGAAACATCTTTATTGCTGGGGGAAAACTGTCTAACGAGTGACCAAAACTATCAAAAAAATAACCGCGTCTGTCTCTCGAAATATAAACAGCAAGCCAATGTTCCCCGGGCATCGTAGAAGGGTGGGTGTTTACAATACTCATAGCAGGGAGTCTTTGAAGCCGTTCAGTGGTTAGCTGATCATAGGCTAACACGCCTAGGAAATGTGTGTTTTTATTGATAATGCTGCCGATCACGGCTGATAGTTCTATAGTGTTCATGACCGTTTTTGTCTCAATAGTAGTCCAAGAGCACCTGTCTCATGTTAGATATTTCAATGACTGAATCAAATACCGAATAACACAAGAGGTTCACTGTACGGGGTAGTGGATTTCTGAAACGGGTTTCCAATCTCACGTTCCCAGTTTTAATTAACGACACATTCCCTGAATGTCCTTCGTCAGCTTCCAGATTGAAACAGAATAAAGTGTAGCCGTTACCAAAGTCCGCACGCGTAATAGATAAGGATCTGTCCTTTAAATGTCTTCCTGTGGTTTGTATCAGCTGGTAAAATTCTCTGGTATAGTGTTTTCTCTGGAAATTGGGCTGGAATGGTTTAGCAGGATAAGCCTGACTATCAGCATATAAAGACATAAATTCTATATCGCAGTTTTCAAAATGAAATGGATTACGCTGGTAGGAGCCAGTGTATGCTTCATTGTCTATAAATGCAATGATCACAAATTTAGGTATCCTACCCATAAATAAATTGTCATTTGTTGATATTCTAGCCCCTGCAGGTATGGAGAAGGTCTTTAAAGACACTCTGTCTACCGTGTATTTTGCGTTTGCATGGTGCAATGCCTTGCTGTGTGCAAGTCTGACGGTCGGTGATACACTAACTTTCTTGACAAAGAGACTGGCTGAGACAATTTTAACTCTGTATGCATTGGCATCCGCTGTCATGAGAGCAAATTCGTCTTTAGAGCGCACAAATTTCAGTGACAGGTCGATTCCATTAAGTAACAGTTTTTCTTGAAAAAACAGGTCTGCATGTACTGGTGCAATCAATTCAACAATACTGCTATTTGCTGTGTAGCCACCTCTGGTCACCAGGCCCTGGTTCTCTCCTTCTATAGATGTGTCATTCATGTGTGATGATGTATCCTTACAGAATAACCCGGTGCTGAACTGTGTGTCTAAAGTGTCCTTATTATAATTGATAAGACATTCTATCACACCTCTGTATGGATATGTGTTGGATGATTGACTAATGAGCCGGTCTCCCAAATTAACATCAACTTGACTAAATATGCTGCATCCAGGATAATTAATAAATCCTACATTAGCGTCCCTAGCCAGGTTTGAGCCATCAGCGTTTGTGATTCTCACACGTGTGTAGATATATGAGTCATTTAGATCCAGGTAATCTTCACCGGATGATGAGATGTAAAACTCGATCGGCCCTCCATCAGTGATTGCAGATACTGGTGGGATTTCGATAAATGTACTTTTCTCAATGCTAGTCTGTGTGTAGGGAACAGTAAACAGGTCCAGCTCTGTTTTTACACATTCTCCAGAATGACTGTGTAACAGTGCCATTTAGAATATGTCAAACTCTGCAGTTTTAGAACGACTGGTTCTGGGTCTTTTCACTCTGCGTGGCGGTGTCCGTTTGCTAGCTCTCCTGCTAGGTTTTGTGGTTTTACGCTTTTTAGACAACGGTTGCCCTGGGGGTGGGGTCTTAGATGGTCTGGGCGTATACACATACAATCCGCTACCGTCCTGCTTAGTGGTTGAGGGTCTGGTTATGTTGGTTATGACATCAGACACTATGCCCGATGCGGCTGTTTTTAGGTGTGGTTTGACTATGCTAACTCCTTTTTTAAACAGTGGTACAGCAAATCTAAACAAGCTGCGGAACAACCCACCCAGCCCTGACCCATATTGCGTACTGGTCCCAACATACCCTCCGAGCTCTCCACCAGCCTGTGATAAGTAGTATTTTACATATTTTGAGTCATCAGTGTTGTAGACGGCCATCCTTTTTTTTTTTTTTCAAAAATGCTGGGTTATCGGTCGGAAGTGTAACTTGACAAACACCTTGCCGTATAAAAAGGGTATGTGTTGATTTCGATCGTCTTTCAAATCAATTTCTATGTCGTCGATCAATGTCTTTGACACAGGTGTGTAGTGCGGGCTGTCAAATTGTAGAATAGGCAAGCGACGGTCATCGTCCGTGATATTTATAGCTCTTAATAGCCTCGCGTGGGCGTCACCCACAAGCTGGTAATCAACGATATCTGCATAAATAAAGATGTTATATTTTCCCCCGTATATGTCTGCGGGGTGCGGGGCATATGTGTTTTTATAATGAAGTACAAACGGCTCTCCTGTTTCGAATCCTAGGATTTCCGCCAGTCTCCCTCTAAATGTGAGAATAGTCCCCCTAGGTCCCATAACACATGCATGGTTAGTAACTGTGTTGTATTGCATTTTAAGGTCTCCAGTGGTTTGGTACTGCTGACATTTAAAATTAAATTCTTTTATTATCTGTTCCACAGATGCATAATGACCCACAGACAGTTCGATCATGGTTACGGCGATGGTTCCATCTTTGACTGGGTCATGAATTTCCACTTGCGAATCTGATTGTGGAAAAGACATCCATATGCGTGGGTACTGTATCTCTATAACAGCAACCTCATACGGCTGATCCAAAACGATAGGTTTTGCTAGCTTTGTTCTAAAATTAGATATCTTATTACCCGGGTAAACATGCGCCGAAGCATTCGAGAAGAGGCTTACATAGAAGCCTGCATTGTTGTTGTTCTTTTTATTCATGCTTTCTCCGTCTATGCTCAGTGTTGAATGAATGTGTGTAGAGCTGCGTCATCTGAGTTAATTACGCCTCAACGATGTCTTTCTCTGGAATCCACGAATTAAAGCTGTCGGGCCATCCTAGCCATTTCACTAGCACATGCTTTTTCCGACCCACTTTTTTTCTAGCCAATATGTTTTCAATTTTAAATGTTTTGTTTTCATCAACAACCACACGTTGTATCTCAGGCTCATAAAATGACCCTTTCAATACCTCTCCTGCTAGATCCGCTAGTCTGTACACTGGGGGCTGTCTCCCTATACGTTCCTTGACTGTGAAAATCTCATCGGTGTAGGTCTGCTCGTATCCTTTTCGAAACTTTCCTCTCAGTTTTGATATTCGTACAGTGTCACCAATATTAAATTTAAAGCACAGTTCCCTCTGAGGCCTCGTTTTGTACAGCGCGTTAAAGACCGACTTCTCATTATCCTTATTCACCTCTGCCGGAGCCATTTGGATAGATCTGTGATAAGCATTGTTATATGCTTGTGTGAGATCTGGTATGACATCTACATATCTCCGGGAGTTGGCTGATGTTAAGTACTTCCACATTCTACCCTTGAAGCTACAATTGAATCTCTCGACAATACTGCATTTAACCTCGCTAGCTGTTGAGAAATGCTTGATATTATATCGCTTCATTAGCTGTTTAAAGGTTGTATTATAAAACTCTTTGCCTTCATCTGTTTGTAGTTTCACAGGGATCCTACCCTCACTAAGTATATCCTCAAAAGCAGCTGATACAACATTCGCTGTCTTGTTTGTTAGGCATCTAACCCATGCGTATTTTGAGAATACATCTATACATGTTAGCAGATATCTCACATTATCATTATCTGACACATATTCACACATGTCAACCAGATCGGCTTGAAACTGTTTGTCGATCCCTGTCACCAATACTCTATTTCTGGGGAAATGGATCCTCACAGGTTTATGGAGTGTGTAAGTGTCGTCTTGTTCTAAATAATGTTTGACCTGAGATATTGGAGGTGTTACACCTGATGCCTCCCCTGCCGCTATACGTAGCTTATTTAAACTGGCCAACCCCGCAGGATGGGCTGGATCATGATATATTTTATGCAATGTGCTTTCCATGACTGTGCAAACCACAAATGACTAAGAAGTTGGTGTTAACACGTCTTTTTATTTAATTTTCACACAGACACAATCACAGACAATGGATACTTGAACAGCACACATTAAACCAGGTGTCTCCCACCCCAGTAGTTTCCAATCATGCGGAGCATGGCTGGTTTAACACGTCGGGCGCAAGTACTTGCTTCTAGCAGGTCCACAATGTTGTCATTAATGGCGCATACTATATTTCGCTCTGATCTCAGTTCACACATGAGGTGTTCTGCAACTCTGCGGATTTGTGTTCCAGTCCCATCTGTGGTGTTTGAGCGTACAAACAGCTGGATGGCTGGGATGAATCGGTCAGTCTTGAGCCTTATCATCACATCGTCATAGTAGGTGTCGAAGAAATACTCAGACAATTCCTGCAAGCAGCTGTGTTGCACCTGACTGGGGTGGCCTGTTTGGCATCCGTAACATGTCTCTTGTAGAAACTCATTCAGCGCCAACATCAACAGGTGGAGAGTTGCGAGTTTGATGTCGATTACAGTTTCCTCCCACAGGTCTGATATGAGGGGGTCCTGTGAGCATGATGGTGAGGGTGGTGGAGTCTGGGGGGTCGGGATTAGCAGCCCTATTGATGGTGACTCTGACAGGTCCCACGACGGCGAGTCATTCTCTGTAAAATGAAAACCACAAGCTCTTAATTTGTCACATAGATACACACACACAACCCCCACACACACACCCCTCACATTAAACCTACCAGTTTATTGTTTAGTTGTCGGAAGGTCTTATGATTTTAGGTTTGCACAGGGTAGCAGGCAAACCAGTCTTCGGACAACTCGCCAGATCGTCAAAAACAAGGCGTTTTCTAATACTCTCGTACGCAGTGTTGAGTCTGTCCCTCTTGATCGCGTCGTCAATCTGGCTAAACAGACGCGACAAACCTCTCCAGTCGCACCACTGTATAAAAAACAAGTCCTTAAACCATCTTGTGCGCTCTTCAAGGTTTAGAGGGTAAGGATTTAACCTCCAGTTTTCAAGCCCTCTGGAAGCAATAAGACTATCCCTGTCATCACATGCACTGAGAAAAATAAAGTCTTCAGGGTTGCGATTGAAACGATCAGCCTCAACCCTGTAAAGCTCAGGGCCTGATGCACTGTTCCACTGGGAAACATACAGCACCTCTGGGAAGCCCACATTGTCCAGGTCCGCACACACTACGGTGCGGAAGAGCTTCCAGTTTTTGGTAGAGATGCTTTGGGGTTCCCCCCAAAACAATCCCTCGCCACAATCTACACTAAGCACAACTGTCCCTTCGGTATATTTAATGGTATACACATACCCTTCAGCGCCGCGATATTCTAACTTAAATACAGTCCCATCTACGGCATTTTCACAGCGTTGCTTTTTACGTTGAGGACCCCGGCTGCATACTCCTGTAGACATACCTAGAGCGGCTGTGGCATGGGCGATGTCCTGGCTGGGTGTCATGGCAAAAAAAGTGCAGGTGTATTACTACTGATGTTATCCAAACCGATAAACAAATGCTGGACTGGTTTGCTTCTGCTTAATGACTAGGTAACCAGGCAGTTTGCATACATATAAATGCAGATTAACACGGACACTAACGACAGAATTAATTGAGACTTTCAAACATGCTTCTGCTGTCAGCTAAATCATAGGAACTGCTAAAAACTCAAGAGCTAGATCTCAGACTCTAAAGGTCTGAGTTAGGATGTAAATGTTATAGTTAATGACGGTGCGATCAAAAACAAAACAAAAAAACTGAACACATACGTCTCGTTTGGAAGAGCTGCTAAACATGTCAGCACTGTTTAGGTTTGCAAAGTTTTCTGAACATATCACAAGACTTCTGGAAAAATGTCTTTTAGATACACAAGACCAGAGTGGAGATATTTGTCCATGGTGTGCAGCATCACTTTTGGAGAAAACCAAACGCAACATATCAGCAGAAACACCTCGTACCAACCATTAGGCATGACGTTGGAGGGCTGATGGACATCTTCCACTCAGTGAGATGAACTCCTCACTATATCAAAGTGACCAAAGTGGCATCTCTCTGACATCTAAAGTTGGCACAAATTGGGTCATGAGACAAAGAACAGATCCCAAGCACAGCCAAAGTAGTCCAATCAAATTCCAGAAATTAACCTGACTGAAATGATGTAGCAGGACATTTAGAGCACATAAAAGAATACACACAAACCTCAATGAACTGAAGTAATGTTGTAAAGGCGAGTGGCTCAAAATTTCTCCACAACAACGTGAGTGATTTATAAAATCATACAGTTTAATCGTACTCTCTCTGCTGTGAACTTCAAAAGTCTTCACTCAGACTTTTCTGTAGGTCGTTTTTTTATAGAAACGAAAGTAGTGACAAGTTTGATTTACAGCTGATGTGATTAAATTTGATTTTTTTAAAGTGTTATGGCCCTTTAAAGAAGCTCTTAAATCTAGCAGTTTGTGTCTCCTGGCTTCCATCCCTGGAGTAAAAAACAGTTAGGCATCACTATGTCAGCCACTTCAACCTTGTCAGGCTTCATCATGAGCCAGGAAGTTCAAACAGGTCGTGACCTTCAGAGATTTCAGCACTGTGTTCAAAACCGGAGCATCTTCGCTGACCTGGAAAACTTTCACATTTCAGTTGATTTTAACAGACCTGAACTTCAGAGAAATGTCACATCAGCTTAAGCAGCCAGAGTCACACATGCTCATACACAAAGTCACAGCAGCGCGCCGCTTGCAGCCAGATCAGTGGGTATTCTGCGTGTAACGCTGAGCCACAAAGCCTGAAGCTGTGACATCAAACTGCATCAGCAGTAGGAGGTGACAGCATGGCTGCAGGATGGCACACTGCTGACATCACAGTATTTTAATTATTCCCACTGATGAGGATTTTTTTTTTGTGATGTAGTGTAAAAAGTTATTTGATGTCAGAGTTTCAATCAACAGCACAGTGTGCTCTGAACAACGGGAAGTTGAACCTCTTTCTGATGAAATGAGCCCAGGTACTTGAATTTTTTGGCTTTTTATTCAGAGACTAAATCATGCATAATGTAAATTTTAGTAAATATTTAATTTGAATTAAAACATGCTAGTTGGTTCTTAAAGCTTATGTTTATGTGTTGACCTCACTTTTAGTGCCATTCTTTTGTATTATGTTGTCCTTATGTGTGAGTTCTAGTAGAGAAACTGTTTTTGGTTTACAGTTTACAATAATACTTGATTATCTCATGTTATTGTATTTTTGCACACCTCTGTTGCTTGTGAAGCTCGCACACAAGAATTCCACTCGCATGTGCTGTACCAGTCTACCTGCACATGTGATGTGACAATAAAAGTGACTTGATTTGATTTGATTTATCTTTTACAGCGTTGGTTCAGCTCCCCCCTTTTAAGGTCACCCTTCCTTTAAACACATGAGGTCTAAATCATCACTGGTGATGACCCTAACACTAAGCCTTTTCTCTAAAATACAGGGTTTGTGAGTTTGGGGCTGGACCCGAGGCTTGGGTTAGTTTTCAAAGATGACCTCACACTGAACTTTCTGCTGATTGGCTGTCCAATGCAAACAGAAATTTTGACGAGCAGGTGGGTGGGGCTTCTGTGCTCACAGAAGAGCTGTGTGCCTGTGTGACCACATTAGGGATATTCTTCTCCTTCTCATCGTACAGAGCCAACAGTAGAAATGATTGCTTTTGGCGTACGAGAATTATGTATACATAAACTTAGATGATCTCCACAACTAATAACTATGTTTTCATTATCATAAGTGCTGATATTTTGTGAGTCCCCTGACCAACCCTTCCTCAAACCAACCATCAGGACAGTTCCTAATTTGTCATAAGATATCAAATTATAAAATTAAATGATCCGACTCCAATCCTAGTCACAAGAGGATGAATCTTCCTGTCATCCTGTGTCTAAATTTAGCTAAACATAACTCAGTATAAGTCAAGTGCTGTGCTGGCTTTTAAATTCAATTCAATTCCTTTTTATGAAGCTTATTAATGCATGACTGAATTAATCCTGCCAGTCTCTCGCTACACTCTCCACTCAGTTGCAGACAAGACCCCATGATATGTGAGCTCCACCACTTGCAGCTGCTCCCTGACCTGGAGTCAGCACACCACCCTTTTCCGGCTTTTCTGGTTGACAGACGGATTGGTACTCGTAGTGATGTGTATACTGTACCAGTCTGCTGTGGTTTAACAGAGCTGGGTGTGAAAGCAAAGATAGAATATATTTCCTACCTTCACCGATGGCCATGGGCGAGCTACGGGTAGTGGCTGAGAGAATGAGACTGCAGATATCAGAGGCTGAAATGAGCTTCCTCTAATGGCCTCTCTCCTAGAGCCAGTGTGGAGCTCAGTCAGTCGAAAGAGCTCAGAGTGGAGCGCTACTCCTCCAGAATGAAAGGAGCCTTCTGAGGTGGTTCAGGCATCTGACTAGAATGCTTCCTGGACACCACTTTGGGGCGATGTTTTGGGCATGCCTACCAGAAGAAGGCCTCAGGGCAGACCCAGGATATTTTGGAGAGTTGCATTTAGGGGAAATGGATGGGGATTGGGTAGTCTGGTCATCTCTGCTTGGGCTGCTGCCCCAGCAACCTGGACCCAAATAACAGGTTTAAAATAGCCCTATGTACTCTAAGTCATAATTAGATGATGCTTTGAAAGCACCATCTTCTAACTTCTAAAACTACCTTGTTTACCAGTTCCCTGGTGATTTCTGATTCTTTCCTCACTTGTTTAGCAAGTCTGTGTGACCATTATTCTGAAGTGTTAAAATATTGTTACAGTCCAATTGTACATAAGCAAGAAAAAAAGGGTCTAAAATATTTATACTGATCGTGTTACTGGCAGATTTTTCATGGTTGTATGTCTTGACTGTTCTTGGACCAAACAGCATCGATGACAGGCCAGCCTCATTCCATTTCCAGCTTTAATTATCATCCAGTACGTGCCCAGTGTTTGTCAGGATACCTTGTTTGTTCTTTCCAAGAGTTTTGTAGTACTTGTTGTAATGAACATTGCAGGCTTTAGCAGATGCCAACAGGGCTTTATGCTGTTTGTGTGCTTCCTTTGATCTCGATGTAGTTATTGTGTATTTTAAACGTGGTAATGCTGTCTTGTTCCGACTGCACCTGGCAATGACTTTCCTCCTCCTCCACCTCACGTTCTGGCTGTGAATCAGATGCTTTAAATATCTGGATTGGCTTTAATTGCAGCTCCTATAGCGAGCTCAACGCCTCCCTCTGTGACCCTCATTCATATTCAGCAAACTACCTTCATCTTTACAAGTCATTTAATTTTCCAGATTTCAAATCACATTTATTAAGCTTTTCATTCCCCCTCAGGTGTGATACAAGTGAAAGAAGCAATGTTTTTCAATGAGAAGAAACTCATCAGACATCTTCGTCTGTCAGGTCACATTAGGAACCAAATAACACAGAGGTTTCAGTGCACTGGCTTACTAAAATATGTCGAAATAGCTTCTGGGGAATTCAAATAATAAAAACTCCAAAAGTTCTGCTCTTAACATTAACATTTGAGGAATCTGAGCCTCACCTGAACATTTCCACTAAAGCTTCTTCAATATTTACGTTAACAAGGCTGTGACTCATGCATGCTGTCACCTCTCAGTCTGCAGGTTTCCTTCTGATAGATTGGACGGTCTAATGAGCATTTCCATCCTCCCACTCTGACAGCTGATTGGCTGCAGTCCCGGCTCTGTTTTACCCAGCAGCTCCATTAATGTTTCTCTTTGAGAGTCTCTGACACAGCAGGTGACAGAGATGCTGCCAGAGCCGATTTAGCATTTAAGTATCAATTATTCAGGAGGACCTGTCGATCATTTGCTGATAAGTCAGTGAATGCTCTTTAAGTAATCTCTCATGATCTTTTTTTGAACAGTGGGATATCCAAACAAGTACAACCTATATTTGAGAAATGTACCTTGATGCCAATTACTTTCCTCAAGTAACCAAAATGTAGTGCTGAGCCTAATAAAAAAATCTAAGATGCTTATACTAAAACTTTAATTTTCTGTGAAGGCTGGAACACAAGTGTTTTTAGTGAACGACTTTGAACCACAAAAAAATTTTTGACGCCAAACTGGTATTTGTGCTGGAACAGCTCTGTGGTTGCTAAGAATCCAAAGGCTATTTTTTTAAGAACACTAGTATGACCACTGACAGGACACACTTTGTTGTGTTTTTGTTGTCTTCTTCAGTCTGTAGCAGACGCATTTGGGTACCTCTGGCCAATATGGCTTGGTTAAGGCACTGATATATTCGTGTCTCAAACATCATGACCCCATCTTGACATGGGTTATGGCAAGTGCTGGGTGGGATAGATGTGGTCCAGATATTACATCCCACCTGACATCTGGATCGCATAAGGTGGAACTGTGGATGAGTTGTGGCAGCCAAAATCTTCTTGAGTTTATGCCATCAGTCAAGGCTGAAAGGTACTCATAGAAAAATGCAGATATGGGCCACATGTGGGCCAAATATTTAGTACCATCTGGTCTCTAATGTGCATTATGTGGTCAACCAAGGACACATCATATCATCCGTTTTCTTAACCCCTTATCCTACTCAGGCTAATGGAGGTCTGGAGCCCGTTATGGCCGTCGCTGTGAGAGATGATCCAGCTCGATTTATCAAAGAGACAAAAAGGAGTACAAGCCTCGTGTTTTAGTTCACTCGTCCTCATTCTCACAGATGCATATGCTTCACTGCATCATCATCTCTACATTACTGTAAATGGAGTACTTTGAGTCAAATAATTTATTTAAAACTGCAGATCACACACAGCATGACTGTTCATGCTTAGCTACAACAGGCATTAATGGTACAGAAATATATGGAGAGCATTACAGTCAGAAGGAATGGCTTCTATCGGCAGACATTTGTTTTAACATTTTTACATTAAAAACATTAGAAAACACTGTAAAAATATATTCTCCTGACTTGAGGTGGAAAAGTCTGTGATAAAAGACGAAACACTTTTCTTTCCTTTTTTAAACCTTCCTTAAAGCTGCTTCTTCATGGTCTGTGTTCGATAAAATGATTATATCCTGGTGCCAGAATATTTAAAAATATGATGTGGGAAGTAGCTGGAGGCAAATATTAAGTGGAGGCTTGGCAAAGTAGTGCTCACCCGGGATTGGATGGATATCAATGACTATTGGTGCATATTTACATGAAAGGTTAAGTATCTAGCTCCAACAGAATACTCAACTATTATCACAATAATAAACCCATAAGATCATTCAAGTAAAGAGCCTTAGCAGTTTGTTCAAGGAAGCGCGGCCCCCAGTTAGAGATTCAGAGATTATGGCCGGCCGAGTAACCACGGTCCATTCAGCGCAGCTCTAAGAGAGTGAAGGTCTGAGACTGGGAAAGAGCTAGTGGACTACAGCAAAGCCTGGTGCCAGTACTGATGATGTGCTTGTCATCCTAGAACCTCACCAATACAACGCACATATTTAAAGCACTCTTTGTTAATCTCCTGTTGAGTTGGGTGGAAGAGACTCGACACCAGGCAACAGTTCAGCCAACAATGAAGAGGCACCACCATCACCACATCAAAGAAACTGTCTTACCAGGGTGCACAACGTGAGCTTCAGTCTTTGACTTCACTATTTATGTTTGTATCAGCAGCGTCTCCCAGCATCGCTCATTAACTTGTATTTATTCTTCCAGAAATTTTTGAAGGCCTTGAATAAATTATTAAAGGAGAAGGGAAACTTTCAGAGATTTCTCAAGTACAAAGCCCTCATTTTCTCCATGTCTAGACTAGAATGTGTTTGGAAACAACTGTGAGTCAAGGACATTGATGTTTTTAACCAGTTTCTTAAAATTCTGAGCTAATAATTGACCAAATCTGTAACAAAAACAAGAAAAACTGTTATATTCATCAATTAATCTGTCATACACTAAAATGAAGGTGTGTTGGATTTTAATAGCAAACTTCAGCACAAATTTTCATGTAGGCAATATTTGTTGTAGCATCTCAACAAGAATACATGTCTTGGTTTAAAATATACTATAAATAAAATCTTTCTGCTTTAAATCTTTAAAAACCCTTTCATACATTTCTGGAAATTTATAACAATCATTTAATATTATCTTTTAATCACTTAGCTAGAAAAGGGAAAGCAAAATTATTTAAATCAAAAACCTTTTTTTTCTCTATGTACACACTTGTTATGCACTGTGACAGTCCAGAAGCCCAGAAAAGTAACTTCAGCATTCAGCATAATTAATAAATAAATATTATATGGTGTACATATGTGACATAAAGTGTTTTTATTTATAAAAAAAGAGTAGACGTTCTGTGACTTTTTGATCACAACAAAACAGACTGTAAATCAAATAAATTTGTATTCAGTATAATCGATATTTTCTGAGGGTCTCCCTGGACCATTTTTGTACATGTTGACTTCAGGGCCATGTGGCCACTGTTTCAACTGCATTTGGTTGAAAACAGCCCTGTGTTGTGGGAAAGTGTGAATCACTGTGTTCTTTTATGTGCTTTGTCATTGGGTGCTGGGCATTGTCAAATAGCCAAATATTTGCAGTGTAACTTAATCAGATTACAGTGGTATCGACTTGTGTCTAATCACGAAGCAAAATAGGTCGACTGTGGTTCACTTCATATAGTTCAGTGAGAAAATCCAAGTTTGAAATAAGTGATTTATTTCAGCAGCACAAGACTACAGGTGGATGTTGGGGTGGTGGAATAGTTGAAACAGCAGGCAGCGATGCGGCACAGCTGTGGCAGGAATGGGAGAGAGTGTTTGGTGACGTGATGGGAGGAGGCCAGCTTGCTGCCTTTGTTCTGTTCGGGAGGGTTCAACAAACAATGCACATGTCAGAGGTTTGACTAAAGAACAGCAAAAATGACTCTAACTAGATCTATGCAGGCAGATGTGTTGTTTTAATAAGGTTGAGTTTTAGTTTAGTTTTACTTTTAATCAGTTTCAGCATTAGAGTTTTGAATTATTTCAGTTTTGGCAGTGCAACTTTATTTTTCATTAAGAAGAATTCAAAGGGTCTCAGTAAACAGTAAACAGGCATTGGATTTGTTTGAGCATTGGGGGGACACTAAACACTTCATTCCTAGTTGAGTTTGTACCTTCACTAGATTTAGTTTTAATGGAAACATTTACTGTTCCTCCTACATTAAGTCCTTTGTGTCTTTCATGTTGTCACTGAAAAACATTGCAAATCTACACCAAATCTACACCCATGCACCAACACCTTGTCGGACTTATTTGTTCCAATTTTAACCAAACTGAAAAAAAAAAAACTAAAGACATTTGACTTTTGAAGCTTTTTAACAACTACTACTCCCTAACAACTACTTTTTTGAAACTTTAAAAACCTTGCCGTGCATTTTAGTGTGCTGACAAAGATACAATGAAACCAGAGGAGAATACAGACTGACAGAATATGCGAGTGTGTGTGTGTGTGTGTGTGTGTGCGCGGGCTAAAAGGGTTTGCCCTCATCTCCATGACAATCAACACTTGTCGCCCCATCTGTCCAACACTCACACACACTTAGTGACTTCATACAGTGCTGTTAGTCACACACAGTCAGGGGTTGTGGCAGATGTAGTGGGATATAGGAAGAAGGGGAGGAAGCCATTGTTGGCTTTTTGACCCACACACGCACACACACACCCACAGTAGAGCAGATGGGCCCGTCTTAAAACAAAGACTGGCTGCAGCTTGGCTGACTCTTCCTCTTGGAGGAGACAGCGAGTTTATTTAAACAGATCTGAAGGCAGATGTGTGAGGAGACTGGAAATGCTGTGAAATGTAACTGCTTGAATTTAAATTTTACAGGAGTGGAGATTTGACCTCACTCTGAGTCATAAGCTGCTCTTTGCTGCTAAATATTTATAAAAAAGCTTTCTAGAAAAATGAGACTGTGTTGGAAAGCTCGCTGATTGTTCCCCGTGTATCCGTCTGGAGTTTTCTCTTCCAGTAGAACTCAGTATTTAAGTTTTATAAATATAGTGCCAGTTCACAACAATGGTCATCTCAGGGTATCTCAAGGATACATTAGGTTTCTATGGTCTGTTATGTCTGCCAGGCTCACAGCCGACATCAAATGCATTCAGATATTTCCAAAATAAGACGTCTTATTGCATCCTGCCTTCAATTTTGCTTCAGCACTACCTAATGTAGTCAATTTTCCCGTTATCACAAGTAAAAAAAAAAATGTATATACATATATTTTAAAGAACAAATATAAATGTGTTTTCTTGCAACTGTTCAGTTAAAAAATCAGACCAAATTATTAAATAATAAAAAAGTCTTATTCACTCTTTAGTCTTGGTTGAATATTCAGCTGCCAGTACCTTAGGGGAAACTCTTAACTGCTGATTTTATACAATGCAGTTTACGCTGTAAGAATAATCAGGCTCTAAATTTGTGCAATTATTGGCCTAAAATCCTGAATTACATATGTATTTATCCTCACATATAGATTTTTCTTAACATCTTAATCCAGCAGTCACCAGCAGAGAGCACAAAGCGGTTTTATGGCCTCAGATGTGTGTAATTTCATGCAATTTAAAAGCATCAGTGGCTTTCTTTGCCTCTTTCAGCTGTGATCCTTTGATTTCACCCTTTCATCTGAGCGCATGTCGAGCTACACAAATACACATATCAGACATGAAAGACAGAATAATTGTTTTTATGCCTTCAGCCGCGGACGGCTACGTTTTGTTTTTCCGTCCAGCCATCCGTACATCCAGGTCTCATGACATGAAATCGCTAGAAAGCCTCGTTTCTCCAAGGAGGCTCTTTACATTTGGAACAAACGGTCACCTCAGATTTGGTATACAAAGGTGAAGGGTCGTTGTGACTTCACATATGCATTTGGCACTAATTTAAGAATTCATGCGCACAAATGTCTAACAGGATAACAATTATGTACTTCTTTTGTTGTTGGTTGCTCCTCTCCTTTTTCTTGTCCTTTTCTTCTTCTTCTTTCTTGTACTTTTTCTCACCCTTCTTGTTTTTCTTGCCCGTCTTCCTGTCGTTTTCCTTCAAAGCCTTAACTGCACATATTATAAACTTATGGACATAAATGCAGCTTTGTTGGAGAATTTTAGAGCTATAAATAAATAAAACTGTACATTTACATAACTCTAACAGAAATCAACTTTAAAATTAGCAGTTGTAAATGAGGGATTAGTGAGAAATGAGAACTAAGCCTGCTTGTTAGTCTTAGTTGGGAATGTAGTTTCACACTATCTGAACCCACTAAGCTGAAATGTTAATACAACAAAATGTTTGTGTATACAATGACTCATCCTAACCATGGTGACATTGAGGCAGCTCAGTTGCTTTTAAAGTGAACTGCAGCTCAGTTTTCAAACAAAATTATGATAATCACATTACGTAAGTATATAAATCCACTCATAGCTACAGCTGACCAGTTGCAGAATAGCTTAAAACAGACCTTCCCAAAGTGTAGGGCCCGCCCCCCAGAGCCATGGCAGGGGGGGCGCGGGATGAAAAGGGGGGAAAAAAACAAAACACTTGGACACTGCTAGCACGGGGCGCCTACAGAAATGCAAAGCAGGAGATGAAGCTGAATATGTTTCCAAACCAACTTCATTCTAAGCCAAAGACTAGAAAATATGGTGAAGCATGTCTGCCCTTTGGCTTCACCTGCACAAGTGCCGAGGTAGGTCTCCCTGCATAATTGGTTTTCCCTGCGTTGGGAGCAGCGCTGGGCTCTTCAAATCACAGACAAACAGTATCCCACATTCTTGATTTTTAGTTCACGCACACTTCTTGTAATGACTAACTACTCGACATTTTGGAGATATACATACTATACTATACTTTATACAGTAAAGTTACAGTGGGATACAAATAATATCAGGCTGATCCTGCCACAATTTGTTCCCCCGGTTCAAATCATGGACTAACAGTATCCTACAGCTGTTTATGTTTTTAAACCCATTTTGCACAGAGAGGCATTTTTTGAAAAATGTGTTGGCAACAATGTTGAATATTATTACACAGGAAAAAAAACAACTACACGTAAAATAATTACACCGTGACTCTGCCTTTGTAAATGGAGGGACAGTAACTGCGTGTATATGTAAGCCTGTAAAACCTGCAGATAGTCAGATTAACAGTATTTTGTCTCTATCCGTCATTCTGCAATTCATCTCATGTAAACAGTAACGTGCACACAGCGTGACGTGAAAAAAAGGCACATACCTTTGACGTTGCGTGACGAACTCTGTATTCCTCGTCCACACGTAAACGCAAAAAAGGAGTTTTAAAAAATCTCAGTTTTCGGTGATTCGAAACGCCGTTTACATGTGGACGAAACAGCTGCGTTTTCAAAAATACCTGTGTAGGTGCGGACGTAGCGTAAAAGAGTTAGTAGTTTATTTCCTTACTACCTGTAATTTATTGCAGATTACTTGCATTTGCTTAATTGTTTACTAAATGTTTGAGGTGTGAAATAAACCGCAATGGAGCAAAATATGGTTGTGTGTGTGTGTGTGGGGGGGGGGGCGTGAACATTTTTCTTGTAAAACAAAGGGGGGCCTAGAGGGGCCTGGTTTGGGAACCACCGGCTTAAAGGACCATAGCAGGCTGCGTAAGAAAGTGCAAATAATGAATGGAAATTATTATTATTGTTATGCAACATTTAACAAATGCTACTGCTAAAATAAAGACTTTTTTCATCACTTTGATTTGACTTTCACCTTATTCTGTTGATTCTAAATGAATTTGAGTAAATCAGGTCAAGTTAAAAGCTAAAGATAGCTTTACTTGCACCCTGTTGCAGTGCTGTAAATTGCAATAAAAATTATATATTTAATTTGAAAATTGCACACAGATAAAATCTGAAGGGGTGCTGACCAAGCACAGGGAGTAACAGGTGTGCTACCTCTGAACAGGACCTTACATATTTGTGCTGCCGGTGGATTTTGGAGCATTTTAAATGGGAATGTCTTGATATGGTTTGCTGTCCAGTTAACTGTTCTATCAGACCTCCAAAGAAAACTGCGGCTTGGGTATTTAGAATTTCTAGTATTAAATTTAGATGTTAAGGAGAGTTAATTAGCAATCTGTTCTTATCAGTTCTACACGGTAGCTTGTTAAATCAGGAAGCTAGAATTAGCTTTTAATTAGCTTTCACATTCTTGTACAAATAAGGCTTCATCTGGCTTCTTCTGTAGCTCTCTTCCTGTTAAACGGGAATTCTTCCTCCCCGCATTTGCCAAGTGATTGCTCATAGTGAATTATTTAATCAGCGTGGTTCTCCCTCTCGCCTTTCCTCACAACATGAAGTTTTTTTTCATTACTATTATTATGTCCTCCTGTGAGACTCAGTTTATATCATCAAAACACTGAAAAGGGATCAAATCACAGCAAACCAGACTCCGGTTTTTATCTTTTATTCCTTTCCAAACAAATTTTTGTAGTTTCAAAATGCATTAAAAAGTTATTTTTGTTCAGATGATAAAGCTCATTAGGGTGTAGTCTAAATTAAGCCCTCCCTTTCTTTCTCATGAAGTAACAATAGACCACAGTGAGGAGCATCCGCCTGCAGCAGCTCTCTGTTCCCCTGGAAATTTTTTAATTAAACTTTTAATTCAATTCAAGTTCAGTTCTGGCTCATTATATCCAAACGCAACAGAATAAAACAGCATGTTGACCACGTTCTCTGCTTTGTCTCACAAATACTTCCATCTGCAGTGAAGAAAGATGATCCCATCAGAAATATAAACACAGAATTAAAAACACAAACGTTTTTAAGAGGAGATTGGCTCACACTTACAGCTGCATTACTAATCCTGTGAGCAACCTCAGTGATGTCATACGAGCCCTGATTTCCACCAAAAACACAGGTGTTAACCCTTAAACAGCCTTTTGGAGAGGACAAAAATATACTTGACCTTCGAGACAGAAGTGCAAAAAGTCTCTCTCACGTGAGCATACACACAGATACAGAAGGTGGCAGCTGGACATTTGACATCTGTTCAGTCTTTCAGAAACGCTGACACTCCCACATCACTGCTGCGTGTGTGTCTGTGTGTGTGTGTGTGTGTGTGGAGGATTAATTGTTGACTTCGTATGCCTCTGTGTGTGTGTCTCTGTGTGTGGATGGAGCAGGGATTAGTTCCTTTCTACACTCATGTGTATGCATGTCTGTGTGTACATGTGTGTGTGTGTGTGTGTGTGTGTGTGTGTGTGTGTGTGTGAGAGAGAGTGTCTTATGACAATAGGGGCGGGGTGGCAGTTCTCTAAAAATGTCCTTAAACCGTGTTGAACCTCCGTAAGACTTTAATCTCATGTAAATTATAATTTAATTAGTGAATTTGAATAAGAAAGCGACTGAAGTACAGTGTGAGTGTGTGCATGTTTGTGTGAGAGAGAGTGTGTGTGTGGTTATAAGCTGCTGACTTCATTGTGTGTGTATGAGATTAATTTCCTACCATGTGCATGAGCAGCATTATTATGAGTCAGTGTGTGTGTGTGTGTGGACCAGGGGTTGAGGGGTAGTGCGGGGATGCGGGGTCTGGGCAGCAGGTTTCTCTGGAGTTGCTTTCACTCCAGAGGGTCATCACATTACACTATACTTTTTCTCATTTACTACTACTATTTTATTCTGTTCAATAAATAATAAAAAGCAGATTGGCTTCTGAAGCTGCTTCAGTGGAGACTCAGTAAACAAACAAACAAAAAGCTAACTAACACAAAGTTAATGTGTATGTAAGGATGGGTAAGACTGACATAAGAAACTCCAGACTCATGACAGGGCAAAAGGTCCCTTCGGGTCTTTGGAGGACCTTTAACCATCATCTATACTATAGCCAGGGCTGCACATAAGTGGTCCTCAGGTGCGCATTTCCTGTCAAAATAAAAGACGCCCACCAGATAAGAAGTTGCAACGTGCGTTTGCGTACATAAGATTTTCTGAAGGAGGACAGACATTTATTTAGAACTCTTGAAGATGTTGAAGAAGCAAGCTCTCGGAATTTCAGGGAATACGTGCTTCTTTTGCGGTGATTTACATGTAACGTAACGTAAATTGACTTTTAGGTCGATTAGTATTTGGACAATGCCTCGCAGAGCATGTCAGAGGAGGAAAATAAAAGGATTTTCTCCCAAGTGTTAAAAAAAATGTTACATTTAAAATGATCAGCTAATTAGCTAATAGAAGATCCAATTGACACCTTATTAGCTGACAATTCTACTGTTTACACTGCATGTAACTCTTTTATTAACACTTTAAGTTACCAAGTAGGATTTTTTTTGTTAGCCATTTAAAATATTCATCCACTACTTTTAGCTACTACATTTAATAGGAATTTGCTAATCTGTTTTTGATTCATTCAGCAAAATTTAAACTTTTCCTGATTTATTTTTCTAGCACTTAGAAAATTCAGTTATCATTTCTTTAAGCATGTTAACCGTGTTATTTCATGTGACATTCATGCATTTAACAAACAATTTTAACACATTTTTACCCTTTGACTTGTACATCTCTGTTTTGCTAATTCTTTTAGCATTTTTGCTAAAAGGAAATTCTTCTCCACTCAAGCTTTTTCCACTCCACTGAGTTTTTTTAAATTGAATTTTACTTCATGCTTGTGAGGTAGCGTGACATAAGCAGCATGGAAGGTGATAGGAAGACAGCATCTGCAGACTGTTCAAGTTTCTTTTAAGTATTCTTTATTTTCTGGCGTCGCCTTTCAACAATTATTTCACAAAAACATAAGAACCTGTCAGTCAAAATTTCACCTGCTTTATATAGAATTCTACTCACACCTGGATCACATTAACCTCCACCATTGGGAAAACAGGGTAGACTAAATAGCATAGTCTAGACAAAGAAACAGGAATAAAATCATTTTTCCACTTAACAAACTCATTCACCCAACTAAACAGTTTGAAAAGTCACTCTTCACTTACTCTGACTCATGGGGTTATTTTAAATGAAATAAACAATTTTACACAAAAGAAACACCCCTTCATTTGGTTACACCCAATTGACATGATCAGTGATGTCATATCCTATAAAATCAGGAAGTACTGGGGCGGCCATTCCCACATACCTGTTTTACACATAGGACCTGTCCAGAGGAACACACAATGGTAAGTATAACCAAACTACATAAACAAATGAAAGATTCAAATCAATTAATGATGAAGTGACATTTAGCTTTAAGTACATTTGCACAGATGAAATGAATATAACCAATGCTACCACAAACAGACCCGGGATAGTATGTAGAGCCAAGGTTACATGTGCTGTGTTTACATTAAAGCATTATGATAGCCTATAGGATAACAGAACACAAAATAACAATATACACAATGACAAATGGCAAATGACTTCTGTCCTAGCCACTTTGTCACAATGCTCCTTAGACTACGATGACCTGGATGACTGAGAACCTTCACAGACAAATTTTACTTCATGGTTTTTCAGATTACAGCTAATCTTTCTACCTTGGTTACTGTGGGAGTAGCCCTTGGGGTAAGCCTGGTTCTTGGAGTAAGGTTGAACTGGTGACGAATCACAACTATGCTACGTCATGTTGGTCTTCACTATGCCACACTTTCCATACCAAGAAAGCAAAATTACAGTTTTTAAAATCATGAAATCCTATGGCTGCAAATAATTGCTTTGAACATGAGACTGTCTGAAGGATAGTGGGGTGTCCATGTAACTAAGGCAAAGACTGCTTAGTGGGTGTATTTTGGCTTGGTGTGTGTATTTGTATTGGAGAAGCTCCAGGAACAGTAGGGTGCTCTCTGGACTCACAAAGCCCTGCAGGGCAGCAGACTTCTGGGCACGCCGAATGTCCCGACCCACTGAACCCTCTGGAGGTTCAGGGACACCATCTGCACAGGGAGACAATATCTATTGTACTGCAACATTACACTACAAAGACTGCATTTTAGTCACAGTGTGAGTTGTAACTTTTTGCAAATGTTAATCAACTACTAATGCATTGATTATCATTGACTATAAATTTTGACAGCCATTGGTGTTCATCGGTTCATCTTTTCTTTCTAATTACTTTGACTGCAGATTGTTCACAGAACATGTTTAAAACAAGTCACAAGTGTGTCCTACATGTAGCTTTGATCCACTATACTGTGGAGCGTTTTTAATCTTTTAAGTAAATTGGACTCAGTGTTTTCTTCTGATTCATACAAAAAGGTGTTTAAAAAAATCAAGGGAATGCTGCTTTAGTAAGTAGTTCTTCTCCTCCAAAGGACAGAGAAGTGGTGGAAACTGAGTAAGAAAACAACTGTGTGTGTGTGTGTGTGACAAAAGCCTGAGGCTACAGCAGCTTGCTTGTTTCATTCATTCTGTTGGTTTAAGACTTGATCCTACAGGGAGACGGAGCAAAAGGAGCAAGAAAGGGTATAAGTAAAATTAAAATAAAAAATCCCCAGATACTCACATGTATCTTTACTGTAGCACACTTTCTATGTATGACTTGTGTGTTTCTTATCTTGGGGAAGAAGAACCAGAGTAAGAAGCTCAACAGTTCAATATATTTTTCCATTGTGGAAACAATCTCTGCGATCTCTGTCCTAACACATTGGTTCAGTGTTGATTGATTGAAGTGTGCCCTTTACAAAAAAGAAAAAAAGAGTACACTGATTTCATATTATTTCTATTTTCATGTGATTCAGCGTTTGGATCAAAATCTGGATGCAGGTGCAGAAACAGCACACATACCTGTGTCTGCTCTGTATGGATGAGTGCTGACTGAATGTCGTGTGTGTCTCAGGTGTTTCAGCCTTTTTGTTCTCTTCATCAATTTCACTTTCTTTCCAACAAAGGAGCTTAATGAACTGTGCTGTGGGCCAGGAAGGGATCTTTTCAGAGGAAGGAGGGAGTATTACAGAGAGCAATTACTCTCTGAAATGGCTTATATTGTATATGAAAAAGGCCTTTGAAAAAAACAGAACTTCTATCTTTTAAAGTCAGTGAAACCCTGTGAATAAAGCAATGATGTGAGCCTAAATGTAACTTTCTGTTGAATAAAGTGACCGTGATTGAAATATTCATAAACAGTGTGTCATTAGCTTGGCTCACACTGCAGCCTTCCTACTCTTTGTATTTCACCTGTTACTCGGATTATATTTGTTGCTTTTGCTAAAGGAGGCTTTTGCTTCGGCTAGATCCATTCCAGCTGCATAAAGGGAAGGATTACTGCTGTCTGCTTTTGAGAGCTGGAGAAATAAGCAAAGCTTCAATCTATTCATCTGACTCAGAGAGCATTTGGGAGAAAGCTTGAGCGTTTCAGACAGATGCATCGTGGTACTGTAGGATGAGGCATGAGAAAACTGCAGATAAAACAGGTAGCAACCAACGCAGCACACCCTGTTATGCTGTAGGTTATTTATGGAGTGTTTTACCTGGCAGGAAAAAGAAACAATAAACTAGTGTGTTAGATTATCTCTTCCACATGTATGGAACAAGAAGACTGCATAATGTGAACAACAATGCATTTTCTCTGATCAGGCCTGCATCATGGGGGCAAGGTTTTGGGAATTTGCCACAGTTTCTTGTGTTTGTCTCACCTGCATCTCAGTCAGGACTGCAACAGTCAAAAGACAGATTTTGCTTCCAGCTGCAGTAATGTATATTTGGTGGTATCACTTAGCTTGGTAGGTTAAATCAACCAAGAAAACCATAGATTTAAAAGATGGGAAGTTAATCTTGAGGAGCCCACAAAAATACATATAAAATGTGTGTCTAGAAACAGGAATCAGTTGATTAAAAGTTAACAAAAGCAGAAAGACCACAGAGAAGATTCATGGATGTAGCGAAGGAAGACATGCAGGGGGGGTGGTGTGACAGAGGAGGGTGCTGGGAATAGGATGAGATGGAGTCAGATGAACGTCGAAGAGAAGAAGACTATAAACCAAGCATATGCCGTCTGGGCTGGGTGGATCTGGTGGGGTTGCTGGCAGAGCTTGACTTTGAGGATTATTTGACTAACTCTATGCCTGATTTGCTTAAATAAGCTTATGGCGTAAGTTAGTTTGCTTTCTCACCCAGGGTGACATTTTACCTTTTAGTCTGCCTGTTTTGGTCAAAATCTTAGGTACTAATGTGATCATAGTGTGCTGTACAAACCAGCACAGTTAGACACATCCTTGATGCTCAGTTTATGTGTTTTTCTTTAGACGAGTCAGAGCAGAGACACAGTCATGTGATGTGTGTCCCCTGATGTGTGCTTTATGGCCTGTGTTTGAAAGCCAGCCAGGAGCTTCATGTTGGGCGACAGTTAATGAAGCCGCGGAGTCTCAGAAAAGCAGCAGCAGCCGGAAGGGAGGGCGTTTAACTGAGCCTTTAGCACAGATATTTGTCCAACCTGGCCTCGTGTTCGTTTCTGGTTGACTTCGAGATACATCTTTAACCAGAAAGAAAAGTGTGTTTATTAATCTTTACATGAATAAATCTCCTCTAAGATTGCCTTCATGTTTATGTTCTCCACATTACTGAGAAGTAGTTTCATCCTTTTCGTCATTAAACCGAGCGGGGCTTCACAATTTTACAATCACATCCTACTGTGTGCAGACTTCATTTAACCTCAGAAACCATGCGTCCAACAGCTCTGATTAGAATTCAAACAGAGTTGAATTCTCCTGGGAAGGCCTGCAGACCTGAAGGTATGCAGACCTGAAGGTATGCAGGCCTTCACTCATTTATCTGGAATTATCTTGAACAGAGCAGCAGGCAGACAGAGAATCAGTGTAGTTCAAGGGGGGGAAAAAAGAGGCATGAACGTGAAAAGCAGCAGAACAGAAAGCATAAAGTTTCTCCTCTGCCGGCTGAGAAGTTTTATTTCTCCCCCAAGGAGCAGTAGAAACAATGTTTTTACGGTTTCCACTCAATATAACAGTAAAAGCTTCAGCAAGGACAAACCAGCAGTGAATAACCTGCAGCGCTGCTTTGTTTACAAACCACACAAATAATTCTGATATTACAACTTTGCAATCAATCAGAGGAAAAAGGGGGACGATTGTCATAAATAGAGACAGAGACTTTTTCTCTGTCAGGTGTCCTTTAAGACAAAGGTGTGGAAAACAAAAGGAAGAGCGATGAAAAGAGCGAACTGCTCAGTGCTTTTCTTTGATAGTCGAATCCTGCTGAGATTATTCACTCTTCTATGTAAACATTTATAAACTAATGGAGCACAGGTGTCACAATTATCATCACATTAACAATAGGTTGAAAATTACTGCAAATATTCTGCTATGTTGTGATATTTCTCTCTATTGAGATTAGTTAGAAACAATGTAATTAAACCTTTATTGTTAATTTCAAGGCCTGTGGTTGATTCCTAATTATTCTGATACTTACCGTAGCTTTCCATACCGAAACTGAAAAATGTGATACTAGTTTTTTTGTGTTGAGTTGTAGTTTTCTTTTCAGACCAAGTGCACTTAGACTTACAGGTAACCTGTAATGATTACTAATCATCTTTTTACACACAGTTACTTATTTAAATGTTGATTTTTATGCCTTTAAACACTATTTACCAGTTTGTCCAAAACATTGAAACTTCAGCTGCTCTCTATCACCTTTTTGTTATGAACACTTGTTTCACTATATGTAGAGTGTGTCTTTCTTCTATCTGTGGCACCTCAGCTGGAGGTTTCTTCCTGTTAAAAGTGAGTTTTTCCACCTGCTTATTCAGCTGGGGTCATCTGATTGTTAGGTTTTTCTCTTTATTAGTGTAGGGTCTTTGTCTTACAATATAAAGAGCCACAAGGTGATTGCTGTTGTCTAGTTTGTCTAGTTTCCTTGAGTAGCTTTTGTATTTACTTCCTACCTTTGTTCCTCTTCCCACCCTCGTTACTGTGTTCACCTGCGCCTCATCATCCCTTCCCCCTGTGGCTGTATTTAGATGGATTATCCTCAGCTGGACTCCTGAGTTGGGGGGGTTGTCTCGTGCAGTGGTCCACTGCCTTCCTGTAATGAACATTTCATTCAGTAATGACAGTGTTTTTACATAAACATATAACTATGGTTGAATCACCTATTGAAATACATTTGTTTTATTTTAAAAAGTTAAGTAAAAGTTAAAAACCAATTCAGCTCTTAGTCACTTAGTGTTTAACTTTTTTAAGCACAGAAAACTTGAAGATGTTGAGTCAGTACAAAGACAATTTTAAAGCCCATTCCTGGAGACCGTGAGATAAATTATTACATTAGTCTGCTTGCGTAGAGAATAAATTTACTGTTAATCATCTTCAGGATTAGAACTGCTTTTTTTTAATCACGAAAAACCACCTTGGCTGAATTTAATGTTCAGACTTAATGTTGGTATTTCTTCAGACAAAATACACAGATTCTTGTGTTCTATGCGTTTCTTATAAATCTAATTTAATACATATGTGTGACTGGCTACACGGGTAACATTAATGCAGCACAGGTGAGCGTGATGAAGCCACGTGACAGAAAGCGTACACTGATCAGAAATGAAAGTAAGGTTAACAGTTCATTGCTCTGATAGCTGGGTATCCAACTTAGTTATTAGTGTTTTCTTTTAAAGACACATGCTAAATTTGTAATGCAGTATTAGGAAAGTTACTTTAAAATGTATTCCACTACAGAATACAGAATACATGCCCCAAAATGTATTTTGTAACGTATTCCGTTATGTTACTCAGTGAGAGTAACGTATTATGAATACTTTGGATTACTTAATATATTATCATGCATTTTACAACTACGTGAATGTACTATTGCTGTGATTTATTACTATTACAGAAGGTTACTCACCATACCAATACCAACTAGATTTTTAAATCTTAATATAAAATGAGTAACAGTAGGGTGGACATTAGGTAAGGCTGCACTTTTTGCAGCGATCTCGTGTAGAAAACTATTCTGCGCGTATATAAAACAGGTCCGCGGCTCCGAACCGTAGTAAAGGGACCTCTGGCTAATACGGTGGGTTCTGTGTCGGGCACGTAGCTGAAAAATAGCTTTACTTTGTTGTCTGGGTCAACTTTGCTAGTGAGAGACAGAGAGAGGCGTTGAAAGGCTGCTCCAACGGAACTTATTGTTTCAGAGGAAAACACGAACACGGTGTACAGTCAAGTCTTAATAGCTTACTTACAACTGGGCTCGTCAGGCTCTCTTCTTGGCTGCAGTGGTTATTATTATATTTACATGCTTCCAGCTACCGTTTCTGCTCGATGACAACTCGTACTTTTCAAGTCTCCTTTTTCTCCCTCCTCGCACTCACAGACACATAACGGGCAGTCCATTCTCCCTGCAGCACGGACTACACTGCCCATGAGGCTACATTCTTTATGGCTATGCCTGTAACACTCTGCCTATTGCCTTCATATTAAATAATTTTTTGAATAATTTTTAAAAATATTTTTTCACGTCATTATGCGGGCCGCTAGATTGAGACCCAGGCATTACTGCCTATTAATGCATGTTTTGTTTGGTTTTCCACCGGAAATTGGAATGACCAAAAATAGAGAGGGCAAAGCCTAACATATGAAACAGGAAAATACTGCCGTGTAATCCATTCATTTCAACAAAGTAACTGTATTCTGAATGCCACCTCTTTAAACAGTGACTGTAACAGAATACAGTTACTCATATTTTGTATTTTAAATACGTAGCGGCGGTACATGTATTCCGTAACTCCCCAACACTGTTGTAATTGCATCACAAATATATTTTCTACTTGCTTTAATATGCATGACTAGAAGAGAACAATCATAATGATGGTTCAGCTAAATCTTTTATTTATAGTTTTCACCCAAACACAGGTAATCTGTTTATGCGAAGTGTCAATTAACCCAAGAAAAACTACAAAAGTGCTCCGATTTTAAGCACACATCTTCATTAAAAACCATCATCATGGCAAATAAAATGAGGACAAATAGTTTTTTAGTCTTAAAGAACTCATGATACCAAAAATGTGTGTGTCTAAAAGAATCAGATTAATTATTCCTCTACATTCAGAGTTGCTTTCCGGAGGTGCATCCAGCTGTAAACATCATAAGGACTTGGCTCCTGTGAAGGACACCTCTGAAGCAGCTAAAGTCACAGAGGAGACGTTAATATTTGTGCAGATGTTAGTGGTGATTCTGCTGCCGAAGCTGATGCTAATGTACGACATGAAAGTCAGGACGTCTCCCGGTGCAACATATGCACACACCTCCCCACACACAAGCTCGCAGGTACATAACACACAGACAATGCATTTTAAGGTATCAATCAGGCTCGATGTGACAAGGAGGAATGTCCTTGAATGTAAATTATTCAGCAGAACAAGACAAAGAAAAAAAGAAGAGACTGTTATTTTCTAGCATATGACTTCTAAGCTGTTAGATTCAAGGGTATTTTTGTTTAATTCCATAGTTTCTTAATGTGTTTAAAGCTGTGTTAATCAACTTTTGTCCATGAAGAGACAGGAAAGCTTAGTATCAAGCTGAGGGGCACAGCCCTTATATCACCTGCTGCAGTCTTGGCCAGTGGCATTGTCTAGTTGCAGAAATGTCAGCTTTGTATACAGGAAATGGACAAATTTTCCCACTTCAATAACTACCTTAGCATACATTTCACTCCACTGAAATCTTTCAACTCATCTTTAATATAGCTGGATGTTCATTTTATGTATATTAAGGTCACAGCCATTCATCAATTTTCTACCATTTATGTGGGTCATAGGCATTCTAATCTAAGAGACACCCAGGCCTCCTCCTCCCTAACCACCTTCTCAAGCTCTACTGAAGTCAGCTGAGAGACATACTCTCTCCAGCATGTCATGGGTCTACCCTGGGGCCTCCTGGAGGAGCTGGAGGAGGACCCAGAGCACCTAACCTACAAGGCATCCAGGACACATTCTAGTAAAATGCCACTTGAACTGGATCCTTTTTGATGTGGAGGAGTGGCAGCTCTACTCTGAGCCCCTCACAAATCACTGAACTCCTCCTGAATTACCTTATCTGTATAGAAGAGCCTCATTCTTTTGGTCACTTATTAATACTGGATTGGACAGCGAAGGCAGAGGACTCGATGTTCCTGGAAGAGCAAGATAACCCAGGGTGTTATTTAGAGAGTGGTCACCTTGTGATTGACAAGTTAATACATGCATGTCTTCAGGACTTATATTTCAGATAATGTCAGGTCTAAGACAGCTTAATGAAGTCAGTCAGTACATTTTTGTGCTGCTCCATAGAGTTCCTCAAGGCTTTGGAGGACTTTGTAGGTCTCCAAATGGGACTTTATTCTCTTTTGGTTTTTTGGCATCCAAAATTGGTGTTGTCAAGGCACCATCTTCAAAAGGCTTCTGTGTAATGTTGAAACACAGGTGGTGCTCTGGGATGTGAACACAATTTTCCTGTCACATTGAGTTGCTTTTTAAACCCCTCTGGTCTTTTGGGGAAAGAAAATGGGTTTTTTAAAAAATGTAAATACTTTTTGATGTGTGTTAGTTAGAATTACTCATTTTCTCCACCTGATTGCCAAGACTTATGAGAACCATTTCCAAAAGCAGTCACATATTTGTAAAGCAGACGGTTAGGGATTAGAGTTAGAGTATTGGTGATGATGGCTTAGAAACTACCTCTGACAATAAGCTTGCTTTCTGCAGCTACCGGCAGCTGAAATCAAATGTTACAGAGCAGCTTTCCTTGCACGTGGTCCGGGTCGGGATTGCACTGAAATTTTGGGTCCAGATATTGTTGCAGATTAAACTGTATTTTGGCCCGGAGCCCGTCTGTTTGTGGGGAAATAGGAGAGCCAAGTGTTAGAGCGGTTAAATGGAAAAGGCCAGTCAACCAGGAGAAGCATTGATATTCAGAACACACACACACATACGCATCAACACACACACATACGCACACTGGTCCTGTAGCTCATTCTAGCTCTCCACACATCAGTGGCACCATCGAATGAAGATTGAATATCCAGAGAGAGAGGTAGAAAGAGAGAGAGGGTGATAAAATGAGATGTGTGTGCTGCCTCAGTCGTTGGCTGAAACCTCTGACTTTAAAGTGCGTTCTGATTGGGTAAAATTGCAAATAAATAAATAAACAAACAGCACGTCTGTAATCAGAGCTTGTGATTCCTCTCTGCTGCACTGCTTAATTATGCGTGTTTATGTAAATGCAGACTCTTGATGAGATGGTAATGGATATCCCAGATTGACTTTAATGGATTCCAGAGAGACTGAGAATTAAACCAGCCTGTCTATTAAAGGGCGCAGAGGTGAAGGAACCCCCCACCAGGAACCCGCCACCTCTACGCATCCACCCCCTTTTTTCTGGCAGCCATGTTGGAGGCTTAGCTCTCTGTGAAGCTAATGGCGGTGATGTCTTTTACAGCTGAGTTCAACAATCTTGTCTGCTCCATGTGGCTGATCATCTCAGTAGCAGCTCATCATGTTTGTGTTTATATGATTAGAATTTTTGGCCATCTGATCGCAGCAGACAGAACTGATATGGAAGGGTTTTCAGTGGAAACCTTAATGACAATGTTCTGAGGGCTGTTTTCAAGAATTTTGCAGGCTCTTTTCAGAAGTTATTAAGATTTTTCAGGGACATTTTAAGACAGATAAGTTTTGAGTAAGGTCTTTTTTTTAGCTTTTGAAGATTATTCAAGATGCTGTAACAATTTCTGGGTAAGGCTACATAATGTTATTGGGCAGGTTTGATTGAGGTTAATATTACGTCAATCCAAGGTATGAAGAAAAAATTTCAGAAATGGGCTTGGCAGATTCAGCATACTCCAGAATCAGCATATAATGATTAAAAATCTAAATAAAAATGCACCAGTAAACTAGTGTTGTAAAAAAAGACACGAGGTGAATGCTGCAGCAAAAATATAAATTTGTTAATTTGGACTAGTAAATAAAACATTAATATTCTAGATGATAATACCTATCAGGGATAGAAAAAGACTTTACATGCAACTGAAAAACTTGACACCTTTCTTATCTCTTGGCGAAAGATCTTCCAGGGATGGTGACAGTATTTTATTTAGAATTGTTTGGTTGGTGATTCTAAAGCTAATCTAACCTGTTCTGGAGCGAGTTAGGTCTACAGCATAAGCTACACCATTACAGCTGCTAGTTGTCTGCTAGGCTTCACCTTTATTACTTGGAGTCACTCAACTGGAGTTATTGGATGGGTTGAAGCACACTGCATGTACCAACAAATGTATTAACAACAACAAAGAAGTTTGCTCTTCACCTTTGGTGAGTGAAATTCTCTTATCTAATTAAATGCAAATGTTGAGGCTTCAAAAGGTGGTTGGTGATATCGTTTTGGCTACAGTTACCCTGAAAGGAGAAAGAGAGACAGTGGGAAATGTATTTTTCCACTTCCACCATGAAGAAAAAGTAACTTAGGCTTAGGAGAGCACAGAATTGTGATCAACCTAAAGTATAACTTGCTTTATTTTGCCTTCTTCATCATTCTTTCTTCTCGACTTTCTTTAGAGTTGTTAATTGTATAAGAATAGTTAGGGAAATAATGGAGAGCTAAAAAGATATTGGCACACCTAATGTTTGTAACATTAGGATACTCGCTTAGGCCCATTGGAGATTTAACTGCCAGCTTTGCATTACAGTGAAGAAACACTGACATACATATATTCTTTAAATTGGACTACAGCAATAAGTAAATACTGTGTGTCTGTGTTTGAGAGATGAGCGATCCAGCAGATTGACAGAGGAATTAGAAGCTGTCTGCACACACAGAGGACAGGCTGATTACAATCAATAATCTATCAACCACTGCCTGACAAGATGTATTGATCAGTATGAAGGAGAGGGAGCAGCGAACAGCCCATAAATACACAAAGATGAACACACCCACACAAACACACACACGCAGCTGTCAGGCAGCAGTTTCTGTTTCAAAGTTCACTGAAGTCGGGAAGTTCAAACGGGATGAAGCTCGGGGAATATCTTTAAATATCTGTCATTGATTGATATTTTTAAAATGGCCTTTTGGTGTTATTACATTAAAAACACTCAACTATAATCTAAATGTCAGGCACACATTTCTTTTAACTGCTATTGGAGCAATGTCTCTATTTGATGTAAGCCAGACAATTTGGCTGTGTTAACATGCTGGTTATGTTGAATGCAGACATAAGAATCGAAGGCAGCTTTTTAACCCTTTAAAACTGGTCGGAGCGGGCACGCTCTGTTTTGTTTAACTATTTTTAAATCCCGGTAGCTCTGCAACTACGTAAGCTAGCGCAATAATTTTTTTTGCATATGAAACCGGAGGAGTTGTACTTACATCTTATGCCATCAGCTTGTCCTCGGTCACAGTTTCCTTCCACATATAGCTTTGCAAAAACTGCATAAAAAGCACTTGCAGCAACAAAAACATAATATTCCAGAAACACGCTTTGCCGATCCGATCAGCTGTTCATAACACTTCCTACGGTGGAATAGACGTCAGCGCCAACTTTTGCATGTCCGCCATTTCCTGCCCAAAACCGGAAGTGATGTCATTTTCACGGAAATGTAGGTTTTTTTTTTTACCATATAGTCTAATGAGCTTATACTGGTGTTTTTAAAAGTTATCTTTGACTTTATGACTTTCTGTGTCGTTTCTGGGATGCTTAGGACTCATATTGCACTGCTGGAAATAGTTTGTTTTGATGCACATGCTGCTTTTTTGCAAATTTGCATTATAATATTTATTTTCGTTTTTCCTGCAGTGTATAAAAATTGGTGTATTTCAAAAATAAAACTATGAAGACACTCAAAATAAATTTCCTGTGATGTGAAACTATTTTGTGCAACTTTTTTGTATTTACAGTTTTGAGGGATAAGCCTCTTAAATTTCTCTAACTAGAAATATATGTTAAAAAAAACAAAAACATTTTTCAATTTTTTTGTAGTTTATTGCACTTTTTTGCAATTTATGTAATTACTATGCACTTAATGCAGACATATTATTAAAATTTGGGCTATAATGGTTGTATTGATGTATATCAACTTGAAATTATCCCAAAAATGGCTCCACAGCATGTAAACATATAATATAAGCTCTGGCGGACTTGGTTCTATGATAGGTCTTAAAGGGTTAAAAATATTTTTAAGGCAATTTTTTTCAATGGATGCTTGACTTCCATTAGATTCAATTCAGCTTTTATACTGCTAGATTGTAGTACTGTGTTTCTTAGTTTCATTTATTTTCAAAGCCCACTCAGGCTAGGGCAATTAAAGTTATTACAATAAATATAACACTCAGCTGTAATCTTAATGTCAGGCTGTGATTTAAGTGGAAAGACGTCGTTACTTGATGTAAGATGGATAAGGCAGAAAAACTGCAGGATTGCTCAGATTTGATAGCAGTGGCTGCTAGTATGCTGGTTAGAGCCACAGGCAGCTTCAAATACTTTCATCTAACATCAGGAGCTTTTTTCAAATACTTGTAAAGGTAATTTTTTTAAACTATCGATATGGTAGAAATCCATGTGAAGCAATAGATGGTTAAATACAGACATTAGTTCAACTTTGTGAACACATTCTGCATATTAAGTAGAATATATAAATTAGGGACAAGTCTCTTGGTGCAGGAATGGTTTTGGTTTGCTTTTTATTATGACTGTTTTTTGCAATTGATCAACATTCATAGATAGATCCATCCTTTGGATAGCATTGCTACATCAGAATCCCCCCCCCCCCCCCCCCCCCCCCCAAAAAAAAAAAAAAAATCTATCAGTGGCTCCAAGGGGTTAGTCAGCTGACTGTATTTGGGATCCAGTTTCCACATATGGGATCTTTAGCATTTTAATTTAATATTTAATTAATAATTTAATATTGCTAAACAAATATTCCAACATATTTACATCTTTTTTGTCATGGTGAATTTATTAGTTACATTTTTCTGTGATTTTCCTTTTAACTTGTAGAACAAAAAATAGCAAGATCAGACTTGAAGAAGCCACAGCACACAGTACATATTTCTGTAATGATGCAAATCCCGGACAAGCCTCCAATTTGTCACAGTGTGACTGTAGAGGAATGAAGAGATATCACTTTTTGGAGAAAAATAAATTGCAGTTAGTTCATTTGTAATATGTGTAGTGTGTGTGGCTGTGTGGACAGTTGTGCTAACAAGCCAAAAACAAAGCACCAATAGCCAGTAATAGAGATCCAGCCTGTTTATGGCTTGTCCACTGTTCACTATATAATGTATGTAAAGCTGGACTGTAGTTGTTATCTGCTTATATAGTGCGCTATAATGGTGGTTAGAAACCACAAAAGCTAGTGTCCAGAGGATGTACATTACATTACTCGACTAGTACCATCATGCATTGTTGCCTGTTTGTTATCAGGGGGAAAAGAGGGAAAGTAGAGGTGGTATATATGGAGACAATGTGATTTTCTTACATGTTGAGTACCTGGGATGCATAATAATTCTGAGATGTTTCAGCCTTGCAGCAGAATTCTTTAAATAATATTCAAATACCAGAACCCCATTGAGATTTCAGTTTCTCAGTCCAAACTGTAAATATGTTTTTGATATGTTGTAAAATGGCTCTCATGAATATTATACCTTAAGGCGTAGTTGTTTTTTATACCAAATACATTCATCAAAAGCAGGCGAGTTGTAGCTGTAGTTACTATCAAGCTTAGGTAGCTACAGTCAAGCTTAGGTATACAGTTCAGTATGTTATAAAACAAGTTAAATGTGCACATATATGCAATATTGTTTTTTGTTTTTTTTCTTCTGTGAAAATATTTCAACTCCCTGCTATAGTTAACCAAAGATACTAGTGCTGAGGTTTCTGTGTGCTGAGGTTTCTGTGGCCTATTGTTTTAGGAGCAGCAATAATTAGGAATGTAATTATGTAGCAGTGATACAGTGCAGTGTCTGAAATGTATCAACAGATTTCTACACTTGTACCCAAGTAAGTGCACTACTTAGCAAACACTATATAGTGGGTGAATATTTGGCAAAACAAGTGGACAACTTAAACACAGCTCCAGAAACTCGGTTATATACATAAGCAACACAATCAGTCAAGCAGTCAAACCAGCCCACTCCCTTTCACAAGTGTACCATTATTTTAAACAATGTTAATATAATGTTAGCTATTAAAATGTGATCATAATACCATAAGGAAACAAATGAATTAAAAGCTGACCCAAACCCAAAACCAGACAGGCATGCAGACATTAGGCACACACACACAGAAACATATGGTTGGTGTGTAACGTGTGTGTGAAGGTCATTAGTTCCTGTCTGCTCTCTGCATGCTCGCAGCCTTGTTGGCATGATTTCTTCCATATCAGACCAAATTACCCACAACACCACAGCTACTGCCAACACACACAGCCCTGAGTGTTTGCATGTGTCCCCGCTCACCATACGGTGCACGCATGGACCATCTCCACCTCGGCCCTTCAATACTCAAGGAAACTGTGAAGGAAAAAGGAGGGAAAAAAACTCCTGGAGGAGAATCTCGGTTTGTACAATGAAGCACTTTATTGTTGCCTGTTTTGATAGAACTCACAGAGGAGGATTATCACAGTGTGATATTAATGTGCTTCTGTATAAAAGAAAGCCTGAGGTTCAGTCTCAACATTCATTGGAAATTCTACAAATCAAAACAAGCAGAAAGCCAAAAAAGACAATAGAACACACAAAAAATAGACAGTGTGTAACAAAATCAACTCATTTAAATGATGACATAAACTAAGAGGTTTTAGAAATGATAATAGCAGCAGGATAAGATGAACAATGCCAACAAGCTATTCATGTTCTTCATTTTGGCGGGATGTCTTCTGGAGGAAGTCCAGCTCTTCCTGCGGAGGCCCCATCTTCAGCCAAGATGCCTGGGCAGCTCCTCCATATGCCGACAGGACATTCAGAGTGTGCTCATTAGGCCCCCCTGGCAAAAAACCCACAACTCCAAGGTCAGGAGACGGCTCGTTAGGAAGGAGAAGCCTAATGAGCGGAGAGATCCTTAACGAAGGAGACATTGTTAACGAGCCCAATGAGCAGCAGCTTAAAACTCTTTTGGGCTCGTTTTTGGATGGAGAAGACGGGAAGATAACAATGACTGATGCAGTTCAGATCACCTCCACAGTCGTTCGTAATAAATACAAAAACTTCTTACAAATCATCAAAACATAGTTGCTACATAAATAAACTCCAGGAAAGCAGCACATCAAATAGAAATATACTCACTTTACTCATTTATGCTAATTTGCACATGTGGTAAAAGTGGTAAAGCTTAAAATCTGGGATGTAGTAAGACCAGATTTGGTTTAGATGTGCACACCCCTTTAGAGTGTTTTATGAAAATTTTGTGAACTTCTCATATCGCGCTATCATGTTTTAAAATGACTGCAAAACTATGGACATTTCCATCAGTGGTCATTTTAAGACACTAAACACACCAAACAAGCTGATTTTAATATTAGCACTAACATGTCACCTTACTCAGTGCTACTGAGCCTCAGGGTCATGAATACAGATCTCTTAAGCTCCATCCAAAAGGGACACAACATTAGCCCATCTGTTGGTGATATTCAGTGTTGGGACTAACGCGTTATTAAGTAGCGTGTTACAGTAACTACGTTATTATTGTGGTAACGAGCACGGTAACTAGTTATTATGCCAAAATCAGGAACGCGTTAATTGTTACTGGGATTTAGATAGGGTCGTTACTCGTTACTTCGTGTGGTGGCTGTGGCAGAGCTTCCACAGATTCAGTAACATTAGCAAGCAGTGGAGGCAGCAGGTGGATGAGGGAAAGGGGAGGCAGGAGGAGCAGAGACCCGAGGCAGCCGCCCGTCCGAGTGTCAGGCGAAGTTATGACCTGCAGTCTATCTGGGTCAGATATAAACCAAGTTTAGGTGGAGTTTATTTTCATTATGCTGACTTTTTCATACTGGGTACTAGCTAGCATGACGGAGTTTCTATACAGCTGGGTGGGTGCTATGATGTTACTGATGTTGAACTTAGGTTAGTTATTAGAGTTGCCAACCGTCCCGTAAGAGAAGATATTACATGTTTCGTATTGAGGTGAAAAGGAATGCAGTTTGTCCCGGAAAAGACACAAAGCTGGATTTATTCTTTGTCATTACTGCACAGCTGCCTCTTCTTCTCTCATTCTCTCCCCCTCTCTCTCCTGATTCTACTTCAATCATGAAACAGATCAATGATCAGCTGATCAGCTGATCAATGATCAGCTTTTCTCTCTTGTTTGTTTATCGCCCACTTTGCGCCAGAAAGAATGAACCAGCGGATGTCACGTTAAACAACAGCAGCACGTTTAAGCTTGATCAGCTGTTGTTAGAATTTATTTAATATTAATTTCTAGTATCAGCAGATGTTTGCTGGAGCCACAGCTGTAAAAGCTGCTGGTCATGACGTCGGTTTGTTTATCTGGTGATAGGGAAACATGAGGATGAAACCAGGAGATGTCCTAACTGAATCATCAGAGCTGAACAGGTGATGGAGAAACAGGTTTACCTTTTAGGTGACATGAACGAGTTGAAGGGAAGTTATGAACTGTTAGATAACAGATAACCCCAGGATCCTTTTTTAGGTAGCTGACAGCTGGTAACTGTGCAGGTGCGGATCTAGCAAAGTTTTGCCAGGGGGCCAGGTAGGGCATTAACAGGGAGAGGGGGGCACAAAGAAATACTTTTCTTTCTTATTCTCATTTAAAATGTCTCGCTTTTAAAAAATAATTATCTGAATCTTACAACAAACGATTGATAGATTGATGCATATATACCATCAAGACAGTGTACATCACTGTCACAACAGCGTTTGTTTTTTTATTTTTCCTATAATGGTGGGCCGGTCTCTAGTCAAAACGCCCGGGCCGATTTTTTTTGTCCCAGTCCAGCCCTGTATGCAGCTCATCTGCAGTCTGGTGTTACCTACATCTTCCTATTCAGAAGGCAGAATTTCCAAGTTCTGAGTACAGTTAAAAGGACATCGACTGCAGTTTTTGTGTTGGATGTAAAAGGCGCACATGACGCTGTGACGTAGGCTAGAATCATGGCAGCGGTCAACGACGGTCCAGGCGTGGGATTTCTCTCGTGGAAATATGCACATTAGTGATGGGATTTCCGGCTCTTTTTAGAGATCCGTCTCTTTCGGTTCGGCTCACTAAAAAGAGCCGGCTCTTTCGGCTCCGAACCAGCTCTTCAGGTTGTTTTGTTGCTTTAATTAATTTATTATTAACAATAATAGAAAATTATGCACAAAAAGAATTACTAGCGTAAAAAAAAGTGGTTTTATTTATATATGTTTATAAATAAATATATGCGGTGGCCCCTAGAGACAAAACACGTACAAACTCCAAAACACATTTCTAGCATGAACTGAACTTCCAAAGCAGAGCTACTAGATCACTTAAATTACACAATTGAAAGCATGAAAGCATGTGTGTATTGTTTGTGTATTTATACACAGGCACTCATATATATTCAAATAATTAAAAAAAAAAAGTTCATTTACCTGTTACTACCACACACCAAATCTGGTCGTTGGTACTTGCTGGCTTGTGTAGCCACTAGGTAACAAAAGCTCAACACTGCGACCCAGCATCCTGGAGCACTTCTGTTGTCTTTTGTACGTGCTTCTGAGTTTTTACGTGCTTCTGAGTTTTTACGTGCTTCGGAGTTTGTACGTGTTTTTACGTGTTTTTGAGTTTGTACGTGATTTGAAGTTTGTATGTGCTTTGTCTGTAGGGGCCACCGTAAATATACTTTTATTTATTCACTCCACATAAAATGTAATAAATAAATCATATAATACAAAAATCAACTATTCACATTTCAACTTTTAACTACTTAAATTTTCAGCTTTTTCCTTTTACAAATTTAAAGTGAAAAAACACAAAACACTGCAAACCACAACACAATTAAATATAAATTAAAATATGAAAACAAAAAGAAGATGCATATTCTCTGTCATATGGGCCCGCATGAATAAACTTTCTGAATCCTTTATCATCTGCAACCGAAAATAGTTGTGGATGATTACTATACCTTTCTAATGTGATGTTGTTGTCCCTGGCTCTCTTTCTCTCTCTCTCCCTCCGGCTCTGTTCCTGTGCTACTGAGTGTAACTACCGCCCCTCCCCCCTCTGCCCAGCGTAAAGCACAAGGCTCGCGTGCAGAGTGAAGCGGAAAAAAGTGCGAGAGAGAGAGGCTGAGAGAAAGAAAAAAAAAAAAAAACCCACCTGACGGCTCGCGATAAGGAGCCGGCTCGCGTCGTTCACGTCAAAGAACCGGCTCTAAGAGCCATTTCGTTCGCGAACGACCCATCACTAATGCACATTATTTTTTCCTTTCTATTGGTAGGTGGCACAGTGCACTTGTGGCAAGTAAGCAAGCTAGAAGACTGGCAAAGTTATGGAAGCAACACATTAACAAGAGAATTCTGAGTAAAACCAAAGTTACTTTTCCCAGTAACTAGTTACTTTGAAAGTAACGAGTAACTTGAAGTAACTGAATTACTTTTGATAGAAGTAACTAGTAATGTTACTAAGTTACTAATTTAGAGTAACTTACCCAACACTGTGATATTGTACAAACCCATTAATGGGGTGTTGCTGTAATGGGTCTCTGTTTTATCGAGATACACAATTACCTTTAATTGCTGGTAAAGAGTGTACTTTTATACACAACTTGGCACAAACAAATGCTCGGCACTGACCACCTAGTGTAACATTTGAACCCACTGGCTATCTTTTTCCAGTGTGCACAGTTAATGTTGTTACATGTAGTGTAAGCCACACATCACACAAGTAAGTTATGACTATAAACAGGAGGGACAGTGTCGTTTTCAGTCAGAGGCCAGGGCTTTTTAAGCGGACTCTGCTCTGTTCTACTTTTGAACTATATTCAGGAACATAATTTACAACATGAATCATCATGTCAGATTAAATAAGACGCGAAACTAGGGACTGAGACCATCGGTTTAACAGGAAAGTTTTTACTGTAGGTGGTGATTAAGGGAAATAAGCATTGTTTTCCCTCAGACTTTTATACACTGGATTTCTTTACGCAACCAGGGGACTTGCCTCCTCCCGTCCATTAAAGAAAAAAATATATAAAATTTTATAGCATTCTTCTTTCCAGAGCTGGAAGCTGCATCCATGGGTGAAACAGTGTCACACTTGTTGGCCAATATTGCCGGGACCACAACGAAAAACACCTCGTTTCTCTCTGTGGAGCCAGCGGTTTTAATAACCTAGCAGTATCTGAGGCCCTGCGACGAGAATGGTTTAGTGTTTCCATCCAATAGCTTTTTCGACTTCCTCCATTTCCTCAAAGTCAAATTCCAGACCAAACTGATAAAATGCATGAAATTCAAAGAATATTTTCCAGTGGAAATTATTTCAGCTGGGGAAAGAAATCTTTATTCTGAGGCAAGTTAGCCCTACCTTGGGCTTATGACACTTGGAAAAACTGACCCAGTATAAATGCATGTAAATGTATTATTACAGCAGAAATCATAATATTAAATCAATTCATTTAAATTTTATTTTTATATACTTAAATGGTCATTTTTTGATGAGGTATAGAATTTTCTGTTCATATTGATGGGAGTGAAATGATTATGGAGTACAGTATGAACTCTGAGGGACTTGACTTCTTCATACTCAGTATGAAGAAGTCATACTGAAGGTTGGTTCAGTCACTGGGGAGTCAGTGTGGACTGCCTGTTATAGTCTCCATCCTCCTCTTCCTCGTACTCCTCCTCCTCCAAATAGACGGCAGTATCTCTGCCACCTATTCCACATATAAAAGATTATTCTTTTCTTTCTCCCTCTCCTCTTCCCCACCTCCTTTCTTTTTCATCCTCCTCTTTTCTTAGCTTCTGCCCCCTCCTCTTCCTCCTCCACCTCGGCCTTGCAGTGAAATAAAAGATTACGGGCAGACGAGTCATTATTTTCAGTGATGGCAGTCATACATCATTGAGACTGCACTGGTGAGAGCGAGAGAGGGCGAGAGACATAGACACTGAGAAGGCAAAAATGAGAGAGTGAGAGAGAGGGGAAGGGAGTGGATCGAGAATGAACGAGAATGAAGCTGAGGATGAGCTTAGAGCTTCTTCCTCTCGTTTTTTTCCCCCCTCTGTCTGAACCAGTCTGTGTGAAATTAATGGCTGCTACACTGACCATGGATCAGACTCTGAGCACGTTTGTGCTCAAACAACTCAAACTGAAAAGTAAAACAGATCAACAAAGGCGCTGTTGATGGGGTTTATTAAAAATTTACTGTAGTTAATTAAACTTGCACATGGAGGCAGATTTCATCACAATTTAATCTGATCAGTTGAGGGATTTTCATTTGATTAGATGTATTTTTCAGACACAAATGCTGATCCGATTTTGTTTTAGGTGCAGCTTCGAAAAGTTTTAAAGTCACAGTGGGAGAATAGGCTGTATATAAAACATTGATTCAAGCCAGTTTATTTATTTATTTGTGTGTTTGATTTAAACCTGTTTTATATTAAAAGCCAGCAAAAAAATGACTTTAGCTAAGTCAAAGGACCAATTTAAACAGCCCATCTCCCTCAGGTAGGCCCACATCTTTACCTGCAAAGGTATTGTCACATAATTTGATACCCAGGTGTCGCACAGTGTTGCTATACCCAAAAGACCCCAAAACAAATGGACACAATTAACTTTAATTGCAAAAAGGTTTTAAGCAGTCAACAGGGACACATCACTACCGCCATGACGATTGTAGCTTTGGGATCTGAAAAGATATACTAAACAAGTTTTATGGTCCTGCAAATGTATTGGTCTGCGTACACAATTGGGTGGGGGGGGTCACCCACCCCAGATGTGCTCCTGTGCAGATGTAAGCGTCATGGCTTATTGGTTGACAAGTGGGCCCAAATAGAGAAAGACGCAAAAACTGTGTTCACTAGGAACAAGACAGCCACGAAAAACTTCAAAGTTCAAGTTATAACTTCACTCTTCTCTGAAGCTGACAAGCAAAAATGTCCCACCGGCCAGTTGTACCACATACTTTGTACACTGCCTCCATCTGATGAAATGCCTCTTTGTACAAAGATGGACAGGAACATGCACTGGAGCACAAATCTTGCTAAATGTGGAAGTCCATTAAACTTGCATTTTCTGTTATGACCAGTAGGGGGCCATTGGTTTCGAAACACTGTCTGAATGACGCTACTGCTCAGTTGGTTTGAGACTTCGGTACACACTTTCCTTTTGAATTCTGATTTTAATTGTGGGTTTCACATCTTATTTTATACAAGAGATTTATTTTGTAAATTATGGTCCCATTTAGAGTAAAACAGACAATGAAAGCAGAGTAGCTCTAGGCTATGACTACCTTGCAATTACTGCTGCTACTGCTGCTACTGGATGAGTGTGCAGTTAGTTCCAATTCATATAACAACAGTTTCTACAGAGTTCCAGCAGCTTTTCTCTCATCATGTCCAGTTAGAATAAAACAAATATGGGGGCAGCCACACATCTAAAGTCAACGCTTCAAAACATGAATTTACTGTATATGATGGTGAGACCAAAACCTGAGCTCCTCACTAAACCCTGCACTGCAAACTGAGATGCTACTAGGGACTAGAGTACGTTCCAGATGATCAGTCCATAGAAAGTAAACAATCACTTGTCTGACAATTTACAACAGGAAAACGCAAACTCATTGTGTTAGTGTGTTTGCACACCAAACTAGCATGTGTGCACTTTTCTGCACTGTTTTTGAACGTACAGCTATTACTACTGCTGCATTGATCTTGAAAATCTGTGTAGGCATACTTCTCCCCCCACACAGTGAAAATTGATGAGGAATCAATAAGGGAATTAATAAGGAATCTGACCTATAAGCAGAACTGATAAGGGCATTGCTGTCAATATAACTGAATATAACCAGTGGGGAGATGAATTGAATTGATTATAGTGTTAGTTCAGACAGGCCATGAAGTCAGGCTTAGCCTACATCAGCTGATGGTTCAGCTCATAAACGTCTATACATCCAGTTTCTAATGAGATGTGCTTTTTATCTTGCTTCAACTTAGTTTTGCTAAACTGCCAGCCACTTTGAAACCCACCCCTACCTCAGCTTTATGTTTCATGCTGTTTCTAACTTAATTATCATTCATGCCTATTGTGTTCTGTAAGGTAATCCAGCATCTGCCCTCCTACCTTTTCGCTAGCCATCTGTACATGTCGAAGGAGATTTCCCAGAACAGAGCCATGTCCTTTATAGCTGAGCTTTAGAGCTGTGGCTACTTGTAAATGTAAACTTCAAATTTAGAGCTCTCTCCACTTTTTCCTTGCCTATAGCTCTATCTTCATGGGTTAAGGCTGGTTATATCATATGTAGACCTACAATTCTGCAGTTTTTTAAAAAGAGGAAATAGCTGTTTTGTCGGGGAACCCTTTCAGCCGTGGATGATTGTAGCTTTAGTTTGGTGGTGAGTATTTGGGACAGCAGAATGGTGTATAGGGGGCTGAATTCATGGAAATGACACAACATGTCATCGAGTGCATCAGTATGGGTCACTGATGTCTTTTGAACAGTTCTTCTCCAACAATGAAGCTCTATGGCTCAGAGGAACAAGATATCCACACACAGCTCTCTTGCTGGGAGGATACAGTGTTGGTGTGGATCTTTTAAAGGGATTTTTTTACTCTAGAAGAACAGAATATTAACCCAAAGACCTGAGAGTTTTATTTATCTTCTTTTTACTTTCTGAAAAAAAAATCAAATAGGAGTGTAGAGTTAAACTAAAGGGATATTTTTATGTTCGAACAGTTTTCTCCACCATGCAATTGCACCATCTTTGTGCAATTTCTTCTCTGTGTTATCATCATCATCTCTGGTGGCGGTGTCATCATCTAACAAGTGACTCGAGCAGGCAGAGAAGCTGGTTTTCAGGGGAAGTAGCTACAAGGCAGCAAACCTTCAGGGGAAAGCTTTATGTTCCCTCACTTATTTTTTCTCATAAAATACCTGCTGGGATAATTGGCTTGATTGTTTGACGCTGTGCAGAGTTGCACTTTAATTTGCCACTCAAGCACCAACATAGCTACATGTGTATTAGAGAAGGAAATTTGTTCAAGGATTTGCTTCCCTTTGTGTCTCTAAGTAGTGTAAATTTACTATGTAATAGAAGTAGCACTGAAAATTGCATATTTGGATTCATTATAGTGAATATGTATATCACATCGCTCCTGTTGAGAGGCTGAAATTTGGGATGGGGAATAGATATTTATACGATGAAAAGATTTGTAAAACTGTTATCTTAAGACCCATCTGGAAGGGATTTACTCACCTTTGGGGGCTAGTTGATTTCACCTGACCCAGTCAGTGAGTTTTAATCCAGTCCAAAGGTGAGGTATTTGCCATCCCTCACCAGTAATAATTAGAGCAGATATGACTTGGTTTAAAGCAAATCAGTGAGTTTTCCCCCACAGGGCAATCGTTCCCTCTTTAGCATTTTATCAGTTCACTGAAAAATTCTAGCTTTATGTGTAAATATATTAGTTAAACGTCCTTTAAATCTGCCAAGACAACTACACCCTTACACTCAATGAGCCATTTTAAGACTATTTTATATCACATACATATATCAATGCAATCAATACACACATTAATACCACATTTTTATAACTGGTTTGTACTCACCTTTTAAGCTTTCAAACACTCATAGATCCACATGAAGTCCCTCCTATCCATAAAAGCTCCCAGTGAATCCTCCTTAATGCCATTAGAAGATCCCTTAAATAAAACCAAAGATTATTCAGTTGTTCAACTGGTTTCAAGGAGAATACATTTCGAGTTCGAGTAGATTTTGATAGAATATTAAAGTGAAATGACACCAAGGACCTGCTGGAAGCTGAGCTGGTCCTACTTCTAGATCCATTAATACCTGAGATAATAAAATGAGTGTAGAGTCAGCATAGCAGTGGGTTAAGAAGTCACTTCATAGTTTTGTGAGCCGTTCTGGTATGCACTGATGCCAAGTGGAAAGATGTGTGCTTTCATTCAGCACAACTGATGGGAAGTTGGTCTGATGTTTTGTTTGTCCGGATTTAACATCCCACTGCTCTTGAAATCCTGTCAGAGCACATCTTCTCCTTCTTCTTCTCCTTCTTCACTGCTTTTTAAAAAAAAAAAAAACGGGGGGTTTATTTGCAGATCAAATTGATCTGAACACTCACAGCCTCAACTCCTTGCGGTTGGCTTGCAAAATCACACTTTCTGTGACACTCAGCTGCTTTAAATAATCATCTGCCCAGCAGCAGAGATCCATGCAGCCAGCTGTTGATCCATGTTGGCTGTCAGTTCTGACAGCTTTGTCTTTAGCAGGATCCTCATTGTATTTGCATGTCTTGTCACAAGGGAAAATATGTGCAAGGAAAAGGTTTAGGTCATTTAGGGACCATCTGTTGATGCATATTCCTTCTGCAGAGGTCTAAGGTCATAGGTGAAAACAAGAATTGACTTTCCTTTTTGAAAATAAATGTGAGTAATTTTTTATGCTTTCTGTAAGAATGTTTATTTTACCTTTTTTCTGAATTGTCACAACTTGGGAGATCAATTCAATAGTGAAATTTAAATACTGGGGGATTAACTAGGGTTGGGATTAGGGGTTAGGGTTGCCGCCTATCATAACTTAGACATCAGAGAACTATCTTGCTGGAGTCCTGCAACAGATGCTCTGGCTGTCAGATGTATCAAATGAGTGGAAAGCATGTCTGCAGTCTAGTATTTGAAGCCTTGTGTGTCAGCCTGAAGGCCGCGTACACGTCATAAAAGATATTAATGCTAAAAGCAGTCGACCGTCATCCTCCTGAATCAGCCAGACCTCGTCATTAACAACCTGCCGGTGCCCGTCTGACATGTTATTGGACGCTGAGACAGGTGGAGTCAAACTGAGAGTTGATGAACCTGCTGCTGCTGCAAGGTTTTCACTTAAGCCTATCAAAAAATACAATCCATGAAGACAGGCAGAACATGTGCTGCAGAGACTGAACAAGGCCAAGAGGGATTTAAAAAAATAATAATTTAACAAAATTGAAGTTGACAAGTGGACCAGGAGGAAGTGGTTCACATATTTAGATCTCAGCAGTGTTTTGAAGGAAGCTGGTGTCTGATCAGTGATGTGACAGTGATTTTTGTTGACATTCTTATTCTGAGGCAAGTTTGTAGGGAGCTGCAAAGTCAGACCCAGCAAGGCTTAATAATACATAGCCCTGTGAACCTGCTGAGATACGTTCAAGAACAATAACACAAGTTCACATCTGATTTTTGTACTTTAAGTGAAAGGCTGCAAGTGTTACTCTTCAGAGAAAGAGTTTGAATCAGTGTGAAGTATCAAACATGAAAGAACTCATTTGAGGCCCTGTGCTCATGTGTTTCCACCAAAAAGGTTTAGTTTCCAGAACTGGTTGGATTTAGGTACCATCCCACAAGCAAAAACTCACCGAAGAGATGACAGCCTTCAATAAAAAGAGTGAAACACCCTCTATCCAGCACGATTTTACGTCTCTCCAGCATGTCTTGGTGATAGGTTTGTAGCTTGAACCTTTTCGCTGGAACGTTGAAGACAATATAATTACACAGCAAAGCAAGAC